>NC_081841.1:50940874-51240874 GCF_963259705.1 Myotis daubentonii
CCTTTACATGTGGATCTTTTGGAGAGATTGGAGAGAGTTTGTGTGTTTTGTTTGTTGTTGTTGTTTTTTTGCTGTTACTTCTCACCCGAGCATATTTTTCCATTGCTTTTTTAGGGAGAGTGAAAGAGCAAGGGAAAGACAGAGAAACATCCATGTGAGAGAAACACATCAACTGCCCTGACCAGGGCCCAGGCCAGGGAGAAGCCTACAACCAAGGTACGTGCCCTTGACCAGAATTGAACTAGGACCCTTTGGTCCACAGGCTGACGCTCTATCCACTGAGCCAAATGGGCTAGGACCAGGAGAAAGTTTTTTAGGTTCCTGCCTGGTTTTTTTCAGCTCAAGTGCTCCCTCTTCTGTTGCTATAGTGAAGAGCAGTTTTCTTAATGTGCTTTCTTTAAGTCAGATTTCTTATTGTTTTTTTCATTGGGGCTCTTATTACCAGCTACTTCTTTTTTTCTCTTTACCACTGACTGCTGTATCCGAGGAACAATGACTTTACATTCCAAAGAGCCTTTTTCTCTTTATTTTTTATTTTTATTTTTTTATTGCTTAAAGTATTACAAAGAGTATTACATATGTCTCCTTTCCACCGCCCCCGCCCCCACCTTGACATTCCCCCGGCCTCCCCTACCCCCCAGTGTCTTGTGTCCATTGGTTATGCTTATATGCAAGCCTCTTTCTCTTTAAAGTGGCACTTTCCCCCAACTGCCACCTTTGTTCCTGTAAATTTTATTTTATCTATTGTTGATAGTATTACAGAAGCCTCCCATTTTTCCTATGAATTTTCCAAGCCCTGTTTTGACTCCTGTTGCCTGTGCCGATCTGCCAGGTTCCAGACTAGCTCTCAGTTGTTCTCAATAGGGATTGGATGATTTCCTTGGGGGGGCGGGGTGAGCCCTTATTGTTGTTATCAGGCTCTACCAACACTAAGATGCTCCAAATTCTCTGCTTTTTCGAGCAGATTCTGTGACTTCTACATACCTATGGGAGCTCTGAGTGGTCCCTACTATATTTTTCCCAATTTACATGTAAATTGGAGATTTCTATTTTTTTCTCTATTTAGTATCAGTTGTAGGAATTTTTTGCCCACAAATAGTAATAGCAGCTTTATTTTTAATAGCCAAAAACTGTGAACAACCCAAATGTCCATTAACAGGTGAATGATAAATAAATTGTGTTAACTTTCCAATGCTATACTACTCAGTATACTGAACGAACTATTGATACATTCAATGACATGATTCTCAAAAAATTATGCTAAGTAAAAAGAACTAGGTAAAAACAAGTCTTAACTGTATGATTCCAATTCTAGAAAATGTACACTAAAGCATAGTGACAGAAAGTAAATCACTGACACTTTAAATATGTGTAGTTCATGGTATGTCAGTTATCTTTCAAGAAGCCTATTTTTAAAAAGTCCAGCCCTTGAGTCTTTTTAAATGGAAATTTCAGTAAACCTCTGGATCTTTTGTTTTAGCACTAAAGTCTGAAGTGAGAAGCTGCCGCTAATCCCACCCACCTACATAGCGGGACACATCAAAAAGGTGATGCCCTACCTGAGGGTGGCTGCCTCAATATTTGAAAAGAAGCCCTTGGAATAAGAATTGGGGAAACTCCTCATTAGAGAATGACAAAGCTTAAAAAAAATCTCAAAACATCATCTTGCCCAGCCCCTCATCATACAGACAAGAAAACTGATGCCCAGAGATTGGTAGTGATTTATTTATTTGTTTGTTTCATTTATTGGGGTGACATTGGTTAATAAGACCATACAGTTTCAAGTGTACAACTCAATAAAACTTCATCTGCATACTGCATCATGCACTCACCACCCAAAGTCAAGTCACTTTCCGTCCCCATTTTCCCATTTGCTCACTTCTACCTCCCGCCACCCCGCTTTCCCTTTGGCTATCACCATGCTGTTGTCCGTGTCTATGTGTCATATATATATTTTGCTTAATCCCTTTAGTTTTGTTTTGTTTTTTTTACCCAACCCCCTGACCCCCTTAAACAAAGTCTGCGATAGGACAGGTTTAGGAACAAAATGTGAGTGAGCATGGTCAGGGGAGGGGAAGGATGCTATAACCAGGGACTGAATTCTCTGTCTCCTTTTTCTTACCTCTGCAGTAGTCTCTCATGGCACAGACAGGACTGCTTGAGGGCTGTTGGGTGGGAGAGATAGTCCTAGCCCCGTCCTCCCACCCCCCAGAATTAGTGAGAACTAGTTGGCCACTGAACACTCTGTATCCAGCCTGTATTCTCTCCGGGGCCTCACCCCTCTTCTCCCTCCCAGGTGAGAGTTTCATCCTGCAGCTTGGAGGATGGGTTTCTGCACCCCATAAGCTGCCCCACGAGGCAGGAAATGCCAGCACTTTCCTTCTCTTTTAGACTTTGTGAGCTCATTCAGGTAAAAATTTAATGCCTAAATCAGTTATAGGAATTTTTATTTGCTTTCCTTTATGCTCTATAGAGTTTTTGAGAAGAGGTGTGGGAAGAGTCACCCGAACCCATAATATCTACTTGTTTTTAATATGCATAAATAATATTGTGTTTTAAATATCCTTCCATTTTTCTTTTTCTTTTTTCACTTAACATTATGTTTAAAATCGATCTGTGGCCCTGGCCAGCTTGGCTCAGTGGATATAGTGTCCGCCTGTGGACTGAAGGGTACAAGGTTTGATTCAGGTCAAGGGCACATGCCCGGGATGTGGGCTTAATCCCCAGAGGGGGGCATGTAGGAGGCAGCTGATCGATTTTCTGTCTCTCTCTCCCTCTGCCTTCCTCCCTGAAATCAATAAAAATATATTTTAAAAAAATCTATCTGTGCACTACATGTATACCTGGTTTGTTGCTTTTAGTTGCTGCATTTCTTCCAGTCTGCATCTACCCTATTATGTACCTATTTTCCTAGTTAAAATACCTGGGTTGCTTCCACCTCCCTGCTCTCATGGAAAGAGCTGGATGAACACTTCTACTAGTATATATGTTCATGGTAATAATCCACATGACATTTTTTCTAGGTCATATACCAGTGGTTCTCAACCTGTGGGTCGAGACCCCTTTGGGGCTCGAACAACCCTTTCACAGGGGTCGCCTAAGACCATCGGAAAACACATATATAATTACATACTGTTTTTGTGATTAATCACTATGCTTTAATTATGTTCAATTTGTAACAATGAAAATACATCCTGCATATCAGATATTTACATTACAATTCATAACAGTAGCAAAATTACAGTTATGAAGTAGCAACGGAAATAATTTTATGGTTGGGGGTCACCACCACATGAGGAACTATATTAAAGGGTCATGGCATTAGGAAGGTTGAGAACCACTGTCATATACCCAAGAAATGAGATCTTCGAATTATAAGACACACAGTTTCAAGTGTACAGTTTCTTATCTTCACTAATATTTGTAGGTTGCTTACCAAAACAGTTCACACTTCCACATCCTATGCATAAGAGGTCAGTGTCCCCACACATTTTGCCAAGACTTGGTACTAGCCACCTCTTAAATTTGTCATGCTGGTAAATCTATTAAATTTTGGGCTTAAATTCTATTTTGATTTTATGTTTTTAAATATTTAGTTTTATTGAGGTACAATTTTCAAATAAAATTGTAAGATATTTAAAATGTACATTGTAGTGATTTTGTTTCATATTTTTGCATCGTGTACTGTTCCCCAACCCAACTCACAAAGGTATTTTCCTACATTTTCTTTCAGAAGCTTCATAGTTTTACCTTTCCATTTATATCTTTTAAGCCATCTGAAGTTTACCTTTGTATTTAGTGTAAAGTAGGGATCTAACTTAATTTTTCTTTTTTTTATTTAAACCTTTATTGTTGAGAGTGTTACAGATGTCCTCCCTTTTTCCCCCATTGCCCATTTCCACCAGTTCCTGCCCCATCCCAGGCATTCACCACCCTATTGTCTGTGTCCATAAGTAATACATATATGTATATAAATTCTTTGGTTAATCTCTTCCCACCCTCCCCTCCCCATTCCCTCTGAGTTTTGTCTGTTCTATGTTGCCATGCCTCTGATTCTATTTTATTTATCAGTTTATTTGTTCATTAGATTCCTTGTTCATTTATTTTGATTTTTATATTCAATTGTTGATAGATATGTATTTATTGCCATTTTATTGTTCATATTTTTTACTAGAGGCCCGGTGCATGAAATTCATGCATGGATAGGGCCCCTAGGCCTGGCCAGCGATCAGGACCAATCGGGGCCTTCCTTCCCCCAGCTGTTGGCTGCTGGCGGGGGCCTTCCTTCGTTCCACACCGCCCCCTGGTGGTCAGCGCACATCATAACAAGCAGTCAAACTCCCAGTTGGTTGAACTCCCAAGGGGACAATTTGCATATTAGCCTTTTATTATATAGGATTCTTCAACATTTCAGGTAATATTGGTTTGATGATAATGAACTCCTTTAGTTTTTCCTTTTCTGTGAAGCTCTTTATCTGACCTTCAATTCTAAATGATAGCTTGTTCTGTAGTGTAATCTTGGTTGTAGGCCTGTGGGTTCGGACAGGATCAAGCCTTAGACTGACTTGTGACAAAGTCACATACAAGTCCCAGCTTTGAGGGCAAAGCCCTCCCAGCACAATTATAGCCAAAAGGCTGTGGTTGTAAGCTTGACCTTACAGTCTGACCCTGCAGTCCTAGGTAGCTAAGGGATGTAGCTGCAGGAGGTGCAGCAAGTGCTGCCTAAACAAGGCTTGATAGAGTTCAGAGAATGGCAACAACAGGAACGAAGCAGATTTGAAACTCGCAAAAACATTGTAAACATCTTGCCCTTGTTTTGCTTTGTGTGATCTGACTATAAAATAAAGATTCGGCTTACAGGCTGTATCACTGTTTCCTCATCCAGGCACAGTGATCCTACCTGGCCCCAACTGTATTCTTTGGTCTGTTTTCTTTAATCCTTCACTGCCCCTCCTCAGGTTCACCCCTGGCCGTGCTGGACGCGGTTCAGTATGTCGTTGCTATTCATTACTTTGAATATTTTAATTCTTCTTAATATTGTGAACCAGTTGTATCAACATAATTTCTAAGCAATCTGCCTTTTCCTCATTACAATGGCTTTGCCACCTTTGTGGTGCTGCATTTTTCATATGTTGAGTTCTGTGTATCCAGGGTCTATTTCTGAGCTTTCTATCCTTTCTATTTGTTTATTTTTGTGCTGCTGCTATTGTTTTTAAAAAATATCTGTGTGCTTGATCTTATTAGTTGGCATTATTATCCTCTGTAAATTTTCTTTTTCAATATTGACTCATCTTTTCATGGGCTAATATTCCAAATACATTTTAGAATGAGTTTGTCAAGTTTCTTTAAAAAGTTCCAGCTAACATTTTAAAATAATATTTGAATTTATAGATTAACTTGAGAAGAACTGACATATTTCCTAAGATGTCTTATCTAAGAATATAACTTAAGATCTTCCTTTATGTGTCCTTTAATAGAGTTTAAAAATTTATAGGGTAAAAGTATTGTGGATTGTTAAATATTTTATAATTTCTGGTGCTATTATGAATGATAGCTTGCCATTTCTGGTTCATTATTGCTAGTATAGAGAAACATTTATGTTTTTCTGAAGAAATTTTAAACATAAATTTCTGAAAAAATTTTAAACAAAAATTTAAACTTTATCACTGCAACTCTTGGAATGATCATGCGATTTTTCTCCTTTAATCCATAGATATGATCAATATCGTGTGTTCCTAAAAGAAAAACTTGACTGTTGAATTCAGTTGAATAATTTTATTTGCATCTATTTTTTAAATCTATTTTTATCAGTAATATGGGTTATGATTCTTCTTGTACTTTGGAATAACCAATTAGGCAGCTTTTCTTCTTTTTTCTATTTTCTGAAACAATTTAATTGATAACGTGATTATCTGTACCTTGAAGGCTTGGTAAAACTGTATAATCATATAACCCTAAGGCTTTTTTAAAAAATATATATTTTATTGATTTTTTACAGAGAGGAAGGAGAGAGATAGAGAGAAACATCGATGAGAGAGAAACATCGATCAGCTGCCTCCTGCACATCTCCTACTGGGGATGTGCCTGCAACCCAGGTACATGCACTTTCAGTCAGCAGGCCTACGCTCTATCCACTGAGCCAAACCGGTTTTGGCAGGCTTTTTATTTGGAGGTAAAATCTTCAATTACCATTCAATTTATTGATAGGTATTTGGTCTGTTCATATTTTTATTTTTTTAAATATATATTTTATTGATTTTTTACAGAGAGGGATAGAGAGTTAGAAACATCGATCAGCTGCCTCCCGCACACTCCCCACTGGGGATGTGCCCGCAAACCAAGGTACATGCCCTTGACCAGAATCGAACCTGGGACCCTTGAGTCCGCAGGCCGACGCTCTATCCACTGAGCCAAACCGGTCAGGCCTGTTAATATTTTTAATTTCTTCTACCAATTTTGGCATTTTATAATTTTCCAAAAATCATCTCCTTCATCTAATTTATTAATTTAAGTGTATTAGCCTATAATTGACCATAATGTTCTTTTCTATCTCCATTGTATCTGTAATGAGTTCCCTTGATATCATTAAGGTCTAGATATATATTTCCTATTTAAGAGACACACTTAAAATGAAAAAAATATGGACAAGTTGAAAATAAAGAGCTATTATTCGAGGCTAATATGAACAGAAACTAAAAAACAAAACATTCTCTCCTCCACTCCAGAAACCAAATCTGTAACTATTTTATATAAGGTAAATTCAAGCTACAAATTCAAGGCAAAACTATTATCGAGGACAAAGCATAAGGAGTAGGCTTGGTGGTATAGACTATCAGGAGCTCAGCAAAATGGAGATATAAAGTGGGTAGTTAGATATATAAAACTAGAGTTTAGGGGCAAAGTTCAGAGGCAGAGTCAAAGCTAGATATAAATTTGTGGTCATCAGCACATATATGGTGTTTGAAGCCATAACACTGAGTGAGACCATAAAAGGAGGGTAGACAGGAAACACGGTCTAAGGAGTGAACTCTGAGCCACTCTAACATTTTGAGGTCAGGGAGATTAAGAGAAACAAGTAAAAAGATATAAAAGTGTCCAGAAAGGTAGGAGGCAAATCAGGAGAACATGATATCTTGGGACCCATCTGAAAAAATTCTTTCAAAGAGAGTGATCAGCAGTTCAAATGTTGCTGATTTATCTAGTAAGAAGAGGGTGAAGATGTAGATGGTTGGATTTAACAATATGGAGTTTGTTGATGACCTTGCTAGAAGCAAGTTTGATGATGGAGTAGGGGGAAAGACCTGATTAGAGTGGGTTTAGGAGAGGAGAGAAATTGGAGATGGTGAGTTTACACAATTTTGGAAAGGAGTTTTGCTGGGAAAGGAAGGAGAGAAATAGAGCAGTAACTGGCAGAGGAAATGAGTGTAAGAGAGTTGTTTGCTTTTCTTTTTAAAGTTAACAAAAATAACATCAAGGTAGATAGGGGGGGGGGGAATGATGATACAGAGAGAGAGATTGGGAGAATTATTGAAGCATTGTCCTTGAATAGAAGAGAGGAAATGGGACCTAGACTATAAGTGGAAGGGCCAGCATTAGATAGTAGTCAGATAGTTCATCCACAGATAACAAGAGAGAAAGTAGAATATATGGGTATAAATGCAGTTAGTTAGGGAGATACGGTGGTAGAAGTATGTAGAGTTAATGAGTGCTTCCATTTTCTTAGTGCAATAAGAAGCTAGATCATCAGCCAAGAAAGATGAAAGAGAAGGTCTTAGAGATTTGAAGAGACAGGAGAAAATATGAAATTGTTGTTCAGGAAAGTCAGAGTGAATGGATTAGGGAGATTTAGAATGTTTGCCAGGCAGCCTTATGAGGCCACTTGAGGTTAATAATTAAAGACCAGTCAACAAGTTTGAATGTTTTCCCAAAGCTACATTTAGAAGCCAGGATACAGCTATAGAATAGGCTGAGAAACTTGGATTTAAGCTGGGCTATGGTCAGCCAGAGTACTTCAGAGCAAGAGAGGAGCAAGTGAATTAGAGTTGAGAACATATGCTAGGGATGGATTATAATTATTGACCATGGAATTTATACTGGATTACAAAAGAAGTGAGGACATGAAGAGGTGGGGGAGAGTAAAAAGGTGGTAGAGCCAATGAAGTACAGTTTCCTGTGGAGACCAAAGGATTGTTGGGGTTGGGTTACTAGTGGAAATGAGGTATAAAGATATGATATTTGAAGAATGAGTTGTTTGAAATTAAGATTATAGAAGGGCTACAGGGGTTTGTTGTTTTGTGGTGTCTTTTTTTTGTAATGACAAGGTCAAGGATATGACTCGTGGCTAAAGGATGAAATCACTGAAGGAGAACAGATCAAAACATTGCGATGCCAGGTGTTGGAAAGCTCTATGTGACTATTGCAATTGTTAGGGATTATGACAGAAGTATTGGATAGAGTGACAGTGAGCAAGAAGTTGGTAAATAACTACAACAGAGAAGGCAATAGGAGTATATAGTCTAAAGACAGGATATTTTGAGTATTATTATATATAACGATGTATAATATTTTATATAGTACTATATAAAGAGAGTAGGGGAGAATGATCTGGAAATAGCTGTGAGGAGTGAGAAAGACTCCCCCCACCCCCACCTCATTTTCAGGCCAAGTGATAGAGGGGATGGGGAAGTTAAAATAGACATTATGTGAAAGGTCTGCAGATGAGGCAATATTATCAGGAGAGAGCCAGGGGTCATTTATTTTAGAGAGAGTGGAAGAAAGCGGGAGGGAGAGAAACATCGATGTGAGAGAGACACATCAATTGGTTGCCTCCTGCAAGCACCCTAACTTGGGCTGAGGAACCTGAGGCTGAAAACAAAACTTGCAAGCCAGTGACATGCCCTTGACTGGGAATCAAACCTGCGACCTTTTGGTGGGTAGGCCAAAGCACTACCACTGAGCCACATGGCCAGGACTATATATCATATATTCTTTTTTTCATATATATATGAAAACACACACACACTAGAGGCCCGGGGCACGAATTCATGCACCAGTGGCTTCCCTCAGCCTGGCCTACGGGATTGGGCCAAAACCAGCTCTCCAGCATCTCCCTAGGGGTCCTGGATTGCCAGAGGGTGCAGGCCAGGCTGAGGGACCCCACTGGTGCATGATCAGGGCTGGGGAGGGACGCGGGAGGTTGGCCATCTGGGGAGGGACCACAGGAGGGCTCCAGGGCGTGTCCAGCCCATCTCGCCCAGTCCAGATCAGCTGGATCCCAGCAGCAAGCTAACCTACCGGTCAGAGTGTCTGCCCCTTGGTGGTCAGTGCACATCATAATGAACAGTTGAGTGGCCTTTGCATATCATAGCATATTACGCTTTGATTGATTGAACAGCCAACCGGTCGACTGGACACTTAGTATATTAAGCTTTTTTTATATAGGATTTTTATTTCAGAGAGGAAGAGAGAGGGAGAAAGAGAGATAGAAACGTCAATAATGAGAGAGAATCATTGACTGGCTGCCTCCTGCACACCCACTACTGGGGATCAAGCCCACAACCCGGCATGTGCTCTTGATTGGAATCAAACCCGGGATTCTTCAGTCCATGGCCAATGCTCTGTCCACTGAGCCAGACCAGCTAGGGCTCATATATTCTTGATTTACTGTTTCCCTTTGACCATAATGATGCTTTTGGCCTTGAATTATATTTTTCTGATATTAGATGTCTGCTTGTCTTTCTTTTGGTTTATAGTTGCCTTTTTCCATTTCTTTAACTTAATCCTATCCTTTCTTTTAATGGGTCTCTTGTAGATATTATATTGCTAGACCTTGTTTTTTACCGACTGAGCTAGCCGGGCGTGGTAAGACCTTGTTTTTTAATACAACCTGAGAATTCTGTCTTTTCTTTGGTGAATTTGACTAATATATTAAATTCCTTTTATGTTTGTTAGGGCTGTTAATTCTATCTTAGTTGATATATATTTAATCCTCACCTGAGGATGTTTTTCCATAGATTTTTAGAAAGACTGGAAGATAGGGAGGTGGGGCGGGGGGAGAGAAAGAGAAGCAGCTATATGAGAGAGAAACATTGGTTGTTCGCCTCCTGCACATGCCTTGACCCTGGCCAGGGATTGAGCCTGCAACTGAATTGAACCCATGACCCTTTGGTCCGCAAGCTGTCACTCTAACCACTGAGGAAACCGGCTAGGGCTAATTCCATCTTAGTTTAACTTTTCTTCATTTTTCTTTTTGCTCACTCATTTCTTTGAATAAGTCAGTTTTTTTCTATGGGTTTGAAAGGCTTTCATTTTATATTTGTTCTTCCATTGGTTATCCATACCTTGTTAAGACTCTTTTATTTATTTTTCCCAATTTATAGAACTTACTAACACCTATCTGTATCCTCCTTACTAGGACAAATACTTTAACACACAAACACTCTTACCTACCTCTGGATGTTGCAATTTATCCCCTACTTTGTTATATCATCTTCCCTCTATTTACTTTTTTCTCTATTTTTTTACTTTTTTTTTCTATTAGAACTCCTATTATATAAATGGTATTATTTCTATGTCTATCATCCATATTTCTTCATTCTTATATTATATATATATACATATATATATATAATTGATTTCAAAGAATAATGGAGAGGGAGAGAGAGATAGAAACATCAACAATGAGAGAATAATTGACCAGCTGTCTCCTACATGCCCCACACTGGGGATTGAGCCCACAGCCAGGGCATGTGCCCTGACCACGAATTGAACCTGTGACCTCCTGTTTCATAGGTCGACATTCAACCACTGAGCCACGCAGGTCGAGCCATTCTTATATTTTCCACCTATTATTTCTTCTCAATGTCTTCTGGAAAAGTTTCCTAACCTGATCTTAAGCTATGTCCATTTTGCTCTTTATATCATCTAATGAGTTTATATCAACTGTTTTTTTTTTAATATTCAGTAATCCTACGTGGTTCTTTATGATTGTTTCCACTTCATTAGCAATGTCCTATTTGGTGACATTTATTTGGCTTGTATTCTATTAATTCTTGTCATCTATAATAGGTTTTTCGGTTTATTGCCTTTGTAACTGTCCAGTTATTTTTTCCCTGTGAGATATTTTCCCTCAGGGCTATCCATTCATTATCTTGCTGGATAGTGGGGAAAAGAGGAGGAGATCAAAACTTAGCTGTGCCACTCCTGATGAGTGGAGGGTCTAACCCTTAATGTCATCATGTGTGTCACTCTCATCAGAAGGCTTTGCCCCTTAGTGAACCTCTGTATACCTTACCTTGGGCTTTGTTCTCTTATAAAATTGTGTTTGTCTAGCTCACTGGGTGAAAAAAGGCCTATAGGAGAAGGTAGGAGGAAACCCTTAGATGTTGGTTGGTTGAACCAGCACTTACTTTTTTTTTTTTTAATCCTACAGTTTAATAGTGTTCCCCTACAAACTTGGTTCCAGCGTTGTAGGGCTGATGGGGAAGGCAGTGATCTATGGTGGGCAATGTGGTGTATAGAAAAGAGCCCAGCTCAAAATTTCTCGCCAAGTCTACTCTCTATGTTGGGTGTCTGGCCCTCCTCTGTCCAGGCTACTATTCCCCTTCTTTACCAAATCATAACCACCTCTGACCCTTCAGGGGTTTCTGTTGGTTTTCTTTTCTTTTAAAACCTTTCATTTTTTTTATTTTTTTATTTTATTTCTGAGGCATCTTTTTGTGACACTTTGCGATCATGTCAGGGGCTATATGATGTCTTTTTATGGCAGCTTTTGTTGAAGCTTTGTGTTTCTAATAATATAGAGCTAAAGATATTTTTTCTTGAGTGATCATGGTAGTATTCTGGAAATGAAGATGTCTAACCTGAAGAACTGATAGGCAGAATGTAAAAGCAAAGGATAGACAAAGTAATGTATATACGTGAAAGAAAGCAAAATAATCATTTTATTAAAATATTGAATTTTACTTTCAACAAGCTTGTTTAATTTTACAGCCGCTTGGGATTCTTGTTAAACCTGGAAACAAAACAAGATAATTAATCTTATTACAAATTTCTCTTAAATACATTTGTGAGAATATAGATGACTCATAGGGAAAATAAGAATTCCCCCCAAAGTCACAAAGTTAAACTAGTAAAGTTGACATGTTATCCATCCTTATAAGTCACCTTAATAAAGCAAAATGTCTCTCAGGACCAAATCAGGAAGATCAGGGCTTGGCAATACCTTTTTCCTTATTAGATAGTATTTTATACCTAAAGTTATATATAGAACAAACTGTTATCTGTTAGACCAATTAAGAATAAGAAAAATAAAACTTTTTATTATACCTTATTTATTCCTTCTCCAATGCCCTTCCTATCTTTATATAGATCTGAATTTCTGATCTATATCATTTTCTTCTCTCCAAAGAACTTTTTGACATTTCTTGCAAGACAGATCTACAGGTTACAAATCTTCTCAATTTCTATTTTTTCTGAGAAAATCTTTATTTCTCCTTCACTTTTTAAAGATAATTTTACAGGGTACAGCAAGCATGTCAAATTTGTGACCCACGGGCCACATGCCTCGTGTATTTGGCCCATGTTAGCCTTTGAATTTGACATGCATGGTACAGAATTCTAAGTTGGTAGTTTTTCTCTCAACAGTTAAAATATTATACTCCACTCTCTTGCTTGCATGATTTCCAAGGAGAAGTTGGATGCAATTCTTTTTTTTTTTAAATATATTTTATTGATTTTTTACAGAGAGGAAGGGAGAGAGATAGAAACATCGATGAGAGAGAAACATCGATCAGCTGCCTCCTGCACATCCCCCAGTGGGGATGTGCCCGCAACCCAGGTACATGCCCTTGACCGGAATCAAACCTGGGACCCTTGAGTCCGCAGGCCGACGCTCCATCCACTGAGCCAAACCGGTTTCGGCTGGATGCAATTCTTTATGTTCTCTTTATTTTTCCCCATCAACATTTATCCACCCTATACCCTCTTCCATCTCCATCTACCCCCTCCCACCCTGAAATCACCACACTGTTGTCCATGAGTTCTTTCAATTGATTTCTTTTTTGCTCAATCCCTCCACCCCCACTCCCACCCTCACACCTGATATAATTCTTATTTTTGCTCCTCTATAGGTAAGATGCTTTTTCACTCTAGATAACGGTTTCTATGGAGCAAGAACAAGAAAAATGCCATTGGTTAGGGGTACAGAGGGAAATTCACTCTTATGTGTGTTTGTATTATATGTTTTTAATTTTTGCTTTTTGGGTTTTTCTTTTCTTTTAAACTTTATCGTTGAGAGTATTATAAATGTCCCCTTTTGTCCACCTATCCCTTCCACCTGGTTCTCACCCTCCCCAGGCCTTCACCATCCTATTTTCTGTGTGCATAGGTAATGCATATATGTATGTAAGATCTTTGGTTAAATCTCTTCCTGCCCCCCGCCCACTTTCCCTCTGAGATTCATCAGTCTGATCCATGTTTCCATGCCACTGATTCTATTTTACTCATTAGTTTATTTTGTTCATTAGATTTCTTGTTTATTTATTTTGTTTTTAGATTCAATTGTTGATAGGTATGTATTTACTAAAGGCCCAGTGCACGACATTTGTGCACGGGGAATGGGGAGTGTGGGGAGGGGTCCCTCAGCCCAGCCTGCACCCTCTTGCAGTCCAGGACCTCTTGGGGGATGTCTTCTGAGGGGTCCTTAGTGCTGCCCTGGAGGCAGGAGAAGCTCGCACCATCCCTGCTGCACTTGCCAGCCATGAGTCCGGCTTCTGGCTGAGTGGCACTCCACCTATGGGAGCGCACTGACCACCAAGGGGTAGCTCCTGTGTTGAGTGCCTGCCCTCTGGTGGTCAGTGCATGTCATAGCGACCAGTCATTCCACCATTTGGTCGATTTGCATATTAGGGTTTTATTATATAGGATTGCCATTTTATTGTTCATATTTTTTCTTCTTCTTCTTCTCCTTATCTTCCTCCTCCTCCTCCTCTTCCTCTTCCTCTTAAACAATATCCTTCAACATTTCATGTAATACTGTTTTGGTGATGAGGAACTCTTTTAGCTTTTTCTTGTCTGTGAAGCTCTTTATTTGACTTTCAATACTAAATGATAGTTTTGCTGGCTAGAGTAATCTTGGTTGTAGGTCCTTGCTATTCATCACTTTGAATATTTCTTGCCACTCCCTCTAGCCTGCAAAGTTTCTGTTAAGAAATAAGCTGACAGTCATACGGGCACTCCTTTGTAGGTAACTAACTGCTTTTCTCTGGCTGCTTTTAAAACTCTCTCTTTTTATTTAACCCTTGGCATTTTAATTATGTTGTGTATTGGTATGGACCTCTTTGAGTTCCTCTGGTTTGGGACTCTCTGTGCTTCCTGGACTTGTAAATCTATTTCTTTCACCAAGTAAGAGAAGTTTTCTATCATAATTTATTCAAATAGGTTTTCAATATCTTGCTCTCTCTCGTCTCCTTTCTGGCACCCCCATAATGTGAATGATGGTATGCTTGGAGTTGTCCCAGAGTCTCCTTATACTATTTTCATATTTTTGGATTCTTTTTTTCTTTTTGCTCTTTTGATTGGGTGTTTTTTGCTTGCTCATATTCCAAATCATTGATTTGATTCTTAGAATCCTCTACTCTACTGTTGAATTCCTGTAAATTATTATTTATTTCAGTTAGTGTATGCTTAATTTCTGATTGGTCCTTTTTCAAGTCTTTGAAGCTAAGTCCCTTGAAGCTCTCATTAAGAACCTTGAGTAACCTTATAACCATGTATTTGAACTCTGTATCCAAAAGTTTGCTTGCTTCCATTTCTTTTTTGTGATATATTTCTTTGTCTCCACATTTTGGCTGCTTCCCTGTGTTTGTGTCTATGTATTAGGTAGAACTGCTATGTCTCCTGGCATTGGTAGAGTGACTTTATGTAGTAAGTGTCCTATAGGGCCCAGTGGCTCAGCCTTCCCAGTCAACTTAGGTAGGCCCTCTACGTCCACTCCTCTGTGGGCCATGTGCACTGTCTTGTTGTAGTTGAGCTTTGATTGCTGTTGCTATCACTGGGAATAATTGACCTACAGGCCAATTGGCTATGATGGTCATCTGAAACTATAGTGGAAGAGCTCCTCATCTAGGAGACACCCCTATGAAGTAGGACTAGCTTCAGTGGGGCTTTGGTGCTCACTGAGTCTGCCCCTTCAGTGTGATGCTTGTGGATGTGTAGAGTTGTAATCTGTTATGGTGTGAAGCTGTCCACTGGGTCCACACTTGGCTCTGGGGCCTCCTGGGAAATGCAAAGTCATCCACTGCCTGGGGCCATCCGGCAGGAACCACAGAGAGATCTGCATATGGCTGCTACTTGTATTGGGCTTGAAAGTCCCCAGGTGAAAAAAAAGGAAAGTACTCAGGAGAGGCATAGCTGTGAAGCAAGGCAGGCTGGTGTTAGTGCTAGGTTTGGGGCCTCTTATTGATAGGTTTTGGGCATGCTGACTATAGCTGCTGCTTGTTTGAAAGATTTTCACAAAGTGTGAAGTCTGAGACAGAGCAGGCCATTCAAATGGAAAAGACACTGCAAACAGCTTGTAAATTGGATGGGTTGGGGTCTCAGGGAACCACCAGGGTGGAGCAAATAGTGTGGGCCACACTGATGGGAACTGACATATAGCTGCCAGGCAGCTCTGCAATGGGGGAGGCAGGAATAATGACCCCTGTGAGCACCCTTGTCTGGGAGAAAGCTGCCCATGAGTGTCTGCCCCAATGCCAAACAATCCAGTTCCTTCCTGTATGTACCTAGATTCCCTAAAGCCACTGCCCGGCACTGGAGCTCAACGTGTAAGTTGGTGCACCAGCCCTTTAAGAGGAACTGCCTGGGTCTTCAGCAGCTTCTGTGCCACTCAACCACAATCCCCACTGTTTTTTACTGCCCAAAGTTTTGGGGACTTTTCTTCCCAGCTCTAGAACCCTGGGCTGAGAGTCCGGTGTGGGGCTGGGACCCCTTGCTTCTCACTGGATTCCTCTGCAGTGGAGATATCCCTCCCTATTGAAAAAAACACGCCACACATGGGTGTCAGACCAGTCCTTCAGCACCTCCACATCTCCTACCAGTCTCAATGTACTTTCTTCTCTAATTGTAGGATTTCCATTCAGCCAGTTTTCAGGTGGTTCTGAATGATGGTTGTACTGTATTTTAGTTGTAATTTTGATGTGGTTGTGGGAGACGGCGAGTACCGGCATTTACTTACACCATCATGTTGATTCTCTTTTCTTTATTTTAAAAAAGTGTGTTTAATTTCTTATGCTTGGTATTCCATATGCACGTTTCATTTTGTTGTTAATCCTCACTCGAGGATATTTTTTTCATCAATTTTTATTTGTTTTAAAAAATTTTAAGTGCTTTTTAAAAAATATATTTTTATTGATTTCAGAGAGAGGAAGGGAGAGGGAGAGAGGGATAAAAACATCAATGATGAGAGAGAATCATTGATCAGCTGCCTCCTACACATGCCCTATTGGAGATGGAGCCTGCAACCTGGGCCTGTGCCCTGACTGGGAATCAAACTGTGACCTCCTAGTTCATGGGTTGATGCTTAACCACTGAGTCACACCAGCTGGGCTTTTTCATTGATTTTTAGAGAGAGTGAAAGAGAGGGAAGAAGGGAGAGAGAGAGAAACATTGATGTGAGAGAGATACACCAATTGGCTGCCTCCCGCTAACATCCCAACTGACACTGGGGATCAAACCTGCAATCCAGGTATATACCCTTTGAGAATTGAACCTAACACCCTTTAGTGCATGGGCCAGCACTCCAACCAATGTGCTATACTGGCCAGGGCTATGTAACTGTTTTTTATATTACTATGCTTTCTGTTGCCTGAAATATTTGTAATAAATATTTTTAAAATCTTCAGTAGTCCTCTAGATGAAGTCCAGAGAACCTAACATGGATTACAAACACCTTCATGGAATCTCTGACCTAGCTTACTTCTCTAATCTTGCCACTTCCAGTTTGTACACAACAGTCTGGCCATGTTGACCAATTTTCCCACAAGACCTCCAAGCCTCTGCCACTCCCTCTCTACAGAACACTCAGTCCCCCACCTTCTCCTGTTACCCCCCAACCTTCTTTTTGTTATTATATCTCCACGTAATTGTCAATATCTTTAGGAAAGCTTCTCTGGCACTTTATCTCTGTGTTTGGGTTGGGTATTTCTTTATACTTCCAGAACATTCAGTATTTCATCATCCCTGACCATTTATTCACACCATACTGGAATTGCTGACTTACTTCTCTGTATCTGCCATTAGACTATAAACTCCAAAATTTAGAGACCATGACTCACTTACCATAACATCTGTCCTCTGCCTAGTGCCTGGCACTAGAAGGCCCTTAATAAATATTTACAGTAGGAATTAATTTGATAATTAGCTATTAACAAATTAATAATGACTTATTTAATATTCTTGAGGCATGGTTTATTTAACATTCTTGAGGCATGATATAATTTCATTTTTTAATGTGAACCCTGTTTTAGAATCAGTATTTAGATAGAATTATAAAATTGCCACCCCATAGTATGAAGATTAGAAATCATTACCTGGAATAAAGTTCTCTTCTTATTCAAAGTTGGGTTCAATGTGGTCTGTCACCTAAGCTAGGTCTTGCTTTTATTGTCTAGAATTAGCTCATAGTTTGTGTTCCTCAGATTACATAAACTGTTTTTAGGCATATGTGGTAAAGTTCTTATAATTGCTTTTGTAAAATTTTATTGCTTGATTGATTTTAGAAAAAGAGAGAGAGAGAGAGAGAGAGAGAGAGAGAGAGAGAGAGAGAGAGACACATCAGTTTGTTCTTCTACTTATATATGCATTCATTAATCAATTCTTGTATGTGCCCTAACTGAGGATCAAACCCACAGTGTTGGCATATTGGGACTATGCTCTAACCAACTGAGCTACCTGGCCAGGGCCATAAATTGCTTTTTAATTTGAAAGATTCAAATTTGGCCATTTCCTACCTCAGAGGGATTTATATGTCATAGACCCTCAGTGATGGTCTATTGAATATATATATTATGGAAGGGTCCCAATTGCTAGCGTCATCATGAAAGATGAATCGCAGGGCTGATTTTCAAGAGCCAAATGCTAAAGTTACAAGACCAATTCCCCACATGGGGGCTGATTACATCCCAACAGAGAAAGAAAGAAGAGGCTTTGCAGAATGCAATGATGAAAGCTTCTGGTTCAGATCTGTGCCTTTGGCTGCAACAAGTATGTTGATTACTCAATTATTAATTAGTAAAGGAATCCTTTCAAGTCATCCCAAATATGGTTCCATCCCTAAACTCATATTTGTTTGTATTATGGGATACTTTGCTGAAAAGCTTTTTTTAAAAAAATATATATTTTATTGATTTTTTTTACAGAGAGGAAGGGAGAGGGATAGAGAGTTAGAAACATCGATGAGAGAGAAACATGGATCAGCTGCCTCCTGCACACTCCCTACTGGGGATGTGCCCGCAACCAAGGTACATGCCCTTGACCGGAATCGAACCTGGGACCCTTGAGTCCGTAGGCTAACGCTCTATCCACTGAGCCAAACCGGTTAGGGCTAGAAAGCTTTTTAATGTGAAAACTTGCCAAGAGAAGTTCAAGAATCTTGAGACTTCCCCTCTTGGAGAAGTTTTATGATCAAGACAGGTATGATGATCTTTACCACCTGGGCACTATTCTCAAAAGTCAAAATATGACTCAAATGTGAGTGATCATTCATCTTTTGTGACATCCTCAGCAGAAGACAACATGGCAAAAGAGATGATTCCTCACCCTGGCCAAGTGGCTTAGTTGCTTGCGGTGCTGTCCTGTACACCAAAAGATTGCAGGTTTGATTCTCAGTCAGGGCACATACCTAGGTTGTGGGTTCAATCCCCAGCCTGGGCATGTACAAGAGGAAACTGATTAATATTTCTCTCTCTAAAATAAAAAAATAAATAATAAAAAAACATCCTCGGGGTGAGGAGTAGAAAATAAAAATAATAAACTAGATGTTTCCTCTTTATGAACCAATTCCATTTAGTACTTCTTTTTTTTAAAAAAAAAATATATTTTATTGATTTTTTACAGAGAGGAAGGGAGAGGGATAGAGAGTTAGAAACATCGATGAGAGAGAAACATCGATCAGCTGCCTCCTGCACATCTCCCACTGGGGATGTGCCCGCAACCAAGGTACATGCCCTTGACCGGAATCGAACCCGGGACCCTTCAGTCTGACGCTCCATCCACTGAGCCAAACCGGTTAGGGCCCATTTAGTACTTCTATGAATGAATCTACTCCCACTGGCATTACTGATCATATTGCCCAAGGACCTGATCCCAACTTTAAAGAAAGTCCTAAAAGAAAGAAGATTACACATGAAAAACTAAGAGTCCTGGCCAGTTTGGCTCAGTAGATGGAGCGTTGGCCTGCGGACTGAAGGGTCCAGGTTCAATTATGGCCAAGGGCACATGCCAGGGTTGCGGGCTCCATCCCCAGTGGGGGGTGTGCAGGAGGCAGCCGATCAATGATTCTCTCTCATCATTGATGTTTCTATTTCTCCTTCTCCCTTCCTCTCTGAAATCAATAAAGAAATATATTTTAAAAAGAAAAGAAAAACTAAGGAGTAAGGACAGAGAGTCATATGAAGTCAGGCCTATGCAGGAAAGAATGTCCCCCCAACAAAGTGAAAGTAAACAAATATGGAGACACCTGGGATGAGTGAAACAGGGCATCATTGGATCTACTGAAGGAGTTCAATATCCAGGTTCATCTAGGTGGTCATGCATATCTGCATGCTTTGAGCACAGCGGCAGTCTTCATAAACACATTTAAAACTATAACCTGTTTGTTTTTTTTCGTGGTTTGGCTTATTAAAATAATGTTTAAAAAACACAAATTTTAATGTTACTATTATGTGAATATATTCACCTTGGGAAACTATTTGAATGATGGTATTATACCATGATAGTATACGATTTGTGAAATTTAAGCTTACAGGACAAGGATACTCTCTTATAATACCATCAAGAGATTGTGATGCTCTAGAATCAGCATATATGAAAATAAATGATATCTACATGTTGAATTGGGGTGGGTAGGGGGAGTGAGCATAACTTTAATGTTAAGTTTGACATAAAAAGTTATGAGACCCAGATGCGAAGGGAGAAGTCCAAGAAGCTTGTCCTCCACCCGGAGCCCTTATATCTTGGACGGCACCGTCTGTGTGAAAACAAGCTGGAGAAAAGAAAATGTTATTAAGAAGAGAACCAAGATGGCGGCGTAAGGCACAGACCTGTGCGTGCTGCCTCCCACAACAACGTCGAGACTACCAACTATAAGACAAACAGCTGTCATTCAGAACCATGGGAAAGCTGGCCCAGGGGAAGCTCTACAACTGGAAGGAAAGAAAGAAGAGCACGGAGACTGAGGAGGTTGTGCAGAGGCTCCAAGAACGGAGGTACGGAGTCGCGCGCCAGGCAGGCTGCAACTGGATGCTCGGGTTTTTTCAATCGGAAGGGGATGAAGACTCTCCAGTCCACTGAGCTTGTTTGGAGCAGGATTCTGAGGTCCCAGACCCCTACGGGGAGAGGCGGGACGGCCTTGCAAAGGGCTGGAGAGCGGCTGTCTCACGGAGCTGCTCTCCGGCACTCAGGGATGCGAGATGCAGAGTCGCGAAGAGGCGAGGAGTCGTGGAGACGCCATTGCCCTTTGCCCCACCCTGGTGATTCGCCAAGAACAGAGGTGCCAAGTCACGCGCCAGGCGGGCTGCACCTGGATATGCAGTTTTTTTCAATCAGAAGGGGATGCAGACTCTCAAATCCACTGAGCTTGTTTGGGGCGGGATCCTGAGGTCCCAGACCCCTACGAAGAGAGGAGGGATGGCCTTGCAATGGGCTGGAGAGTGAGAGTGGCTGTCTGGGGGAGCTGCTCGCCGGCACTCGGGGATGTGAGAGGTGAGGAGTCTCAGAGATGCCATTGCCCCTTGCTCCGCCCTGGTGATTCCCGGGGACCCTGCCCTACTCAATTTACATCCCCACCCAAGCTGTGCCAGTGGCACAAAGGGAACCACCAGCGCTTTTGCAGCCTAGCTCAGCAGAATGCAGATTTCAACTCCTCGCATACATAAGGGACACACTCAAGAAGCAGAATCAGGTTCGGAGGAAGCCGGAGCCGGACCCGGCTGGGCCAGTGACGTGGAACCGCTGTACCAGCAAACGCACAGGCAGGTCCACCAGATCCAGTCTCACATGGGACGCTGGGAGACAGCAGACAGGCAGTCTGTGTACTTGGTAGAAAATGAAATCCAAGCAAGCATACCAGATATTCAGCCACCAGGAACACCTGGAGATTTTGTCCAGCAAGGAGCCACCCAACAAAGGACAGAATGCCAAACTTCGTGTTGCTGAGACGGCCCCTGTGAGGCCGAGACAGCCCCAGTGAGACTGAGGTGGCCCCCGTAGGGCTGAGGCGGCCCTCGTGAGGCTGAGATGGCCCCTGTGAGGCTGGGATGGCCCCAGAGAGGCTGGGATGGCCCCCATGAGGCTGAGACGGCCCCAGTGAGGCTGGGATGGCCCCAGCGAGCTCGAATCAGCCCCGGTGAGGCTGAAACGACCCTGGTGAGGCTGAGACGGCCCCTGTGAGGCTGAGACAGCCCCTGTGAGGCTGAGATGGCCCCTGTGAGGCTGAGACGGCCCCTGTGAGGCTGAGATGGCCCCTGTGAGACTGAGATGGCCCCTGGGAACCTGAGAAAAATACCACATGAACTCACTCACTTACGGATAATAAGGACCATTATAGACTGATGAACAAAAATGGATACAGAGGCAGAGCAGCATTGAGCAGACTGTCAAACTACAGTGGGAACCCTGGGGAGGGTTGGGGGGGGTAGGAAATCAACCGAAGGACTTGTATGCATGCATATGAGAATAACCAATGGACACAAGACACTGGGGGGTGGGGGAGGCCGGGGGAATGTCAAGAGGGGAAAAAAAGGAGACATGTGTAATACTCTTTGTAATACTTTAAGAAATAAAAAAAAATAAATTTTTTTTTTAAAAAGTTATTAAAAGCCTTTATCCAGTGGGGGCAAATTCAAATTTGATGACTATAGTAGGTGTTATTCTATTATATGGTAAGTATGTACTAATGCCAATTGTATTTATGGAATCTAATAAAAATGTCATTGTTACCTATATTTTCTTTTTAGTCTGCTCTTTTGCTTCATTTTCCTTAGAGTCCATGTGCTGCTAACTAAACATAGTGATTTACAAACAGCTCCTAATCCCATATGTAAAAACCAATACATTATACCTTAATAAAATGATACAACTTTCCTTTTCAAAAATATATTATATGCTAAAAATGTTAGCAGTGGTATTATGCCTGAATAGTAGGGGTCAGAAATGATTTCTTAATACCTTTTATCATACTAAAAAAGGCAATTTCCTTTTTAAAAAAATACATTTAAATTATTTAGGAAAGGGATTTTTTTAATATATATTTTTATTGATTTCAGAGAGGAAGGGAGAGGGGGGGAGAGAGAGAGAGAGGGGGAGAGAGAGAGAGAAACATCAATGATGAGAGAGAATCATCGATCGACTGCCTCCTGCATGCTCCCCTACTGGGAATCGAACCCACAACCCAGGCATATGCCCTTGACTGGAATCGAACCTGGGACTCTTCAGTCTGCAGGCCAATGCTCTATCCACTGAGCCAAACCGGCTAGGGCTAGGAAAGAGATTTTAAGTAGAATGGCAGATGGTTAGCCTGGAAATAAGAAATGTGGGATCACTCCAGCTGGCACCAAGCCATGGGCATCTCTTGGGACAACTGGCACAAACAACAGCAAGAACTGGGGCAAGAGAAAGCCCTACCACAGGAAGTGAAACTATGACCTGCTGCCAGCACTACAATTGGCCTGCACAGCACACACACAGTCCACACGCGGGGAGGCAACAAGAAGTACTGAGCCTTGAAGCTGGATGTGGACAACTTCTCTTGCGGCTCAGAGTGTTGTTCACGCAAAACAAGGATTATGGATGCTGTCTACCATGCATCCAACTACGAACTGGTCCACACCAATATCCTAGTAAAGAACTGCATCGTGCTCACTGACAGCACCCCATACCCATTATGCACTGCCCCTGGGCCGCAAGAAGGGGGCCGAGCTGACTCCTGAGGAGGAAGAGATTTTGAACAAAAATGATCAAAGAAAATTCATTAGAAATATGATGAAAGGAAAAATAATGGCAAAGTTAGCAGGCTTGTAGAATAGTGGTTCTCAACCTTCAGGCCCTTTAAATACAGTTCTTCATGTTGTGACCCAACCATAAAATTATTTCCGTTGCTACTTCATAACTATAATGTTGCTACTGTTATGAATCGTAATGTAAATATATGATATGCAGGATGGTCTTAGGCGACTCCTATGAAAGGGTCATTCGATCGCCAAAGGTGTTGCGACCCACAGGTTGAGAACTGCTGTCACAGAGGAACAGTTCCACCAGGCAAGCTTCTTTTTTTTTTTTTTATTAAATCTTTGTTGTTCAGATTATTAAAGTTGTTCCTCTTTTTTCCCCCCATAGCACCCCTCCACCCAGTTCCCACCCCACCCTCTGCCCTTATTCCCCCCATACTGTCATCATCCATAAGTGTACAATTTTTGTCCAGTCTCTTCCCGCACACCCCACACACATTTCCCCCTGAGAACAGTCAGTCCACTCCCTTTCTAAGACCCTGATTCGATTCTATTCACCAGTTTATTCTGTTCATCAGATTATTTATTCACTTGCTTTTAAGATTCACTTGTTGATAGATGTATATTTGTTGTTCATAATTTGTATCTTTACCTTTTTCTTCTTCCTCTTTTTAAAGGATACCTTTCAGCATTTCATGTAATACTGGTTTGGTGGTGATGAACTCCTTTAGCTTTTCCTTATCTGTGAAGCTCTTTATCTGACCTTCAATTCTGAATGATAGCTTTGCTGGGTAAAGTAATCTTGGTTGTAGGTTCTTGGCATTCATCACTTTGAATATTTCTTGCCACTCCCTTCTGGCCTGCAAAGTTTCTGTTGAGAAATCAGCTGACAGTCGTATGGGTACTCCCTTGTAGGTAACTGACTGTCTTTCTCTTGCTGCTTTTAAGATTCTCTCTTTGTCTTTTGCTCTTGGCATTTTAATTATGATGTGTCTTGGTGTGGTCCTCTTTGGATTCCTTTTGTTTGGGGTTCTCTGCGCTTCCTGGACTTGTAAGTCTATTTCTTTCACCAGGTAGGGGAAGTTTTCTGTCATTATTTCTTCAAATAGGTTTTCAATATCTTGCTCTCTCTCATCTTCTGGCACCCCTATAATTCTGATGTTGGTACGCTTGAAGCTGTCCCAGAGGCTCCTTACACTATCTTCCTATTTTTGGATTCTTTTTTCATTTTGCTTTTCCGGTTGGGTGTTTTTTGCTTCTTCCTATTTCAATTCTTTGACTTGATTCTTGCGATCCTCTAGTCTGCTGTTGGAACTCTGTATAATATTCTTTATTTCAGTCAGTGTATGCTTAATTTCTAGTTGGTCCTTTTTCATAACCTCGAGAGTCTCACTAGATTTCTTAAGGGTCTCAATACATTAATCGGCGGTTTCTAGAAAATTCTTGAAAAACCTTAACAGTGTGGTTTTGAACTCTATATCCAGTAGTTTTCTTTCCTCCATTTCTGTCATTTGTCACCTGTTTCTTTGTCTCCACATTTTTTATGCTTCCCTGTGTTGATAGAGTGGCTTTCTGTGCTAGGTGTCCTATAGGGCCCAGTATCTCAGCTTCCCCAATTACCTGAGGTGGACACTCTTGGTGCACCCCTTTGTGGGCTGTGTGCACAGTCTTGTTGTAGTTAAGCCTTGATTGTTGTAGTTATCACTGGGAGGAATTGACCTCCAGGCCAATTGGCTGTGAGAATCAGCTGTGTCTGCAGTGGGAGAACTTCTGTGCTGAAGACACCCTTCTGGGGCAAGACTTGCTTCAGTGGGGCTTTGGTGCTCACTGAGTCTGCCCCCTGGGTGTGTCCCTTATGGATCTGAGGAGTTGTAATCTGGGTGGTGCCACTCTGACCACTGGGTACACTGGCTCTTGGGTCTCTAAGGAGGTGCTAATTTAGCCTCTGCCTGAGGCTACCCAGCAGGAGCTATGGAGAGATCTGCAGATTCCTCTTCTTTGTTTGGGGTTTGGAGGTGCCCAGATGAGGCCCAGCTGTGAAGCAATGCAAGCTGCTGTGGGGCCTTGGGCCTTCTTTTGAAAGTTCTGGGTTTCTTTGACCCAGCTGCAGTTTGTTAGGTAATTATCAGATTGCAAAGGGCCAGGCCATTCATATGCAAAAGCCTCTGCACACAGCTTGGGTGGGGCAGGGTCTCAGGGGATCAACAGGGTGGAGCAAACAGCTATGCCTGCTCCTCAGTCCTACCCTAAGAGGCCCCAAGCCTCAGTGTCCCAGTAATCACTGCAAGCACCTCTGAGATAAAGCCGCCCTCAAGTTCCTCCTGCTGCCAGACAGTCCAGTTTTTCCCTGTATGAGTCTTGGTCCCCAGAGACTCGCCCAGAACTGGAGTTCAGAGCAGTCTGGAGCTTGAGACTCCCTCCTGATTGAAAAAGACAACGGTGTCCTCAATAGCCAGCCCTTTCCACATGTGCCTCCGTACCTCTGCACTTTACTTCCACACCTCCTCTGAGTCTCAGTGTGCTTTTCTCTTTCCTTCTAGTTGTAGAATTTCCACTCAGCCAGCCTTCCTGTGGTTCTGGATGATGTCTGTTTTGTCTTTTTGTTGTATTTTTGAAGTGGTTGTGGGAGACAGCAATTTCCGGTGTTTACCTATGCCGCCATCTTGGTTTCCTCTCCAGGCAAGCTTCTTGTATGCATCCCTTTAAGACCAGGCCAGTATGTCAGAGCAAATGTCTATGCACTAGAAGGTAAGGAGCTGGAGTTCTATCTGAGGAAAATCAAGGCTCAGAAAGGCAAATAACTCCTCCTCCCTCTTATCTTAGCTCATGTAATAAAGGTGTTTATTGTTCTAAAAGAAAAAAAAAAAGAAAAAAAGAAGAAAGAAAGAAAAGAAAAGGAAAATGGGAGAGCAGCATCCTGTGTAGCCAGCATAACTGTCCAGGTTGTTGGTATATCCTGACAGTGGAGACAAATCCAAATTACAGTCTTATGTCACAGTCATTGGTAGCACATAAGTAGCTTCCTCTGCCTTGATTCTGTATTTACCGGGCAACTTTCCAATTTATGGCTTGTGTCCTAAGTCTTTTTTCCCCTTTTTAGGGAAAATGCTTTAACAAGTCAAGGCAAGCATCTGAACCATTTACTTATTTTCAAGCATGCAACACCCCGCCCCCCACCTGTAGGACCATCCCTTAGGGCAGCAGTTCTCAACCTGTGGGTGGCGACCCCTTTGGGGGTCGAACGACCCTTTCATAAGGGTTGCCTAAGACCATTGGAAAACACATATATAATTACATATTGTTTTTGTGATTAATCACTATGCTTTAATTATGTTCAATTTGTAACAA
Source organism: Myotis daubentonii (assembly GCF_963259705.1). Taxonomy (NCBI): domain Eukaryota; kingdom Metazoa; phylum Chordata; class Mammalia; order Chiroptera; family Vespertilionidae; genus Myotis; species Myotis daubentonii. Next base: position 50,967,445 of record NC_081841.1, read on the forward strand.
TGAAATTGGAGGTCACCACAACATGAGGAACTGTATTAAAGGGTTGCAGCATTAGGAAGGTTGAGAATCACTGCCTTAGGGAAATAAAGGATTATGACACATCACACTATGTGTCAGCTTTCTCTACCTATAATTTAAACAAGATCTGAAGAGTGAAAGACAGTATGTGTATGTATATGCTTATGTGTGACACAGAGTAACAGTGTCACAGAGACATAGGGTAAATTTCAGAGAAATGGCAGATTCCATCATTCTGACCCTAACATTTGTCTACTGTTTGGTAAGATTTTTCACACAAGATAGTCTTTACCTCAGCGGAAGAAAATATTTAAGCAATTTAGCATAAGATAAGTTTCATGTCTACAGTATGGTGAATATAACTTGTTTGGAAGTCTGGTTCTGCCTCAGCTTCCTATTCTCTAAAATGCTTGCTCTATTTACCTCATCAGGATGGTTGTGAAGTTAAATTTGATATTAGAATCAGGGTGAAAAGCACCACACAGTTGTGAAGTGTTACTGTTATTACTATTATTTAACAGGGAGTAGTACTTCCCTCAATAAGAATTCCAGCACATATTCTACAACTTCCAAAGCTTCCTTTTCTCCAAGAGAGTCCTGTTGAAAACTGTTTTTTGATAGTTGTTATCTTTTGTAACTCCTTAGTATTTCCTCACCCCCTGCTTTGATTATTACCTCTTTGGGGACAAAAACATAGACTTATTCATTCATCATTAAACTTTTTTGAATATTTCTAATGGGCCAGGCAAAGTGTCAGACCTCTGAGGATACAACGAGACAGATGCATAAACAGATAATTAGAATATGTGGGTAAATATAATGATAGAGTAATAGGCTTAGGATATTACAGGAGTGTGGAGAGCTGACACCCAAGGGCAATAGGCAGAGTTAGGAAAGGCTTTCCTGAGGGGAAAACTATAAACTGAATAAGTCAGTAGTACTTATGGCTGCAAGGAACAGACCTCCTGGTTAAGGATGGTTGAAGCTCTAAGACCATTTATTACTCACTTAAAAAGCCCAGAAACAAATAGATGTATCTAATAACTGGATGTCATCAAAGACAGGTTTCTACTTATCTCTCTTCTCTGTGATCCTTGGTGTATTATCTTTCTGTCCTGTGGATATCAACTCTTTGTTGCCAAAGATGGCAGTAACTCCAAGCACCATATAACACATCAAGGCAGAAAGAGAAATTTTAGTTCTAGTCCCCCCTGTTGGAAACAGGAAGGAAGGGAACTGGGGAGTAGGAAGGTTTTCATTTCATATAGTTTTTATTTTGTAAGAGATAAAGCAGAAGCAGCCATACACTATTGGCCCTGGATCTTTGTACATATTGTTCCTTCTGACTGGCAACCATGGTCTCTGGAAACCTTCCCAGTTACTGTATCTCAGTACCTAGTTATAGTACCTGGCGCATAGTAAGTAGTCAGCAAATGTTCTTGAAAGCAGGCAGAACAAAAGTAGAGACAGTTGAACACAACAAGCAAGTCATCTCCCAAAAATGTAGTCTCAAATCAGGAGAGTAACAAGGCCATAATAATACAGAATGGTAAGCCCTGGCCAGTGCAGTCAGTGGTTAGACTCAGAGCATTGGACTGGGCACTGAAGGGTTTCGGGTTGGATTCCCAGTCAAGGGCACATACCTGGGTTGTGGACCAGTCAATGTGTCTCTCTCACATTGACATTTCTCTCTCTTCTCCTCCCACCCTCCTCCCTTTCATTCTCTCTGAAAAGCAATGGATAAAATATCCTCAGGTGAGGATTAACAACAAGAACAAAAAGAATGGTAAGCCCTGGCCAGTGTGGCTCAGTTGGTTGGGCAGGCATCATTCCGTGCACCTAAAGGTTGTTGGTTTGGTTCTCCGTCAGGGTATGTTCCCAGGTTGCGAGCTGGATCCCCAGTTGGGGGCGTGCAGGAGGCAGCTGGTCAATATTCCACTCTCACATCGATGTTTCTCTCCCTCTCCCTTCCTCTCTCTCTAAAGTTCAATAAATTATCTTTTAAAAAATATATTTTTTACTGATTTCAGAGAGGAAGGGAAAGGGAGAGAAAGAGATAGAAACATCAATGATGAGAGAATCATTGATTGGCTACGTCCTGCAACCTCACACTGGGGATCAAGCCTCCAACCCAGGGATGTGCCCTGACCAGGAATCGAACCATGACCTCCTGGTTCATAGGTTGACGCTCAACCACTGAGCCACGCTGGCTGGGCTCAATAAAATATTTTTTAAAAAACAACAACACAAAATGGTAAGTGCTAGGATGTTGTTAATTATAAGATACATTGAGAGCACATGGGAGTCAGAGAAGATAGCTTTTAAAGTGTGATTGTTTAAGCTGAGTCCTAAAGGACAGTAGAAATAACTAAACCCAGAAAGAAAGAAAATCTTCGGTTTGTACTTTAATCGACACAACATAAAGTATATATAATCCTCTTTGGGGAAGGAAGGACCTTGAAGAGATTCTAGTGAGAAAAAAAAAGGAAGTATAAATAGTAACTGATTATATAGCATCCATTATTAATTTAAGATTTCTAAAAATTTATATTTTCTGTAGTTATTTTAGTGAAAAATAGCAAAAATCCAAGACTTTGCCCTAACCGGTTTGGCTCAGTGGATAGAGCGTCAGCCTGAGGACTCAAGGGTCCCAGGTTTGATTCCGGTCAAGGGCATGTACCTTGGTTGCGGGCACATCCCCAGTAGGGAGTGTGCAGGAGGCAGCTGATCGATGTTGCTTTCTCATCAATGTTTCTAACTCTCTATCCCTCTCCCTTCCTCTCTGTAAAAAGTCAATAAAATATATTTTTAAAAATCCAAGACTTTAATTTTCTTATAATGTCTTAAATTTTTTTCCACTGTTTTCAGCATCTCTTACTCTGAAAGTTTTCAGGCATCTAACTCTACATTAAAACTAATACATACATATTTTGCAATAGCGTGTAAAAATGGAGGTTTTGGCATAATAGAAGAGTTGCCTGTATATTAAATACAGGATGCCTAGTTAAACTTGAATTTCAGATAAAAAATAAATAGTGTTTAATATAAGAATACAATTGCATGGACTATACTTATAGTTCTAAATCATTAGTTGCTTATCTGAAATTCAAATTTAATTGGGTGTCCTATATTTTTATTTGCTAAATCTGGCAACCCTAATGATTGATACCAAATTCCAAAGAGAAGTGCTAAACTAGGATTTACAAAGTAATTGACTCTTAATCTCTAACTCACTCTGAGAGTATGAAATCACCAAGTGAGAACCTGGTTTAACAGAATTTGGAAAGATGGATCCATGTCACCCACCTTCCCTATCCTTCAGTATATCCTGGGATATAAGCACTTAATGTATCTCAAGTTGGGCCTAGATATGGCAGCTGCATTTAAGGTATGTTACTGAACCATGAGGTAGACAAAAGCATACTACTATGGGTTTTCTGGTACTTTCAATAATAAAATCCCAATAATAACGGATGGAATTCAAAGTGGACTAATCTAGTGTTAGATTAGGTTTCGTGGTATTATAACTGGTTGCTTTGTTCATATTATTCCATAGTGACATCTGCAGGCCTCCGGAGAGAAACACTAAAACAACTAATAGTTTTGGTAACTCCTTGGTGCTGTAAGAGAAAGTTAAGTTGGGTGGGGAGGAGGTGGGGAGCCATTTGACCAAAAGCCCAATTATCAGAGTGCTTCGAGTCCTTAACTTACTGTGATTGAATGGATGCAAGAGATTTTCTGAAGGAAGACTGAACATCTAACTGGAGCAGCATGGGGATAGGTGGGTACCCACCCAGCTGGGCCCACAGTGAATGTAGTGATGTCTTCTCAGCTATTGGGTAGCTTGAAACGGACTGATCAGCATTCCAGATGGTTGCCATCTGGCCTTCTTGTCTAGAGAGTCAGAGAGCACTAATTGAAATCACCAAACTCTGCTGCACTCCATAGGCAATCAAAAGATATGATTCTTATTCTCCCCTTTTTTCTCCACCACCACCACCCTGTCCTATAATGCCCTCCCTCACACTGAGGAACATTAGCCATGCCCACTTTGACTGAGAAATGAATTAAAACGGCAGAATTTGCTGAAATCGTCCCACCTCCCCCTAAAAAAGCTGCATTTCCATGATTTTACCTAGTAATCCATTTTAAAACTGCCTTCTTAGCTGCCTGGATTACTGTATATGGACCATATCCAGAAAACTTTTTTCTTTTTTCCCAGCAACAATCTTTTTCCTCTTCTTTCCCAAAGCTCTTACTTTTTTTAAAAAAGTTATACTTCTAAGTTTCTTCATTGTGTATTAATTTGCTGCTTAGTAAGAAAGAATCAGCTTCTTTTTAAAAAGGGAACTCAAAATTGGATATTAGATATTAAGTAGGAATATATATAAATAAGCCTCTTGTTAAATTAGCTAAGAAAATTAATAATCCTTAGACTCTCCACTATACCATATTATAATTGTCAGGGAGGGGAAGATCTTGGGCAGAAAAAAAAGCATACCATCCAAAGAAAGTTTAATGGCAGTCTTTCCTACCACATACCTAAATTTCTTGAATATGTCAAATTTTCTGTCCTCTTTCACTAGTAGCTCTAGGAATGGCTGTTGAATAAATCTGGTAGGAGCCGGTTTCTGCTTTTTGTCGATGAGCAAAGGTACAGGTTGACTAAGATTCAATTGATACATATCTTGGAGCTAAAAATAAATAAATAAAAGAGGAAACAATGAAAAGAAAGGGCCAGAATCTTCAGGAAGGTCTTCTGAGCTGGCCATAGCTTAACTACAAGCATGACGCTTCATTTATCATGGATTTGCAAACCCTATTTCTCCAGTCTCCTCCCCTTCTCCAACTACTACTCCTCAACCTCCACCCCACCTCCAACACAATTTCAGTGGTGGCCGCTATGATATATATAAACCTAGCTCCTGCATAAGCTCTGATCCTAGCCCTTTCATCTCCTAGCTGTGTGACTTTGAGTTAGTTGCTAACTTTATCGATACCTCTTTCTCCTTATTCTATGAGGGTAATAACACAGGGTTGTTGTAAGAATTGTATAACATAATATATATGGGAGCACTTCATAAATTGTAAGAACTATGCAAATGCAATGATAGCAAACATTTACTGAATCCTTGCTGAATGTTAGATGCTTTCTACATAATAATTCATTTGATATTTACAACAACCTTATGAGAAAGGTGCTGTTATTGTCCTTGTCTTATACATGGGGATTTGGAATTCAGAAAATTTAAGTGGCTTGTCCATGGTCTCCTAGTTTGTATGTAGTGGAGCTGATTTGAACCCATGTAGTCTGGTAGCAGAACTAACTTCTTGACCACCACCCTGACTCAGTGAAAGGTATTTATTTTATTTCTAGCCTCTTCTCTCTTTTGCTTTTTCCTCCCCCTTCTTTATGCCTTGATACCCACCTTATCATCTAGAATCAGCCGTGGGCAAACTACAGCCCGCGGGCCGGATCCGGCCCATTTGAAATGAATAAAACTAAAAAAAAAAAAAAAAAGACCGTACCCTTTTATGTAATGATGTTTACTTTGAATTTATATTAGTTCACACAAACACTCCATCCATGCTTTTGTTCCAGCCCTCCGGTCCAGTTTAAGAACCCATTGTGGCCCTCGAGTCAAAAAGTTTGCCCACCCCTGAATTCTAGATTAAGGCTGCCTTGCCCTAACCGGTTTGGCTCAGTGGATAGAGTGTCAGCCTGAGGATTCAAAGGTCCCAGGTTCGATTCCGGTCAAAGGCATGTACCTTGGTTGCGGGCACATCCCCAGTAGGAGGTGTGCAGGAGGCAGCTGATCCATGTTTCTCTCTCATCGATGTTTCTAATTCTCTATCCCTCTCCCTTCCTCTCTGTAAAAAAAAAAAAAAAAAAAAAAAAAAATCAATAAAATAGATTAAGGCTGCCTGGACCCCAGACCCTATTCATCCTCTGACATGCCCTAGATATTGTGATTCCTGTTAGACAGTTCATGACACTGCCAACTGATCTTGCTTTCCACTTACATTGGCCATATTTTCCAAGCAATAAACTGTCAAAAATATCCTTCTTTTTTTTTTTTTACAAAGATCTTTAATACTTAAAATGTAGCCCTTCTGGAAAATTCAGAATATGTCTGATTTGAATCAGGCTATGATGAGAAGTTTCTGTACCTTCTAAAGTAGCAAGTAAACTGATCTTATTAAGTAACTAAATTAATTAATTTAGTGAAAGAAAAGGATATATAGATATAAAATGTTTCTAGAATTCCCAGGATGTTCCAGAATTTTGTGCTAGAACATGTAATGGGAGTGTGTAATCCAGAGCAAAGTGCTCTAATCTCACCTTTATAACTTTTTGGAAGGTCATCTCAGAGGAGGCTCTGGGACATAATGAGTGGATTGTTCGAGTTAAACAGGGTTTCCTCTGCATGGTGCTATGTAAGCAAGTTAAATAAATCCTTATCTCCTTTCTTGTAAACTCACCAAATTAAAGCTTGCTTTCTGATAGTTGTGAGGAAAGGAGTAACTGTCATGAATCAGTTGGAGAGTAGTGACTTCAAGAGAGGCTGGTAGATGTGGGTTGACTAGGAATGAGTTGAACACTTCTAGAAGTCTCTCCTATTCTAATCTTTTCTCATCTAGAAAGTCCAGCCAGTATTCCTGTTGTCAATTTAGGAGTTTCACTGAAGTCACAGTGTAATTGATTGAATGGTGAAGCCCCAGAAGATATGTTCACCCAGAACCTGTGAATGCGACCTTATTTAGAAAAAGGGTCTTTACAGGTGTGATTAAGTTAAGGATCTCAAGATCAGATCATCCTGGATTAACCAGGTGGGTCCTAAATCCATGACACATGACTTTGTAAGATTCAGAAGTGAAGACAGACAAGCTGGGAAAAGGGCTAAGGGAAAAATGAATGCAGAGTATAGCGGTTATGCAGCTACAAGTCAATGAATGCCAAAGATTGTCTATAGCTACCAGGCTCTTGGAGAGAGACATGAAATACATTTCTCAGAGCCTCCAGAAAGAACCATCTCGATTCTTTCTTCATCTTGATTTCATAAACTGGCCTTCAGAACTCTAAGAGAATACATTTCTGTTGTTTTAAGCCACAAAGTTTGTTAAAGTAGCCCTAGGAAACCAATATACAAGGTATCTCCCGATAAATGTTATTTTCAAAGCTTACCACTCTCACTTTTCTTGTAACATACCAGGGCGAGGGAATAGAAAACAGATTACCTGGCTAAATAAGAACATCATTTTCCTCAGGCACTGATTCCGTCTCTGCTCTAGAGACTTTTGCTTCTCGGTCCAGACCCCCATCATCTTTTTCTGGTAGCCATCAATTCTGTTCAGCATTATGTAAAGATTCTGGGTCTCATAACCTTTCCCACTGTTTTGGATGGCTAGTAATCTTTTGATTATGTTGTTTCTGGAAAAAAAATGAACAAGAATTAGATTGATATAATTACTGACCTTAACTCAACAAACCTGGCCTTAGTTACTTCAATTCTCATCTCATCCTTAATAAGTAGAGAGGGATGGGATAGGGATGGGAGGCTTACTTAACCAAATCTTAATCTAGTTCCATATATGACTAAACTTTCAAAAATCTATGACTGTCAAATTTTTATTAACCCTTCACAGTTTAGTGTTATAATAGTGTTTTTATTATTATTTAAATACATTAAAATTCTAGTATTGATATGTACAAGACATAATCCTATATAATAAAAGGGTAATATGCAAACTGACGCTAACAGCAGAAAGACTGGGAATGACTGGTCACTATGACACACACTGACCACCAGGGGGCAGACGCTCAATGCAGGAGCTGCCTTCTGGTTGTCAGTGTGCTCCCACAGGGGGAGCTCTGCTCAGCCACAAGCCAGGCTGACGGCTGCCTTTACAGCGGTGGTGGTGGGAGCCTCTCCCGCCTCCTCAGCAGTGCGAAGGATGTCCGACTGCAGCTTAGGCCTGCTCCCTGCTGGCAAGTGGACATCCCCCGAGGGCTGCCGGGCTGCCAGAGGGATGTCTGACTGCCAGCTTGGGCCCAGTCCCCCAGGGAGCGGGCCTGAGCCAACAGGTGGACATCCTCCGAAGGGTCCCAGACTGCAAGAGGTCATAGGCTGGGCTGAGGGACCCCCCCCGAGTGCACAAATTTTTGTGCTCCGGGCCTCTAGTTCTATATAATAAAAGCCTAATATGCTAAATGTTTGGTGTCCGGTAGTCTGTTCAACCAATCAAAGCGTAATATGCTAATGATATGCTAAGGCTGCTCAACCGCTTGCTATGACATGCACTGACCACCAGGGGCAGACAGTTGAGTAGTCAACCAGTTGCTATGATGTGCACTGACCACCAGGGGGCAGATGCTCCTACCAGTAAGTTAGCTTGCTGCTGGGGTCCGGCCATTCAGGACTGAGGGAGCCGGGCAAGACACACCTGGAGCCCTCCGCAGTCCCTCCCCAGCTGGCCAACGTCCCGCATCCCCCCACCCCTGGCCCCGATCGTGCACTGGTAGGGGTCCCTCAGCCTGGCCTGTGCCCTCTCCCATCTGCGACCCCTCAGGGGATGTCGGAGAGCTGATTTTGGCTTGATCCCGCAGGCCAGGCCGAGAGACCCCCCCAGTGGTGCACAAATTCATGCACCGGGCCTCTAGTACAATTATAAAAAAGACAGTGTCTTTGCCTTCAAAGCATTTCAAAGCCAGAATAGGAGACTAATAAATTAACTGTGTCAAAGAGAGAATGAAACAAATGCTAAATAAAAATGTAAACATGCTATTTGAACAAAAACAAATGCATAATTAGTTATAGTAAAAGAAATAAAGAAGGCTTTATAAGAAGATGTTGAATAGGATCTTGAGGAATAGTCATAAAAATGTATTCTCATCCTAACTGGTTTGGCTCAGTGGATAGAGCATCGCCCTGCGGACTGAAGGGTCCCAGGTTCGATTCCAGTCAAGGGCATGTACTGTGGTTGCGAGCACATCCCCAGTAGGGAGTGTACAGGAGGCAGCCGATCGATGTTTCTCTCTCATTGATGTTTCTAACTCTCTGTCCCTCTCCCTTCCTCTCTGTAAAAAATCAAAAACATATATTTAAAAAAATGTATTCTCATAGCATACCACCATGTTTGGGTCTCCTAAACAGATAGTGTTTCACCATCCCCATACTACAGGAGAGGAAAGGAATCTGGGCCAAAAAAAAATTTTTTTTTAAATTAAAGATTTTTGAAGTGATTTTTACAGAGAGAAGGGTGAGGGGGAAGAGAGAGGCAATTAGCTGCCTCCTGCACACCCCCAACTGGGGATCAAGTCTGCAGCTGGGTTATATGCCCTCACCAGGAATCAAACCAGCAACCTCTTGATGCATGGGTTGATGCTCAACCACTGACTGACCCATACTGACCAGGCTAAATGATTTTCTAAAGTCACATAAATAAATAGCATATTTGGGAAGCAAACCTAGATCTTCTCTCTTTTCAGAATACCAATATTTCTCAAAGTGTGGACTGAATCATTTGTCGGGGAAGGAAGAAATGCCTGTTAAAAATACAGATTCCAAGGTTCCTCAGACCTTTTTAATCAAAATCTTGGTGTGTAGGCTTTGAGATCTGTATTTTAAACAGAATCTCAGGTAAATCTTAAGTTTGGGAAGAAGGGGATGAGGAATTCCAGGTTGAAGTAATACTTAGTACAAATGTAAGAGAATGGAAGTTATATTTTGGGAATGGTGAATAGTCTGAGACTTTTAGACCATGGATATATGAAAGGATATGGTGGGAAGGAGACTGGAATGGCTGGATTATGAAAGGCCTTAAAGGGCATGTTAAAGAGTTTGGATTTGGGGGGCAGGAGTTGCCAAGAGGAATAATTGAAGATATGTTTCTGAACATATGTGTTTTACATACATATTATAAACACACACAGAGAGAGGAAACAACTCTTAGGTCCCTTTTGTGGGTTATAATTAATAACTTAGAACCTACTAAATATATGGATCATTTAATACTTAAACAGGTCAATTTTCTGAGTTAACTTAGTATATTTAATTAAATTAATTTTCCAATAGCCTTGGATTTTTTTCCATGTCCTATAGGTAATTTTCGTTTTTTTCACTCTTAAACCGTCTTTATTACATGTGTTTTTGATAACTTCTCCATATCAATTATAGAATGCCTATCACACCCAGTCCCATAAATAACACTGTTCTCAATGAAGCAAGTGGGTAACATTCTTATCACCATCTTTTATACTATTCAAAAGTAGTTAATATTATTATACTTCATATCTTCTCACCCATATAATGTCAAGAATCTTCTTGACCTAGCTATCTTTGTTATGGAATCTTTAATCTATCAATATTTTATTCCTTATTATACCTGTTGGTGATCTGATTATAATAACATTAAATATTAAATAAGAACTTTCTGGGAAAAATGAATTCACTTTTGATGGGATTAAAGTTATACTTGAATAAGTTAAATATTGTTACAAAATGTTGATCTATATTTCAATTTTTAAATGATTTTACTGAAGCAGGTCAGATCATGTCCCTTAGACTTCAAAATCTCCAGTCAGGGGGAAGAGGAAAGGGGAAAATGGGAGATATCTGTAATACTATCAACAATAAAAAATATATGCAAAAAATTTAAAAATCTCCAATAAATCTGAACAAACTAATTGCCATATAAAAATTAAGAAAGCTGTCTAAGAACTTCCCTTCAAAAGTACCAAGCCTATATAATATCATAGATGAGATCTGCCAAACCTTAAAAGAACAACTAATTTTACTGTTAAACTCTCAAGCATAAAAAAGAAGTTTTCACATTTTTTTTTTATGCAAAAAATGAGTATTTTATTTTGGCAGACTAAAAGAAAAGAAAGAAACAAAACCACTGTTTTTCTACATTGAGGTGAAACTGTGTTAAAATTTTTTATCAATCAAATACATTCCAAAAGAAAATGTGCTCTATGAAGGTTCCAAAGCACAGGCAAATCTTAACACAATAATATGGGAATCTGTAATACTGAAATTGATTGTTTTGACAGGGTGTTTAACAAACATAACTTTTGAATTATAAAACCAGCGAAGCAATCTCTTCCTAGTAACTGTGTGGAGAGAAGAAGTTTTCACATTTTTTAATGGTAGAAGCTTAAAATTATATTAAAAATTGACAAAAATAGCACAAACAAATTGACAAAGATAGCACCAATCCAACTTACTAATTAATGTAAAACAACACCTAAATGAAACATTAGCAAACAAACTTTATAACATTCAAAGAAGGATACACCAAGGACAAATAGGATTTATTCCAGGAATGCAGTGATGGTTTAATAAAATTAATTATATTAATAAATCTGAGTAGAAAGTAATATTTTCTTTAATGCACATGAAAATGACATGTCAAAATCACATTTAATAAAAAATGTGTTTTAACAAATTTAACAAAATTCAACATCCACTCTTGCTTTTAAAAAAAAACATAATGGAACAGGAGCAAATGGATACTTTAATATGATAAAAATGTACTTAAACCTAATAGTCAGTATTTTTTTACTGATAAATATAAGAAAGATTAGAGACCCAGTGCACGAAAATTTGTGCATTGGGGGGGGGGGGTCCCTCAGCCTGGCCAGCACCCTCTCACAGTCCAGGACCCCTTAGGGGATGTCCACCTGCTGGCTTAGGCTTGTTCCCCAGGGGATCAAGCCTAAGCTGGCAGTCAGACATGCCTCTGGCAGCCCAGGAGCCCTCGGGGGATGTCCGACTGATGGGAACGGGCCTAAGCCGCAGTTGGACATCCTAGTGCTGCCACAGAAGCAGGAGAGGTTCCCACCACTGCTGCTGTGCTCACAGCCCTCAGCCCAGCTTGTAGCTGAGCAGAACTCCCCCTGTGGAAACACACCGACCACCAGGGGGCAGCTCCTGCATTAAGCGTCTGCCCCCTGGTGGTCAATGCATGTCATAGCAACTGGCCATTCCACTGTTAGGGTCAATTTGCATATTGCCCTTTTATTATATAGAATATTCATCATTGCCACTATCTTTTAAACCAATTTATAGTTATTTATTTTTTTTTAAATATATTTTATTGACTTTTTACAGAGAGGAAGGGAGAGGGATAGAGAGTTAGAAACATCGATGAGAGAGAAACACCGATCAGCTGCCTCCTGCACACTCCCCACTAGGAATGTGCCTGCAATCAAGGTACATCCCTTGACTGGAATCGAACCTGGGACCCTTGAGTCCGCAGGCCGACGCTCTATCTGCTGAGCCAAACCAGTTAGGGCTTATAGTTATTTTTTAATAAATAGTTATGAAAGGGCTTATATTTTGGCCATCTGAGATACATAGAATGGAGAAAATAAGAACAAAGAAGAAATTGACTTATGTTAAGAATATTTTACAACTTTTTCAGAAAAGAGAATATCAATATAAGTGATCCTTTAAACACACTTGAATATGAATTTTTTTAGAAAAATAACATGGGGCTACAGGAAGGCACTCATAGCTGTTACTCAGGGCAGTCAAATGAATAAAGATGACCTGGTAGCCATATCACCAATATTTTTTTAACAGAGTCCTGGAGATACTAACCAATTCAGATAATCAAGAGACAGAAATTAGATGTTTAAAAATTGGCAAATCTAAATGTAAAATATTATTATTGGTAGGTGCTTTGATTATATACCTGGAAAACTCAAAAATATCCATTAAAAAACTTTCACATGCTTGAATACCATAAATGGCTGCATACAAAATTGATATAGAGAAATCTAGCCTTCATTTATACAAATAATGAGTTAGAAGATATCACAGAAAGAGAGAGTCCATTTACAATAGTAACCACAAAAATAAAAACTGCCCAGCTGGCATGGATGAGCATCGACCTATGAACCAGGAGGTCACGGTTCTATTCCTGATCAGGGCATCTGCCCTGGTTGTGGGCTTGATCCCCAGTGGGAGGTGTGCAGAAGGCAGCCAATCAGTGATTCTCATCATTGATGTTTCTATCTCTCCCTCTCCCTTCCTCTCTGAAATCAATAAAAATATTTTCTAAAAAACACAACTACCAGGATATACACTTATGGAAGAATATGGAAGAGTTATACAAAAACCTTTTCCAGAAGGACACACATATTCTTGAACAAAAAGGGAGGTATACCATATTCTTGGATAGGAAGACAGTGTTAGTAAAGATAAGCTAGATTTGCTGTTTTAACAACCCCAAATCTTAGTGGCTAAAAAGAAAATTTTACTTGTTGTTCATACTACAAATCCACCAGGGCTCAGCAGGGAGAGCTTCGTTGTATACTCTCAAGAACACAGGCTATAAAAACAGCTATCTTAAACATCGTAGGTTATCGTGGCAGAGGAAAACGAGACTCTGGAGGGTGTCAGACTAACAATGCTCAGCACAGAAGTGACACATACCAATTCTGCTCACATCTCATTAACAAGGACTGGCAAACACTGTAATGACTATGACAAAGACTCAACATCATGAGAATAAAACTGCAATAAATAACATGGAATAGAAGTGACTCATATATATGTAATCAGTAAAAAATAATAAAAAGTCCAGATATGTACCTAATTGATACAAGGATTTATCATTAAGATACGTTTAAATAAGTAGGGGGAACTGGGTAGCCATGTATGTGTGTGTGGGTGGGTGGGGGGTGGGGGGGGGCCAGATCCATTTCTCACAACAGAATGTTGTGAATCAAAGACTTAAGTATAAAACAAACAAAAAAATGAATAACCAACCATAAAAATACTAAGAGACCTAGAAAGGACTTTTAAAGATCATAATTTTTAAAATGTATATTTTTATTGATTTCAGAGAGGAAGGGAGAGGGAGAGAGATAGATAGAAACATCAATGATGAGAGAGAATCATTGGTTGGCTGCCTCCTGCACACCCCCTACTGGGGATCGAGCCCACAACCTGGTATGTGCCTTGACCGGAATCAAACCAGGGACCCCTTCAGTCTGCAAGCCAACACTCGGCTAGGGCTAAAAATCTTAATTTTCTACAAAGCAAAAAATACCAAAAGCAGAGTAAAGAAAAGTGGGGGGAAATTTACAATTTGCATCACAGACAAGGGGCCAATTTTCCAAATATTTTATCAGATCCCCCAAATGAATTTTAAAAAGCAAGCTGACAACCCTAATGAGAAATGGGCAAAGTATTTTAATGGTGTCTTCACCGAAAATGAAATACAGATGTCCCTTAAGTCTAGAAAAAGACGCTTAACCTCACCAATAATAAAAGTAGTGACAATTAAAGCAGTAAAATGCCATATTTCATCATTATATTGGCAATGAACAAAAAATTTGATAATAGTTTGTGTTAGTCCTGATGTAGGGAAATACCAATTTATAACACTAACCAACATGTAAATTGTTACAACCTCTTTGGAAAACAATTTGACAAAAATCACAATTATAAAACACTTACCCTTTGATCCAGAAATTCTACTAGGAATATACATACATATATATGTGTATACAAGATTGTTCATAAAAGTATATTTTTATAAAGCAAAATGTTGAAAACAGCATAAATATCCATCAGAGGTTAGGTAAATTCTGGTAAATCCAAACTTTGAATACTATGGAACTATAAAATGAATGAGTAGACTCTTTATATACGAATTCCCAAGTTATCTAACACTTAATACCTAAGTTCAATTATGAAAAAAAATCAAACATGGTAACTTTAAAATATGCAAAAAGGGGGATAAAAGAGCATAGTACTTTTCTACATATGCAGAAAATGTTATGCATATGCATTAATAGCCCTGGGGAAGAGGCCTAAAGGCTAGGATAGGATTATTAGGGAGACTTCTCTTTATCTCATTTGAATTTTTAAAATATTGTACCAGGTGAATGCCACTTATTTTTTAAAATTTAAATAAAACTAAGGAAAAAAGACGTAAGAGAACTGGAGATTGACCAGGAACATGTTATTTAAAATTCTCGAATAGATTTTAAAAAACTAGGAATATTCAGTTTGGAAAGAACAAACTAAAGACAAATATAGATTAAACCATTTTCCAACAAATCTCAATTTAAGCTTTGAAATTAAAAGTTCTGATTATATCTTGAATAAGTCTTTCTTTTGCGCCTTGTTATTTCAATCCTTAGTTATCAAATGAATTCTGTCCTCAAAAATGTAAATTTGTTGAGAACAGGGTACTTCGTTTTATTCACTGCTATATCCCTAGCAACTAAAACAATGCTTGGCACATTGGAGGCATTCAGTAAACATGTGGTGAATAAATAACATAGTTCTTCCTATATTTAATGATAACCTCTTCTATTATAGGTTTTAGTTTAGCTTCTTGTAATTTAAGGTTAAAAAGTTTCCCCCAAATAATAGGTTCGTAACCTCAAAACACAAATGCTAAGGATGGCAGGTCAGTTGACAAAGACTCAACATCATGAGAATAAAACTGCAATAAATAACATGGAATAGAAGTGACTCATCTATATGTAATCAGTAAAAAATAATAAAAAGTCCAGATATGTACCTAATTGATACAAAAATTTATAATTAAGATACGTTTAAATAAGTAGGGGGAACTGGGTAGCCATGTGTGTGTCGGGGGGGGGGTTGCGGGGGGTGGGGGAGGAACCAGATCCATTTCCCTGACCTATTTCTGATAGTTGCAATTTTTTCTTTAATAAATTTTATTAAATTTTTTTTTTTTTTTTTTTTTTTTTTTTTTTTTTTTTACAGAGAGGAAGGGAGAGGGATAGAGAGTTAGAAACATCGATGGGAGAGAAACATCGATCAGCTGCCTCCTGCACATCTCCTATTGGGATTGTGCCCACAACCAAGATACATGCCCTTGACCGGAATCGAACCTGGGACCTTTCAGTCTGCAGGCCGACGCTCTATCCACCGAGCCAAACCGGTTAGAGCTATTTGCAATTTTTAAAAATCAGGATGAGGATCTGTTTCTTTCAGGTCACTCCAGCAGTCAAGTTGCCATGGCAACACCTTGTACATAATCTGCCATCTCCCATTTTAGGAATCATACATCTTCTGGTGAGCCCAAGAGGATGTAAAAAATTCAGAATAACTGGAAACATCTCTAAACTTTTGAAGTAGATATTATGGGGATCAGTCATTATCCACAAAATTTACCTTGGCATATGAAATAGATCATATTATATGATATTTTCTAAAAAATATCTCCTTTTGCTATCTTAAATAGGCTTCCATCCCATAGACCTACCATAAGAGAATCTTTTAGAACAACTGACCTGGTAAATATGAATATACTTATAGGGCAACGTGGGAGCATATTTGAAATCAGAACTAAACCAGAAATCAACATGTAATAGTTACATCTACCTTGCACGCTGGATCAGCCTATAGGCAATGTACTTGCGGAATAGGTATCCCAGTCGAACTGTGTCTGTATGAAGTGTCTCAATTATGAGATTTCTAGCTGTTGTATGTAGCTCTGAAGGGTGTCCAGAAGTTTCTGTGGTCTGATTTAAGAGTATCAGGTTCTTCCTTTGAGCCTTCACATCAACAAAATACCTCTGCTCTTTGAGCTCTTGGAAAGAGGAAGGGGGTATCATCATCTTGAGTTTCTTGGTACCTGAAACTGAAGTCAGTACGCAGGGCTTACTTATAGGGGGAAATCGGGATTTCCAGTCCCATTCGGAAGGTGAAATCTGTGATCTTTTGGGTAGTTGAGTAGTAAGAGGAGGCAGTGATGTTATAGGCTTCATGAGAGTGGGCAGGTCCCCCTCATCAATGTAAGGAGTTTGTGATACTGGTGTCCTATACTTGGTGAGATAGGGCTGAAATGTCCTAAGTTGTTCCATAGTAAAAGAATCTCGGAGTTCCTGGATTTCTTCAGAAGTGTCAGAGACCTCTGATATTTGGAACTTCTTAGCGGTGAAAGGGGCTTGTGGTACCTTGAAACTTGGAGCACCGGGATGGACCAATGCTGATTTAGATTTCAGAGACAAATCTTTTGGGGGCTTTGCAGGGGTTGAGGGGGCCCGTGGTGGTGGAGGATGCCCAGGGGTGGGAGAGATCCGTAGTGGGAAAGCTTGCCCAGGAAAGGTCTGTGGTGCCGGAAGCTCCCCAAGGGTAGAAGGGGCTTGTAGATAGGGAGATTGCTCACAGGTGGCAGGGAGCTGAAATGCCTGGGGCTGCTCAGAGAAGGTGGAGAGTCCAGATTCCATGAGCTCCCCAGGGACAGAAGGGGCCCCAGGAATCAAAGGCTTCCCAGGAAAGAGAGGAGCCCAGAGACTGGGAATCTGTGAAGAGGCAGGTGGAATTCCAGATATAAGAGGTTGCCTGGAGGCAAGAGGAAGCTTTGATATCAGGGGTGACTGGGGAGTCAGAGAGTCCCTAGGTATGAGGATCTGCCTAGGGCTAAGAGGGGAATCCAGTGTAAGGGGCTGCCCTAGAGTGGGAGGGGTCCCAGATACTGAAAGCTTCCCAGGGGTGGGAGGGACCTCTGGTGCTAGGAACTTCACAGGGGTGAATTGACCCTTAGAAACCAGTGTCTGTTTAGAGGAAGGAAGCTCCCTAGGGAAGCTCCCCTTTCCTCGAGATTTCCCAGAGACAAATGGGGCTTGGGTAAAAGGAAGCCCTGATGTCTGCAAAGAAGTAGAAGAGACCTTAAATCCAGGGGTCTTCTCATCAATAAGAGCAGATGGTACCAGGGGCCATCTAGTTCTTGATGTAGTGGATTGCCCAGAAAGGAGAGAAGTCTTTGATTCTTGAAATGGTTTCAGAGTGGAAGGGGCCAATCTGGTGGACAGCTTAGGCATGTGAGGAGCACTTGGTTTGATGGATTTATCAGGAATGGAAAAGATCCCAACTTCCTGGGTATGTCCTGAAGAAGGACCAGCCCAGATTTGTGAAAACTGCTCATTAATGGGAGGAGCTCTTGGTTCTAGGCTCTGCTTAGACAGGTGAGTAATACCCATGGGCTGGGCCTGTCCTGGGGTGAAGGGAGCTCCCGAAGGTTGAACTTGCTCATGGGTAAGGGGAGGTCCTAAGACGTGGGCTTTATCTGAGGTGAGAGGGGCCCCCAAAGACTGTTCATGCCTACGAGTGATAATTGATAACCAGGCATTTGGGATTCGCAATGCCTGGGCCTGATTCAGAGTTAAAGGAGTGCCAAATGACTGAGCCTGTTCAACCCCCAATGCTTTGCCCTGCTTAAGAAAAAGAGTGTGTGATATTTCCTGAGCCATTTCTGGAGTGGTAGCGACCCCCAATTTCCAGGCCTGTTCTGCAGTGAGAGGGGTCTCTAATGCCTGAGCCTGGTCAAGGGTAAGTGGGACCCCCAATACTTGTTTCTGCTCAGGGGTGAGGGTAATACCCACTGCCGGGGCTTGTTCATTGGTATGTGTGATACCCCAAATCTGCGCGTTCTCTGGAGTAAGAGTGAACATCAGTGCCCGTGCCTGTGCCTGTGCCTCTGCCTGCTGTGGTGTGATAGTGACTCCCAATGCCTCATCCTGGCCTTGAGTGATAGGGACACCAAGTATCTGGGCCTGTTGAGTAGTCACAGGGATCTGCATTGCCTGGCTCTGCTCAGGGGTAAGAGTCATGTCATGTGCCTGGGCAGGTGCCTTTAGAGTCTGGTCATGGATAGGAGTAATATAGTCCCTCAATGTCCCTTCTTGCTGGAGAATGACAGGAGCTCTCAATGCTTGGACTTGCTCATGTGTGAGTGTGACTCCCAAACCCTGGGATTTTTCAAGAGTGAGGGTAACCATCAGTGCCTTGAACTGCTCATGGGTAAGAGTGATGCCCTGTGCCTGGACCTGCTGAGGGGTGAGAGTGATACCCAGTGCCTGGGCCTGCTGAGGGGTGAGAGTGATGCCCTGCTCCAGGGCCGGCTGAGGGGTGAGAGTGATGTCCGGTGCCAGGACTTGACCAGGGGAGAGAGTGATGCCCTGTGCCTGGACCTGCTGAGGGGAGAGAGTAATGCCCTGTGCCTGGACCTGCTGAGGGGTGAGAGTGATGCCCAGTGCCTGGGCCTGCTGAGGGGTGAGAGTGATGCCCTGCTCCAGGGCCTGCTGAGGGGTGAGAGTGATGCCCTGTGCTTGGGCCTGTTCAGGGGTGAGAGTGATGCCCTGTGCCTGGACCTGCTGAGGGGTGAGAGTGATGCCCTGTGCCAGGACCTGCTGAGGGGTGAGAGTGATGCCCTGTGCCAGGACCTGCTGAGGGGTGAGAGTGATGCCCTGTGCTTGGGCCTGTTCAGGGGTGAGAGTGATGCCCTGTGCCTGCACCTGCTGAGGGGTGAGAGTGGTGTCCGGTGCCAGGACTTGACTAGGGGAGAGAGTGATGCCCAGTGCCTGGACCTGCTGAGGGGTGAGAGTGATGCCCAGTGCCTGGGCCTGGTGAGGGGTGAGGGTGATGCCCAGTGCCTGGGCCTGCTGAGGGGTGAGAGTGATGTCCTGTGCCTGGACCTGCTGAGGGGTGAGAGTGATGCCCTGTGCCAGGGCCTGCTGAGGGGTGAGAGTGATGCCCTGTGCCAGGGCCTGCTGAGGGGTGAGAGTGATGCCCTGTGCCAGGGCTTGACTAGGGGTGAGAATGATGTCCTGCTCCAGGACCTGCTGAGGGGTGAGAGTGATGCCCAGTGCCTGGGCCTGCTGAGGGGTGAGAGTGATGTCCTGTGCCTGGACCTGCTGAGGGGTGAGAGTGATGCCCTGTGCCAGGGCTTGACTAGGGGTGAGAATGATGTCCTGCTCCAGGACCTGCTGAGGGGTGAGAGTGATGTCCGGTGCCAGGGCTTGACTAGGGGTGAGAGTGATTCCCTGTGCCAGGGCTTGTCTAGGGGTGAGAGTAATGCCCTGTGCCTGGACCTGCTGAGGGGTGAGAGTGATGCCCTGTGCCAGGGCCTGCTGAGGGGTGAGAGTGATGCCCTGTGCCAGGGCTTGACTAGGGGTGAGAATGATGTCCTGCTCCAGGACCTGCTGAGGGGTGAGAGTGATGTCCGGTGCCAGGGCTTGACTAGGGGAGAGAGTGATTCCCTGTGCCAGGGCTTGTCTAGGGGTGAGAGTAATGCCCTGTGCCTGGACCTGCTGAGGGGTGAGAGTGATGCCCAGTGCCTGGGCCTGGTGAGGGGTGAGAGTGATGCCCAGTGCCTGGACCTGCTGAGGGGTGAGAGTGATGTCCTGTGCCAGGGCCTGCTGAGGGGTGAGTGTGATGTCCTGTGCCTGGACCTGCTGAGGGGTGAGAGTAATGCCCTGTGCCAGGGCCTGCTGAGGGGTGAGAGTGATGTCCTGTGCCAGGGCCTGCTGAGGGGTGAGAGTGATGCCCTGTGCCAGGGCTTGACTAGGGGTGAGAGTGATGCCCTGTACCAGGGCCTGCTGAGAGGTGAGAGTGATGTCCTGTGCCAGGGCCTGCTGAGAGGTGAGAGTGATGTCCGGTGCCAGGGCTTGACTAGGGGTGAGAGTGATTCCCTGTGCCAGGGCTTGACTAGGGGTGAGAGTGATTCCCTGTGCCAGGGCTTGACTAGGGGTGAGAGTGATTCCCTGTGCCAGGGCTTGACTAGGGGTGAGTGTGATTCCCTGTGCCAGGGCTTGACTAGGGGTGAGAGTGATTCCCTGTGCCAGGGCTTGACTAGGGGTGAGAGTGATTCCCTGTGCCAGGGCTTGACTAGGGGTGAGAGTGATTCCCTGTGCCAGGGCTTGACTAGGGGTGAGAGTGATTCCCTGCTCCTGGGCCTGCTGAGGGGTGAGTGTGATGCCCAGTGCCTGCGCCTGCTCAGGAGAGAGAGTGATGCCCTGGTCCTGGTCCTCCTCATGAATGACAGTAATGGACTTTGTAGGAAACTGTCCTGGAATAGAAAAGGGCCCAGGTGAGGAAAGCTGTGTCGAGGTGGGAGGAATGACTAGTTCGGAGTGCTTTTCATCAGCAAGATTCACATGGAACTCTTTTTTTGTGCGTAAGAGTAATGCACGTTTCCATGTGTTCTTCCACCTGGGAGTCAATCTTATTGAACTGTAACTTAACACAGTTTCTAGTTCTTCAGGTATTTCCTCCTTAATCTTCAACTGCTCCTTTGCTTTCTTCTGCCACTGACTTTCATCGTCCCTTCCCTTTCTCTTTGGCTTCTGCTTCTCTTCCTCTTCCTTCCAGCTACTTTCCAGTTCCATATGTTTCACTTCCTTCTGAAGCTGCTCCATCTGCTGTCCCTTTTCCTTCTCCAAGGACACTCCTTGCTCTTTCATTTTTTGCCTCCATGCTTCCAAGTGCTGCTGCTTTTGCTTCTGCTCTTCTTCCTCTTCCATTCCCTTTTGCTTCTCATCTTGCTCAGTCTGCGTTTGCATCCTCTGTTTTTGATGTTGCTCCCACACTTCTTCCTGCCACTGATCCTGCTTCTGTTCCTCTTGCTCTCCCTCCTTCATCTGGAGCTTTTGCAAATCCTTATGTATCCTCTGATAGCTCATCTTCCAGAGATTCCTTTTTTCTTGCAACTGGTGTTTAAGATTCATGTTAAAACTTTCTCCTTGAACCTCTAGCAAATATTCCTCCTGCCTCTGTTTTTCCTCCTCCTCATGGTCTGCTAGTGAGACGACTGGAGCATCTATTTCAGTCAAGATCTCTTGTGTTAAATTTTGTACTACTGGGTCCATGCTCTCAGATGAGAGTAAGGAGCTAATTTCAGACGTTGGACTAACTGGCTCCTGTAAATGTAGTCCTGGCATAAATGAGACTCTTGTTTGTTTCATTTGTTTCTCTCTAATTTGTCCTGCTTTTTTAATGTCTTTGTATTTTCTCAAGATTTTTGCCACAGCTCTAGCCACATTTTGGAAATATTCTTCCATTTTTGCCTTTATGATTCCTAATTTTTCAACTTCTGCTTTTTTTAATAATAACTCTTCTTCCAGCATAGTCTTTTTATCCAAAGGATTTTCTGTGTTATCAATTTTCTCTTTTAAGAAAGACATTATGGCGTTGTGAAATTCATCTAGATTAGCCTGTTCACTTTTGCCCTCTGGACTTCCTAGAACTGTAGTAGATTCTGAAGTCTCTTTAGTTGTCTTAGATTGTGATTCAACAAGTTCTTGAGACTTGCCCTTCTTGGTAAAGACTGACGTGTCCTCCTCTTCAGTTTTTCCTTCTTTGCTTGTGGTAATTTCTGAAGAGATTTGATGTTCCTTTCCTTTTATTTTTACTTTCTCAGAGGATTTATCAGGTTGGATTGACCCAAATGGCACTGCTTGGAAACTCATAACACTTTTACTCTCTTTGGCCATTAACTCAGTGGTGGATTTCTTTTTGTGGTCTGAAATAATTTGGCATTTCTCAAGTATATATGCAATTTTGTACTTCCTGAGTCGTTCCCACTTACTACTTGTTCCACTTTTGCCACCTTGGCTCTTTGTGTCAGTAGAAGGGAAATTAGAAAGAACATGTTGACTTTTTGATTCAATGAATGACTTTGATTTGGCTATAGAAAGGGGCTGTATTTCTTGACTCGTCTTTCGCTGTGCTATAGAAAGGGGTTGTATTTCTTGACTCGTCTTTCGCTGTGCTTGTAGATCTAAGTCATAGTCCACTTTGGTCTTCGAGACTATTTGTTTACTTGTCTGATTACTCAGATTTGATCTAGAGGTCTCAAACTCATATGGGGCTTTTGTGATCTTCCTTTTCTGTGATTGATACTCATCAGTCCAACCTTTCTGATAGATGTCACCTTTCTTCAGTGATATCTTATCTTCAGTGATATCTTTGGAAGGTATTTTTGGGGGTTTTTCAAGTAAAGGGAATTGCTGTTCAATTAAATCTGGAGTCATTTCAACTTCGGCTGTATGTGAACTTGCTGAGTCCCATTTTAACACTGAGCCTTGGGTCTCCTTTCTTTGGGCCCCATCCATTCTATTTTCAAATTCTTTCATCAAAATATTGTCCATACTCACTGCTTCATCAGTCATGCTAAAGCCCATGGATGATTTTGGAGAAAACTCATATAACACCTTCAAGGTTGATGTGGGCGATGCTTTGAATTTAATAAACTGCTCACATTTTTCTTCTGCTTCTTGAAGTTTCCGCTGAAGCCTTTCATTTTCTTCACTGAGCTCTTGTATTATCTGCAGGGAGAGCTCTTTTTCACTTTCCTCACTTATACATATCCCAGGATGGAGGTTAATAATTTTTGCTTCATTATTTAGTGAACTCAATGCTTTAGAAAGGTTTTCTATTGTCGATGCTATATAGGTAATAGCATTATTTTCCAATTTATTGAACATTGTAGTATCTATGAGTTCCCGTAGCATGGCTTGAATTTCTGAAACCTTTGTATTTGTTGCAAATTCATCACCAATCATCTGATTTGGTGTTAAAGCATGGACTGTTGCAGGTCGCTTTATAACTCTTTCTTTCCAAGATTTCCATAGAGCTTTTCTAGATGCTAGAAGAAGAAAAACCATAAAACACAAATGATGAGATTGTATTTCTTCTTTTGTGTGTGTCCTATCTATGCTTAAACCCAAGGAAGTTAGAATAAATTAATAGATAGCTGAAGAAGACAACTATGATGATAATTGCTCATCAAATACAGCATATCAATAAAGATATGGAAATTAGAACAACCAAGTGGAAAAAAATAGAGCTGAATAGTATAATAACTAAAATGAAAAGTTAGCCAAGAGGGCTCAAAGTAGATTTGAACTAACAGAAAAAAACCAGAAAGCTTGATGCTAGATTAGTAAAAGTTGTCTAATCTGAGAACATGGAGAAGAAAGAAGAAAGAAAACTGAACAAAGCCTCAGAGACATGTGACACACCATTAAGCATACTGATGTACAAATAATAGAAGGCCCAGAACAAGACGGGGGAGGTACATTAAAAGTATTTGAAGAAGTGCCCTGGCCAGTGTGGCTCAGTTGATTGATCATTGAGTATTATCCCATGCACTGAGAGGTTACTGGTTGGATTCCTGGTCAGGGCACATGCCCAGGTTTTGGGCTCAATACTGAGTAGGGGATATTCAGGAAGCAGCTGATATGTTTCTCTCTCATCAATGTTTTTCTCTATCCCTCTCCCTTCCTCTTTCTCAATAAAAACATATTTTTAGAAAAGTATTTGTATAAGCATAACCAATGGACACAGACACCAGGGGTGTGAGGGCATGAGTGGGGGGATAAGGACACATATGTAATACCTTAATAAATAAAGAAAAATAAATTTTAAAAAGGTATTTAAAGAAGTAATGGCCAAATCATTCAACTATATATACATATACATATATACATATATATAATGGCCAAATCATCCAAATATATATCTAGAGATATTAGAGATCTAGTTTCAGAGGGAAAGTTTCTCTTTTTAATATGTTTCTATTGATTTCAGGGAGAGGAAAAGAGAGGGAGAGAGGTTGAGAACATCAATGATGACAGAAAATCATTGTTTGGCTGCCTCCTGCCCACCCCTCACTGGGGATCGAACCCACAACTCGTGCATTTGCCCTCAGTGGTAATTGAACTGTGACCTCTTGATTCATGGATTGACACTCAACCACTGAGCCATACCAGCTGGGCAAATTATCCAAAATTTTATGGAAAACATTAATTTACACATTCAAAAAACTCAGCAAATTTTAAGTAGACAAACACAAAACAATCCATACCTAGATACATCATAGTCAAACCATTGAAAGCCATACAAAGAGAGAATCTTTAAAGAAAAAAGAGGTGGTAAAAAAAAAAATCTATACTAATAAAAGGGTAATATGCTAATTAGACCGGATAGACCGGACATCTTCCAGACGTCATTCCGGACATCCTTCTTGGCAAAGTCAGGGCCCAGGTGAAGCCACCCGGGGTCCCTGGTGCCTGTGGCCAGGCCAGGGGGAAGGAAGCCCGGGTCCCGGGTGCCTGTGGCCAGCTGGAGGGAGGGAAGCCCAGGTCCTGGTTGCGGGGGCCAAGGCAGAGGTGGTTAGGGGCAATCAGGCAGGCAGGCAAGCAGTTAGGGGCAATCAGGCAGGCAGGCAAGTGGTTAGGGGCAACCAGACAGGCAGGCAGAGAGGTTAGGGGTAATCAGGCAGACAGAGGCAGTTAGGAGCAATCAGGCAGGCAGGTGAGTGGTTAGGGGCAACCAGACAGGCAGGCAGAGAGGTTAGGGGTAATCAGGCAGGCAGAGGCAGTTAGGAGCAATCAGGCAGGCAGGTGAGTGGTTAGGGGCAATCAGGCAGATAGGCAGGCGAGCGGTTAGGAGCCAGCAGTCCTGGATAGTAAGAGGGTGCAGGCTGGGCTGCGGGAGCCCCCCACACCCATGCACAAATTTCATGCACTGGGTCTCCAGTAAATAGATAAAATGGTAAAAATGGTGGTGATGAAAAAAATTAAAATAAACAAGCTAAAATAAAGGCACAAAATATAGAAAAATGACTCATCACAATCAAAAGAGACTAATCAAATACAGGAGAACTACAGCTCACTCTATATCAGAAAAAATGGAGGCCAGAAGGCAGTGGGATGGTATATTTAAAGTACTGAAAGAAGGAGGAACCAAGATGGTGGCATAGGTAAACACCTGAACTTGCTGCCTCACACAACCACATCAAAACTACAACTAAAAGACAAAACAGATATCATCCAGAACCACAGGAAAGCTGGCTGAGTGGAAGTCCGACGACTAGAGGGAAAAAGAAAAGCGCATCTAGATTGGTAGGAGGTGCAGAGGTGTGGAGGAGTGGAGGTATGGAGGCACGCAAAATGGGCTGGCAACTGGCTATGCTGTTGTCTTTTTCAACTGGGAGGGAAATACAAACTCCCAACTGCTCTAAACTCCAGTTCTGGGTGAGACTCTGGAGACCCAGACTCATACAGGGAGAAACTGGACTGTCTGGCATTGGGCCGGAACACTAGGGCAGCTTTCTCGTAGAGGTGCTTGCAGTGATCATTGTTCCTGCACAGGGCTGCGGGACACAGAGACCCAGGGACCTAACAGGGCAGGGCCAATGAGCAACCATTGGTGTTTGCACCGCCCATGATTCCCTGAGGCCCCGCCCCACCCAATTTACAACCCCACCCAAGCTGTACACAGAGGCTTTTGCATATAAATGGCCTGGCCTTTTGCAATCTGAAACCTAACAAACTGCAGCTGGGTCAAAGAACCCCAGAGCTTCCAAAAGAAGGCCTAAGGCTCATCAGCAGCCTGCATTGCTTCACAGCTGCACCTCATCTGTGCACCTCCAAACCCCAAACAAAGAGGAGGAATCTGAAGATCTCTCTGTAGCTCCTGCTGGGTGGCCTCAGGCAGTGGTTGACTTTGCACCTCCTTGGAGATCCAAGACCCAGTGTGCCCAGTGGTCAGAGTGAGACCACACCAGATTATAACTCTTCAGATCCATAAGAGACACACTCAAGGGGCAGACTCAGTGAGCACCAGAGCCCCACTGAAACAAGTCCTGCCCCAAAAAGGTGTTTCCAGCACAGCAGTTCTCCCATTGTAGACACAACTGGTCCTGATAGCCAATTGGTCTGGAGGCAATTCCTCCCAATGATACCAAGAGCAATCAAGGCTTAACTACAACAAGACTATGCACACAGCCCACAAAGGGGTGCACCAAGAGTGTCCACCTCCGGTGACTAGGAAGGCTGAGACACTGGGCCCTATAGGACACCTAGCACACAAAGCCACTCTATCAACACAGGGAAACAGCCAAAATGTGAAGACAAAGAAACAGGTGACAAATGAAAGAAATGGAGGAAAGCAAACTACTGGATTTAGAGTTCAAAATTATGGTTATAAGGTTACTCAAGAATCATCTAGAAACCTCCGAGAAATTTAGTGTGACCCTCAAGGATATAAAAAAGGACCAATTAGAAATTTAGCATAGATTGTCTGAAATAAAGAATAATATGCAGGAATCCAGCAGCAGACAAGAGGATTGCAAGAATCAAGTCAAAGATTTGAAATACGAAGAAGCAAAAAACACCCAACCAGAAAAGAAAAAGAATCCAAAAATATGAAGATAGTACAAGGAACCTCTGGGACAACTTCAAGCATACCAACATCCGAATTATGGGGGTGCCAGAAGATGAGAGAGAGCAAGATATTGAAAACCTATTTGAAGAAATAATGACAGAAAACTTCTCCTACCTGGTGAAAGAAATAGACTTACAAGTCCAGAAAGTGCAGAGAACCCCAAACAAAAGGAATCCAAAGAGGACCACACAAGACACATCATAATTAAAATGCCAAGAGCAAAAGACAAAGAGAGAATATTAGAAGCAGCAAGAGAAAAACAGTTAGTTACCTACAAGGGAATACCCATACGACTGTCAGCTGATTTCTCAACAGAAACTATGCAGGCCAGAAGGGAGTGGCAAGAAATATTCAAAGTGATGAATAGAAAGAACCTACAACCAAGATTACTCTACCCAGCAAAGCTATCATTTAGAATTGAAGATCAGATAAAGAGCTTCACAGATAAGAAAAAGCTAAAGGAGTTCATTACCACCAAACCAGTATTATATGAAATGCTGAAAGGTATCCTTTAAGAAGAGGAAGAAGAAGAAAAAGGTAAAGATAAAAATTATGAACAACAAAGTGACAACAAATACATATCTATCAACAAGTGAATCTAAAAATCAAGTGAATAAAAAATATGATGAACAAAATAAACTGGTGAATAGAATATAATCGGGGGCATAGAAAGGGAGTGGACTGACAATTCTGGGGGGGGGGGAAGGAGGTGTGGGGGGTGCAGGAAGAGACTGGACAAAAATCGAACACCTATGGATGAGGACAATGGGGGCAGGGTAAGGACTTGGGGTGGGGTGAGAACTGGGTGGAGGGGAGCTATGGGGAGAAAAAAGAGGAACAACTGTAATAATCTGAACAATAAAGACTTATTTAAATAATTAAACAAACAAATAAATAAATAAAGTACTGAAAGAATCATACTGCTAAGCAAGAATTCTATACCCAGCAAAACTATTCAAAAGTGAAAGTAAGCCTGGCCAGCATGGCTCAGTGGTTGAGCACTGACCTATGAACCAGGAGGTCATGGTTCGATTCCCAGTCTGATTCCTGGCCAGGGCACATGCCCAGATTGCAGGCTCAATCCCCAGTGTGGGGTGTGCAGCAAGGCAGCCAGTCAATAATTCTTTTTCTTTTCTTTTTTAATTTTATTGTTTAAGGTATTACCAATAGTAGTACATATGTCTCTTCTTTTTTCCCCCACTGACCTCCTCCCGGCCGCCTCTATCCCCCAGCACTTGCCCTCGTTCCCTCACTCCCAGTGTCTAGCATCTGTTGGTCGTGCTTATATGCATGCATAAAAGTCCAATTATTCTTTTTCATCATTGATGTTTCTCTTTCTCTCTCTCTCTCCCTCTTTCTTCCTCTCTGAAATCAATAAAAATATATATTTTTAAAAAAGTAAAGGTAAGCCTGGCTGGTGTGGCTCAGTGGTTGAGCATCAACCTATGAACCAAGAGTCACTGGTTCAATTCCTGGTCAGGGCACATGCCTAGGTTTGAGCTCAATCCCCAGTAGGGGGTGTGCAAGAGGCAGCCAATCAATGTTTTTATCTCTCTATTGCTCTCCCTCTCTCTCTCTAAAAATCAAAACATTTTTTAAAATATATTTAATTATTTCAGAGAGAAATGGAGAGCGCGAGAGAGAAATAGAAACATCACTGATGAGAGAGAATCATTGATTGGCTGCCTCTTGCATGCCCCACACTAAGGATCAAGCCTGCAACGTGCGTATGTGCCCTAATCAGGAATAGAACAATGTCCTCCTGGTTCATATTTTGATGCTCAAGCAATGAGCCATGCCAGCCAGGCACTAAAAAATATTTTTAAAACATATTTTAAAAATGAAGGTAAGACATTCATTCTCCAGAATAACACTCTTCCCAAGGTAGCCTGCATTTACAACTTTTATAACCATTTTTATTGCATTTGTCTTTAAACACTTCTCTAAATGCATTACAGAATGTCTATAACATTGATTCCCTGAAATAACATTCTTTTCAAAGTAACACACATATATAACTCTTATAAAAAAATAAAGGTAAAAAATAAGATATACCTATGGCAAATAAGTATATGAAAAGATGTTCAATATTATTTGTCATTAGACAATTGTAAATTACAACAATGAGATAGTGTCATATACCTATTAAAATAGCACAACCCAAACTATTGATAATATAAAATATTGACAAGAATATAGGGCAAGCCGAAACCGGTTTGGCTCAGTGGATAGAGCGTCGGCCTACGGACTGAAGGGTCCCAGGTTCGATTCTGGTCAAGGGCATGTACCTTGGTTGCGGGCACATCCCCAGTAGGAGATGTGCAGGAGGCGGCTGATCGATGTTTCTCTCTCATCGATGTTTCTAACTCTCTATCTCTCTCCCTTCCTCTCTGTAAAAAATCAATAAAATATATTTTTTTTAAAAAAAGAATATAGGGCAATAGGAACTCTTGCTTGTTACTGGTGGGAATAAAAAATGGTATAATACTTGTAAAGACAATTTGGCAGTTTTTTTTATAAAGTTATTTACAAAGTAATGTGGTTTATATGATCCAGTAATGATGCTCCAGTAAATTTACCCAATAAATTTGAAAACTTATGAACACACACACAGACAAAATACTTGCATGAGAATGTTATAACAACTTTATTCATATATATAATTGATTTCAGAGAAGGAGAGAGAGAAATAAATATCAATGATGAGAGGGAATCATTGATCAGCTGCCTCCTGCATGCCCCACACTGAGGACTGAGCCTGCAATCAAGGCCATATACCCTGACTTGAACCAAGACCTCCTGGTTCATAAGTTCATGTTCAAACACTGACTGAGCCATGCAGGCCAGGCAACAACTTTATTCTTAAACACAAAAATCTAGAAGCAACCAATATGTCCTTCAATAGGTGGATAAACAAGCTGTGGTACATTTATACAATGGAACATTATTCAGCAATAAAAATAATGTTATTAAGCCACAAAAATATATGAGGAACTTTATTTTTTCTTATTTTATTTATTTTTTTATGGAGGAACTTTAAATGTGTGTTGCTTAGTGATAGAAACCAGTCTGAAAAAGCTACATATTGCATGATTCTAACCATATGACACTCTTGAAAAACATTTTTAAAAATTAGTGATTGCTGCCTGGCTGGTGTGGCTCAGTGGTTGAGCATTGACCTATGGACCAGGAGGTCACAGTTGATTCCCAGTCAGGGCATATGCCTGGGTTGTAGGCTCAATCCCCAGGGTGGGTGTGCAGGAGTCAGCCAATCAATGATTCTCTCTCATCATTGATTTTTTTCTTTCTCTCTCCCTCTTCCTTCCTCTCTGAAATCGATAAAA
Source organism: Myotis daubentonii (assembly GCF_963259705.1). NCBI lineage: Eukaryota > Metazoa > Chordata > Mammalia > Chiroptera > Vespertilionidae > Myotis > Myotis daubentonii. The sequence goes on from NC_081841.1 coordinate 50,997,815, forward strand.
AACATCTTTAGAGAAACCAAGATGGCAGCATAGGTTAACACCGGAGATTGCTGCCTCGAACAACCAATTCAAGGGTACACCTAAAAGACGGAACGAACATCATCCAGAACCACAGGAAGGCTGGCTGAGTGGAAATTCTACAACTAGGAGGAAAGAGAATATCGTACCCAGACTCAGAGGAGGCGCAGTGCTGAAGTGAAATACTCAGGTGCAGAGTGCGCGCGCGGAGCGGGCTGGCGGTGGAGGGCGCGGTTGTTGTTTTCAATCGGGAGGGAGTTTCAGACTCTGAGCTCCAGATCCAGGCAAGTCTCTAGGGACCCAGACTCAAACGGGAGAAGCGGGACTGTCTGGCTTCGGTCAGAACTCAAAGGCAGCTTTCTCTCCGAGGTTTGCAGCGGTTGCTGGGACTGTGTGAGGCAGAGCACCTAGGGACGGAACTGAGAGCAGCCATAACTGCTCACTCCAGCCGCCCTGTTTGATCCAGTGCGACCCGCCCCGCCCAAGCCCTGCACAGAGCCGTTTGCCAGATAGCCTCAGGCAAAGGCTAGATTAGCACCTCCCCAGAGGACAGAAGTTTTCCCACTGCAGACACAGCTGACTCTCATAGCCAGTTGGCCTGGAGGTCAAATCCCCCCAGAATTAACTACAACAATCAAGGCTTAACTACAACAAGACTGCGCACAAAGACCACTAGGGGGTGCACCAAGAAAGCATTAAAAAAAAAGTGGAGACAAAGAAACAGGACAAAATTGTCAATGGAAGATATAGAGTTCAGAACCACACTTTTAAGGTCTCTCAAGAACTGTCTAGAAGCTGCTGATAAACTTAATGAGATCTATAAGAAATCTAATGAGACCCTCGATGTTATGATAAAGAACCAACTAGAAATTAAGCATACACTGACTGAAATAAAGAATACTATACAGACTCCCAACAGCAGACCAGAGGAGCGCAAGTATCAAGTCAAAGATTTGAAATGCGAAGAAGCAAAAAACACCCAACTGGAAAAGCAAAATGAAAAAAGAATCCAAAAATATGAAGATAGTGTAAGGAGCCTCTGGGACAGCTTCAAGCATACCAACATCAGAATTATAGGGGTGCCAGAAGATGAGAGAGACCAAGATATTGAAAACCTATTTGAAGAAATAATGACAGAAAACTTCCCCCACCTGGTGAAAGAAATAGACTTACAGGTCCAGGAAGCGCAGAGAACCCCAAACAAAAGGAATCCAAAGAGGACCACACCAAGACACATCATAATTAAAATGCCAAGAGCAAAAGACAAAGAGAAAATCCTAAAAGCAGCAAGAGAAAGAAACTGTTAACTACAAGGGAGTACCCATACGACTGTCAGCTGATTTCTCAACAGAAACTTTGCAGGCCAGAAGGGAATGGCAAGAAATATTCAAAGTGATGAATGCCAAGAACCAAGATTACTCTACCCAGCAAAGCTATCATTCAGAAATGAAGGTCAAATAAAGAGCTTCACAGATTAGGAAAAGCTAAAGGAGTTCATCACCACCAAACCAGTATTATATGAAATGCTGAAAGGTATCCTTTAAGAAGAGGAAGAAGAAGAAAAAGGTAAAGATACAAATTATGAACAACAAACATGCATTTATCAACAAGTGAATCTAAGAATCAAGTGAACAAATAATCTGGTGATCATAATAGAATCAGGGACATAGAAAGGGAATGGACTGACTATTCTTGGAGGGGGAAAGGGGTGTGGGAGATGCGGAAAGAGACTGGACAAAAATCGTGCACCTATGGATGAGGACAGTGGGTGGGGAATGAGGGCGGAGGGTGGGGCGGGAACTGAGAGGAGGGGAGTTATGGGGGAAAAAAGAAGAACAAATGTAATAATCTGAACAATAAAGATTTAATTTAAAAAAGAAAAGAAAAAAAATATCTTAAAAAAAAATCAGTCCTAACCGGTTTAGCTCAGTGGATAGAGCGTTGGTCTGCAGACGGAAGGGTCCCAGGTTCATTTCCAATCAAGGGCATGTACCTTGGTTGCGGGCACATCCCTAGCAGGGTGTGTGCAGGCGGCAGCTGATTGATGTTTCTCTTTCATCGATGTTTCTAACTCTCTATCCCTCTCCCTTCCTCTCTGTAAAAAATAAATAAAATATATATTTTTTAAAATCAGTGGTTGCTTCCCAGCTGGTGTGGTTCAGTGGATTGAGCATCAACCCATGCACTAAGAAGTCACCGATTCCCAGTCAGGGCACAAGCCTGGGTTGTGGGCTCAGTCTCCAGTAGCAGTATGTAGGATGCAGCTGATCGATGTTTCTCTCTCATCATCAATGTCTCTATCTCTCGCTCATTCTCCTTTCCTCTCTATCTAAAAACCAATAAAAACATTTTTTTAATAAAAACATGTTTTTTTTAAAAAAAAATCAGTGATTGCCAAGAGCTTGGGGAGAGAAGGGTAAGATGAATCGGTGAAACACAGATTTTTTTAGGATGAGGAAACTATCCTGAATGATGCTGTAATGATGGATACATGACAATATACATTTGTCAAACCCCATAGAACTCTAAATAATATATGCGAATCTTTTAAAATTACCATTTAAGAGATCATGAGGTCCCAGGAAGGAAAACAGACTGTGATAGGAAAATCTAACTGTATTAGAAATGTATGACACAACCTACTGAAAGGGGTGAGGGGAAAGGTGCTGACCTTAAGTAACTGGAAATGAACAGAGCCTGTAAGTATGAAGGCAAAAAGAACTGCACTTAAGTGCTGTACTCTAATTGGTAGGTTGTTTTCTGTGGGGGTAGGAGTCAATAATCTGATAGTGCTATGCCAATATACTGGAATTCAACAAGTAAATGGATGGCAGCTAATGGGAGCAGGTTTCTCCTTGTTTGAGTGGGGATTTACAGATAAGAAGGGGAGGGGGCCTATGTGATAATGGGTTGGAGTAAGAGACATCAATAAGAACTCACATTCAGCTTAATGTAATTACAGATGATTATATAGGTAAATATGTATAAATATGTGTATATTTGTGGCTTTGTATACACATGTGGATGTTTTTGTGTGTTTGTCAGATGAGAGGGCCAAACAGAAACGGCACCCCAGTAGCAATGAGCACATCTAGCAGCCACACCTTGGTTTTTGTTTGTTTGTTTTTTTAATATATTTTATTAATTTTTTTACAGAGAGGAAGGGAGAGGGATAGAGAGTCAGAAAAATCGATGAGAGAGAAACATCGATCAGCTGCCTCCTGCACACCTCCTACTGGGACGTGCCCGCAACCAAGGTACATGCCCTTGACTGGAATCGAACCTGGGACCTTTCAGTCCTCAGGCCGACGCTCTATCCACAGAGCCAAATCGGTTAGGGCCACACCTTGGGTTTTAATATAATTTTCTAATAAAAGGAACCAGAACTCTTGGAGAAATGGAAAATTTGAGGACTGAGGTAGGAAATATTCAAGATGAACCTGAGTTATCTTGTAGTGCCAGAAAATAAGAAAGTACTAAAAAAAAAGATAAAGGAAAAACTGTATTGATGTGGGTATGTCAAAGGGGTACAGGAACCAACTGAAAGGGGTCCCAGTGGCCAAAACTAGAATAACTTGAGCAAGAAAATAAGGTAGTGTTGGATTATAACCCAAAGTATAAAGTAAATGTGTGTGAGGTCATTTTTAAATGGTGGGTGTTCTTTTTTATTTTTTATGAAGAGGAAGAGAGGGAGAAAGAGAGAGAGAGAGAGAGAGAGAGAGAGGAGAGAAACATCACTTGCTGCCTCCTGCATGTACCCTGACTGGGGATCAAACCCCCAACCTGGGTATGTGCCCTGACCGGGAATTGAACTGGCAACCTTTCGGTGAATGGGACAATGCTCAACCAACTGACCCACACCAGAAAGGGCTTAATATAAATTAAAAATTGAAAAATTAATAAAGGGGGTCGAGGGGAAGCCGGGATGGTGGCATGGGTAGGCACCAGAGGTTGCTGCCTCGCACAACCACTTCAGGGATGCGACTGGAGGACAGAGCTATGGGGGCTGGCTGAGTGGAGGTTCTGCAGCTGGAGGGAGGGAGAGGAGCACTGGGACTCAGAGTAGGTGCGGAGGTGAAGCACCCAGAGGGCTGGCGACTGAGGACACGGTTGTCTTTTTCAATCAGGAGGGAGTTTCGGGCTCCCTGCTGCTCTGAACTCCAGTTCCGGGTGAGTCTCTGGGGACCCAGACTCATGCGTGGGGGAAGACTGGACTGCCTGGAGTCGGGCAGAACTCGGGGCAGCTTTCTCTCAGAGGTGCTTGTGGCGATTGCCAGGACACTGAGACATGGGGCCTCTTGGGGTGGGACTGCGAAGCAGCCATTGCTGCTTGCTCCACCCTGTTGATCCCCTGAGACCCCGCCCCACCCAGGCTGTGCACAAGGCTTTTGCGTGTGAGGGGCCTGGCCCTTTGCAACCTGGGGATTGCCTGACCGGCTGCAGCTGGGTTGGGGAGACCCAGAACTTCCAGGGGATGTTCTAGGGCCCTGCAGCAGGTTGCATTGCTTCACAGCTGGGCCTCATCTGGGCACCTCCAAACCCCAAAGAAGAGGAATCTCCATAGCTCCTGTGGGTAGCCTCAGGCAGAGGCTAAATTGGCACCTCCTTGGAGATCCGGGAGCCGGTGTGCCCAGTGGTCAGAGTGGGACCATCCAGATTACAACTCCTCAGATCCATAAGGGACACACTCAGGGGGAACACTCAGTGAGCACCAAGGCCCCACTGAGGCAAGTCTTGCCCCAGAAAAGTGTCTCCAGCTCAGAGGTTCTCCCACTGCGGACACGGCTGATTCTCAGAGCCAATTGGCCTGGAGGTCAATTCCTCCTAGTGATACCTACAACAATCAAGGCTTAACTACAAGACTGTGCACACAGCCCATGGAGGGGTGCACCAAGAGTGTCTACCTCAGGTAACTGGGGAGGCTGGGCCACTGGGTCCTATAGGACACCTAACACAGAAGGCCACTCTGTCAACATGGGGAAGCATAAAAAATGCGGAGAGAAAGAAACAGGTCACAGATGAGAGAGGTGGAGGAAAGCAAACGACTGGATATAGAATTCAAAACCACACTTTTAAGGTTTTTCAGAAATTTTCTAGAAACCACCGATAAATTTGGTGAGGTCCTCAAGAAATCTAGTGAGACCCTCAAGGTTATGAAAAAGGACCAACTAGAAATTAAGCATACACTGACTGAAATAAAGAATATTATACAGACTCCCAACAGCAGACTGGAGGATCGCAAGAATCAAGTCAACGATTTGAAATACAAAGAAGCAAAAATCACCCAACCAGAAAAACAAAGAGAAAAAAGAATCCAGGAATATGAAGATGTTGTGGGGAGCCTCTGGGACAGCTTCAAGCGTACCAACGTCCGAATTATGGGGGTGCCAGAAGAAGAGAGAGAGCAAGATATTGAAAACCTATTTGAAGAAACAATGACAGAAAACTTCTCCTACCTGGTGACAGAAATAGACTTACAAGTCCAGGAAGCGCAGAGAACCCCAAATAAGAGGAATCCAGAGAGGACCACACCAAGACACATCATAATTAAAATGCCAAGAGCAAAAGACAAAGAGAGAGTCTTAAAAGCAGCAAGAGAAAGACAGTCAGTTACCTACAAGGGAATACCCATAGGACTGTCAGCTGATTTCTCAACAGAAACTTTGCAGGCCAGAAGGGAGTGGCAAGAAGTGTTCAAGGTGATGAATAGCAAGAGCCTACAACCTAGATTACTTTGCCCAGCAAAGCTATCATTCAGAATTGAGGGTCAGATAAAGAGCTTCACAGATAAGAAGAGGCTGGGGGAGTTCGTCACCACCAAACCAGTATTGTATGAAATGCTGAAGGGTGTCCTTTAAGAAGAGGAAGAAGAAGAAAAAGGTAAAGATACAAATTATGAACAACAAATACACATCTATCAACAAGTGAATCTAAAAATCAAGTGAATAAATAATCTGATGAACAGAATAAACTGGTGAATATAATAGAATCAGGGGCATAGAAAGGGAGTGGACTGACTATTCTTGGGGGGAAAGGGGTGTGGGGGATGTGGGAAGAGACTGGACAAAAATCGTGCACCTATGGATGAGGACAGTGGGGGGGGGGCGGCGTGGGTGAGGGCGGAGGGTGGGGTGGGAACCAGGTGGAGGGGAGCTATGGGGGGAAAAAAGAGGAACAACTGTAATAATCTGAACAATAAAGATTTAATTAAAAAGAAAAAAGAAAGAATATGATTGCTTTTTACCTGGGATGGTGTGGTCCAAGTCTCCCAGGTGGACCGAATTCCCACTAATTACCACCACCTGATGCTTCGCCAGCTCCCCTTCCTGTCTCTGTTGCTCTGGATTGGGGATCCCTGCGTGGGGCTGAGACTCCATGCTCCCATTGAGAGGGGGCTCTGCTGCCACAATATCCCTCTGGCCTCCCAGCCACCACGCCTGCAGGAGGGGGTTCACACTTTCTGCCTCCTGTCTTCCTCTGTGCTACTGTTTACTAGTATAGTTTCAGATCAGCTACACTTCAACTGGTTTTTCTCGTTGATTGCTCTGCAGTTTAGCTGCAAGTCTAATCCCGGGCTGGGACCAAATGAATGGAGCTTCCAGCTTCTCTGCAGCCATCTTGGAATTCCCTTCAAGTTCATAATACAACACTAAAACTATGATAAAACTTCCATTAAAGAAAAAATAAGTTAATTGGACTTTATAAAAATTAAACACTTGTGGGTTTCAAAGATACCATTAAGAAAATGAAAAGAGCCCGAATGGGTTTGGCTCAGTGGATAGAGCATTGGGCTGCAGACCAAAGGGTCCCGATTGGATTCCGGTCAAAGACAGGTATCTTGGCTGCAGGCTCCTCCCCAGCCCAGGCCCTGGTCAGGGCATGTGCAGGAGGCAACCAATTGGTGTGTTTCTCTCACATCAATGTTTCTCTCTGTCTTCGTCTATCTCTTCCACTCTCTGTGAAAATCAATACAAAAATATCCTCAAAAAAAAAAATATCCTCAGCTGAGGATTTAAAAAAATTAAAATAAATAAGTCAATTTAAAGAGGATATGGAAATACAAGCCACAAACTCGGAGAAAATATTTGTAAATTACTTTATCCAGAGTATATAAAGAATTCTTTAAAAAATAGAATGCTTCACAAATATTCACGTCATACTGCACAGAAGCCATGCGAATCTTCTCTGTTATTCCAATTTTAGTAAGTATATGTCTTGCCAAAGCGAGCACTATAAAGAACCCTTAAAACTCAATAATAGAAATGAGTATTTATTTTTTAAAATATATTTTATTGATTTTCTACAGAGAGGAAGGCAGGATAGAGAGTTAGAAACATCGATGAGAGAGAAACATCAATCAGCTGCCTCCTGCACAACCTCTACTGGGGATGTATGTGCCTGCAACCAAGGTTCATGCCCTTGACCGGAATCGAACCTGGGGCTCTTCAGTCCACAGACTGACACTCTATCCACTGAGCCAAACCGGTTACGGCTAGAAATGAGTATTTAAATAGATACTTCACCAGAGAAGATATGGTCATGGCTAATAAGCACATGAAAGGGTGCTGAACATAATTAGTCATTAGGAAAATGCAAATTAACATCACAATGAGACATTATTTTACATCTATTAGGTATGCTATAATAAAAAAGACAGACACTAACAAGTGTTGTTGAGGATGTTGAGAAACTGGAACCTAAATACAGTGCTGATGGGAATGTAAAATTCTACTATCACTTCGGAAATCAATTAACAATTTCTTAAAAAGTTAAACATAAATAAATGACCTATCAATTTTATTCCTACGTATCTATTCAAAAGAAATGAAAACATGTGTCTACAAAAAAACTTATGTATGTGTGTTCATAGCAGCATTATTCATAAGAGCCAAAAATTGGAAACAATCTAAATGTCCATGAAATGATGAATGGGTAAACAAAGTGTGGTATATGCAAACAGTAGTATGCAGTTGGCGATAGGAAGGAAGAAACGACTGATACATCCTATAACATGACTGAACCTCAAAAGCATTATGTAAAATGAAAAAAAAAACAGACATAAAAGACTACATAAAATATAATTCCATTTTATGAAATATTCAGAAAAGGCAAAAGCAATTGAGACAGAAAACAGATTATTGATTGTCTAGGGCTGGTGTTGGAAATTAATATTGACTGCAATGGGTATGAGGAGTCTTTCTGGGATGATGAAAATGTTCTAAAATTGGATTGTGGGGTCCAACTGATGTGGCTCAGTGGTTGAGCATCTACCTATAAAGAAGGAATTCATGGTTTGATTTCTCAGTTGGGGCACATACCCAGATTGTGGGCATGGTTCCCAGTGTGGGGCATGCAGGAGGCAGCTGATAAATGATTCTCTCTCATCATTGATGTTTCTATCTCTCCCTTTCCTTTCCTCTCTGAAATCAATAAAAATATATGTTAAAAAATAAAATTGGATTGTGGTGATGGTTGCACAAGTCTAAATTTACTAAAAGTCATTGATTTGTACACTTTAAATGGGTGAATTAAAAAAGAATCCTCACCTAAGGATATGTTTTTATTGCTTTTATAGTGAGAGGAAGGGAGAGGAACATTGATGTGAGAGAGAAACATTTATTTATTGCCTCCCATATGTGCCCTGGGATCGATTCCACAACCTAGGTATGTACCCTGACCAGGAATCAATTTGGCAACCTTTTGAAGTATGGGATGACATTCCAACCAAGTTAGCCACCTGGCCAGGGCAAATGGGTGAATATTATGGTATCTATATTATACCTCAATAAAGTTTAATTTTAGAAAAAGTAAAAACCATTTCCAATATATTAAACCATCCTTACCTTTTTTTTCCTCTTGTTTCTTCTTGTCTTCAAGCAAAGAGGTACTAATTACATGCAACCTGTTGACATTGCCCTCGATAGCTTTGAACGTTTTTGGTAAAACCTCCATTTGTGCTATGCAGTGGTGGTGTTCATCAATATCAACTTCAGTCATATCAGACAAAATGGCATCTTGAAGAGAGTAAGAAAATTACTTTTGTTCAGGAAAATAAATAATTGTAACCATATGGGCTTATAATATTGACTATTCAATGTTGTAGTATTTTGGAATAAAGGTATCTCATACTTATTGCTATTCTGAGACCTTTTTCTTATGAGGAAATGAAAAAGGAAGAGACTTAGAATAGAGGCTTGAGCCGTAGCCAGTTTGGCTCAGTGGATGGAGTGTCGGCCTTCGGACTGAAGGGTCCCGGGTTCAATTCTGGTCAAGAGCATGTACCTTGGTTGGGGGCACTTCCCCAGTGGGAGGTGTGCAGGAGGCCGCTGATCAATGTTTCTCTCTCATCCATGTTTCTAACTCACTATCCCTCTCCCTTCCTCTCTGTAAAAAAAATCAATAAAAAATATATTTTTTAAAAAAAGAATAGAGGCTTGAACAGTAAGTCTTGGACATAAAAATAAGAATCATGTTAAAAGATATCTATTTGGTTTAAACTCCAGAGAAGTAGGTATCTAAAATGTGGACATGTGTTTTAATATTGGGGATCTAAACCCCAATTAAATCCTTTGGCAAGTGAATCTACTCTTTTATAAGCCCTGTTACATGAGATTTCTTGCAACCAAATTAAAATCCTCTTTTTTGTATTTATAGTTTATTCATTCTTTCATTCAATCAATGTGTCAAGTTATCTTCTGGATTTTACAGATAAAACATTGAATAAAACCAATTCCCTGACTTATAGTACTTATATTATAGTGAAAGGAGACAGACAAAAAATAAATAAAAACATTAATTATATAGTATGTCAGATGGTAAGAAATGTTATAGACAAAAATAAAGAAGAGTAAAGAGAAATGGACATGGGATAGAGAATGGGGATGGTCAGAGAACACCTAATTTTATTTCATTTTCCATTTTCAAAGATGTTTAATAGCAGCATTATTTTCTATTAAAGTAAAGCAAAGTTCAAATGCCCCAAAATAACTATGTTTAACACTCAGTATCTATACATATAAAAAGCCAGCGACCATAATGCCGGAACGACCAGTTGCTATGATGCCCACTCGGCCAGCGAACCCAGCCCGATTGGGGGCGTGGCCAGCCTGCAAACCCCTGGCGGCACCCCAGCAGGGAACCCCACCCTGATCGGAGACCCCCATCAGGGCAGGCCAGCTGGCTGTCACCTGTGCACCAGGCCTCTAACCTGTATAATAAACGGGTAATATGCAAATTGACCCTAATGGGAGAATGACCAAAAAAACCGCTGGACCAGTCACTATGAGGCACACTGACCACCTCTTGGTCCCTTTCCCCGCTGGCAGGCTCCAATCACCTGATGGCCACCCCCAGTGGGGGTGGGGCTGGTGAGCGGGTGGGAACAGCTGACCTCTCAGTCCCTTCCCCCAGCTGTCAGGCACCAATCACCCGATGGCGAACGGGGAACCGGGGGTGGGGGGATGGAGCTGGCTGCGGGCAGCTGGGGAAGATGGCCCCAATCGCAGGCCATGCCGAGGGACCATACCTGCGCATGAATTTCATGCGCCGGGCCTCTAGTATATATGAATACAGATCAAGGCTGCTGAGTAGACTCTGGACTTAAATAAAGGTTTTATAGGTATAATTCATTATAATTTATTTTATGAATAAGAAAAAAGTCACTGTAAGAAAGGGATAGCAAAAATTAATTTTTGAAAAATATTTTTATTGATTTCAGAGATGGAGGGAGAGGGAGAGAGACCGAAACATCAAAGATGAGAGAGAATTATTGATCTGCTGCTTCCTGCAGGCCCCCTACTGGGGATCTAGTCCACAACCCGTGAATGTGCCCTTGACCAGAATCGAACCTGGGACATTTTAGTCTGCAGGCATATGCTCTTCCACTGAGCCAAACCAAATTAAATAGTATTAGAAAATAATTCTCTTTAATTTGGGTGCCCCCACCACCACACTCCCTGCCAACTGAGCTGACTTCCCATCATTGGACCAAAATGGTGACTCTCTGCCAGGCAATTACAGCATGTCAAACCATTAGCCCCTGCTTCAGAGGAAAGAGAACACCTCATTTTAAAGTAAGATATAAGCAGAGAATGAGCCATGTGTCTACCTAGTAAAAAATGTCTAGGCAAGGGAATAGGAAGCATAAAGACTCTGGGCAGGAGCATACTGGCATGCCTGAAGCAAAACAAGGAGGCCAGAATTATTGGCACTAAGTGAGCAAGCCATATTTTTATTACTTTACTCGTGTCCCAGTGCATGGATTCGTGCATATTGAAAGGAAATTAATTAGTCCCTCTGGTGCAAGGACTAATGCAGGCAGTTCTGAGTGGTGGCCAGTGAGGCAGGACTGGGTGAGACAGGCCAGACATGTCCTGGGGCCAACCTCCTACGGTCCCTCCCTGGCCAGCTGCGCCTGGCCCAGTGCTGCAGCTCAAAGGGCATCTGTGGAGTGAGCAGGGTCCCTCCAGCAGGTGGGGTCCCTTGGCCTGGCATGAAGGATTGGGTCGAAACTGGCTCTCTGACATCCCCTGAGGGGATCCAGAGTGGGAGAGGAGTCACAAGGAATCGGGCTCCCTCCTCTCTAGTTCCTGGGTGCATCACTTGAGAACTGCCACTGCCAAGTGAGCGCAGCTCAGCAGCTCCTGCATTGAGCATATGCCCCCTGGTGGTCAGTGTGCATCATAGCTACTGACCAGTCAGATGGTTGGGAGGTCGGATGGTTGCTTAGCCTTTTATATATATAGATTCTTACTGAAATAGAGGACAACTCCTTAATACTTTCTTCTTTAGTCTACTAGCCCTTCAAAATTTACTTATAGATCCTGCTCTCTAGCTTTTTCATCAACTTTATGGTTTTCCTTCAAGCCACTTTTGAAAACTTACTCCATTCTTTCAGCCAGGCCAGGATGTGGATAAGAATCTTTTCTTTAATGTCAGCAGAATTAGCACAAAAAGATACTTTCTCCAGCAACTTTGTTCTCTGTTTCTTATATTCTGAAAGAGACATTGTCTTTCCAGTCTCCACAAACTCATCAAAAGTGTAGCGATGAATTACCCCCTGCACACTTTTCTTTATGTCACTCAGCTGAATATTAATGTCCTATAAGAATAAGAAAGGGGAATATATTAATAAATTTTCAGTTTAACAATAAACTTCTGTCACCTTTCTTCACAGAATTTCAGTGACAGTGATTATAAAGCTGTTGAATCAGAAACCAAGATAGCGGCATAGGTAAACACTGGAGATTGCTGCCTGGCACAACCACTTCAAAAATACAACTAAAAGATGGAATGGACATCACCCAGAACCACAGGAAGGCTGGCTGAGTGGAAATTCTACAACTAGAAGCAAAGAGAAAAGCATGCCAAGACTCAGAGGAGGCGCAGTGCAGAAGTAAAATACAAAGGTGCAGAGGTGCATGCGGAGAGGGCTGGTGGCTGAGGACACTGTTGTCTTTTTCAATCGGGAGGGAGTCTCAAGCTCTGAGCTCCAGTTCCCCCCCGCCCTGTTGATCCCCTGGGACCATGCCCTGCCCAAGCCATGCAAGGAGGCTTTTGCATATGAAAGGCCTGGCCCTTTGCAATCTGAAAATTACTTAATAAACTGCAGCTAGCCTAAGGCCCCAAGGCAACTTGCATTGCTTCACAGCTGGCTTCTGCTGGGTAGCCTCAGGCAGAGGCTAGATTAGTACCTCCTTAGAGATACAGGAGCCAATGTGCCCAGTGGTCAGAGTGGGACCATCCAGATTGCAGCTCCTCAGATCCATAAGGGACACACTCAGGGGGCAGACTCAGTGAGCACCAAAGCCCCACTGAAGCAAGTCTTGTCCCGGAGGTGTGTCTCTAGCACAGAAGTTCTCCCACTGCAGAAACAGCTGATTCTCACAGCCAATTGGCCTGGAGGTCAATCCCTCCCAGTGATATCTACAACAATCAAGGCTTAACTACAAGAAGACTGTGCACAAAGCCCACAAGGTGGTGTACCAAGAGTGTCCACCTCAGGTAATTGGGGAGGCTGAGCCACTGGGCCCTATAGGACACTTAGTACAGAAAGTCACTCTATTGACACAGCGAAGCATAAAAAATGCCAAAACAAAGAAACAGAACACAAATGACAGAAATGGAGGAAAGCAAAGTACTGGATATAGAATTCAAAACCACACTTTTAAGGTTTTCAAGAATTTTTTTGAAACCGCCGATATACTTAATGAGACCCTCAAGAAATCTAGTGAGACCCTCGAGGTTGTGATAAAGGACCAACTAGAAATTAAGCATACACTGACTGAAATAAAGAATATTATACAGACTCCCAACAGCAGACCAGAGGATCGCAGGAATCAAGTCAAAGACTTGAAATACGAAGAAGCAAAAAACACCCAACTGGAAAAGCAAAATGAAAAAAGAATCCAAAAATATGAAGATAGTGTAAGGAGCCTCTGGGACAGCTTCAAGTGTACCAACATCCGAATTATAGGGGTTCCAGAAGAAGAGAGAGACCAAGATATTAAAAACCTATTTGAAGAAATAATGACAGAAAACTTCCCCTACCTGGTGAAAGAAATAGACTTACAAGTCCAGAAAGCGCAGAGAACCCCAAACAAAAGGAATCCAAAGAGGACCACACCAAGACACATCATAATTAAAATGCCAAGAGCAAAAGACAAAGAGAGAATCTTAAAAGCAGCAAGAGAAAGACAGTCAGTTACCTACAAGGGAGTACCCATACGACTGTCAGCTGATTTCTCAACAGAAACTTTGCAGGCCAGAAGGGAGTGGCAAGAAATATTCAAAGTGATGAATGCCAAGAACCTACAACCAAGATTACTTTACCCAGCAAAGCTATCATTCAGAATTGAAGGTCAGATAAAGAGCTTCACAGATAAGGAAAAGCTAAAGGAGTTCATCACTACCAAACCAGTATTATATGAAATTCTGAAAGGTATCCTTTAAGAAGAGGAAGAAGAAGAAAAAGGTAAAGATACAAATTATGAACAACAAATACACATCTATCAACAAGTGAATCTAAAAATCAAGTGAATAAATAATCTGATGAACAGAATAAACTGGTGATTATAAGAGAGTCAGGGGCATAGAAAGGGAGTGGACTGACTATTCTTGGGGGGAAAAGGGTGTGGGGGATGCGGGAAGAGACTGGACAAAAATCGTGCACCTATGAATGAGAGGGGGGGGCTGGTAAGGGAGTAGGGTGGGATGGGAACCGGGTGGAGGGGAGCTTTAGGGGGAAAAAAGAGGAACAACTGTAATAATCTGAACAATAGAGATTTAATTTAAAAAAATAAAATAAATAAATAAAGCTGTTGAATCAAAGCCCTACTAATTCTAGCTTTACTGTGGATCTCAAATTTTCCTTCTTAAATTTATTTTTCTGCTGTCATCATGCTAGCATTGCTATGATATAATTAAAAGAATACTGGGTTTGAAACCATTATCTGGGGCGATCCAAAACGGATGCAAAGTAAGTGACAGCTACACACACCTCCTCCTGGCACCATACCAGATTTACAGTTAAATTATAAAGCAATCAACCAGAATGACCAACTGAAGGACAGTTGAATAGGAGTATTACATCCAAGTATATATAAAAGAAGCTACGTAAAGACTGGTAAGAAGGGCAGATACATGGAGAGGGCTGGCCCCAGCACCCAGGTACAGTGGCTAAGAAGCCAGAGGATATGTCAGCTGTAAAAGTCCCTCCTAAGAAGTGTGGGGTCTCAACCCCATGCCAGGAACCCCAAACCAGAGCAGCAGGGCCAGGAAGAGCAGTCTGCATAGCATTTGGCAGCAAAGATCAACAAGGACTCTGTCAGCTGGAAAGAGGAGGGAGTCTGATAGCATCCTAGGTGCTCTTCTAAAGGGCCAACCCACAGGAGCTCACTCTTGGATACTTACCCGTGGCTCTGTTAGAGGGGAGGTGACTCAGGGCATGCAGAGGGATTCAAAGAGGATCTGGGTGGTGTGGCTCTGGGAGAGCTCTGGCAAGTCGGCTACTGAGGTTCTGGTCCTGAGTCAACATACCACACTGCTCCATCTCTCAGGGTCAGGCATTCCTGTTCTTATAGCACCAGTTGGGGAGGGCACTAACGTGGCATTCCAAATACTGGTGACAGCACCCTACCAAGCTCGAGTCCGGCAGAAAAGACTATTGGCAGACACAGAGGAAACAGTGAATAGTATGGTATCTCCAGACAGGTAACCCAAGGCCAATTATTCACAACATTTGATATTGACCCGCACCAGAGCCCAGGCCAAGGAGGCCCCAAACCAACATAACCACTAGTAGGCTTCAAACCACACAATAGCTTGGCCCAACTAGCCACACAAATGGCATTGCCAAAGGGGGACTTCAGCAAACACCATACCCTGCTAGAAACAGCTCTGCTTCAGAGGCAGCTCCTGAATAGCAACTCATACACAGTGAATGAGGTCTATCCTTTTAATCAGCCAGCTTGAGAATTAGCTCTACCCATGAATGTGCCAACAGCATTTAAGACTCAACTACAATAGGAGAGAGCACATAACCCACACAAGAATTATTTCTTGAGCACCTAGTTAAGGTAATCTAGAAGATTCTGCCCCTGAGACCCATAAGGCACCTGCATCAGAAAGCCCTCATAACAAGCTGGGGAGTCATAGAAGATCTACCTAATACAGAGACGAGCACAAAAAAAAGGAGACAAAATGGGGAGACAAAGAAATATGCCCCAAATAAAAAAATAAGAGAAATCCCCAGAAAAATAATAAAACACAGTGGAAGCAATCAAAATACCAGGTGCGGAGTTTAAAACTATGGTTATAAGGATGTTCAAGAACCTGAAGGCTCTCCCAGCGATAACTTCAGACAAACAGTTCAACCTTTGACTCCACACAGATAAAAACACCTGTAAGCAATGCTTTGTCCAGTAGTTCTATGTGCTGATTTCTCAAATCTGTAATAATCCATCAGGCTACCTGAAAATAAATAATGTTTGCTTCACCTTGTTTATAGTTCTGTGCTGTATGCATAACTTGTGTAGATGTATTTCTATGAAGTAAATCGTTAGTTCTCCATGAAAAAAAAAAAAAGAAGAAGAAGAACCTGAGAGGATGAATGGATGATCTCAGTGAGAGCTTAAACAAAGCGATAATAAGCATTAAAAAGGACATAGAAGAAAAAGAAGAAAAAAAAGAAACCATAAAAAAGAACCAATCAGGAATGAAAAATACACTATCTGAAATGAAAAATACACTAGAAGGAATCAACAGCAGGTTAGATGAAGCAGAGGATTGAATCAGCAATTCAGAGGACAAGATAATCCTAAGCACCCAAGCAGAGCATCAAAAAGAAACGAGAATTTTTTAAAATGAGGAAAGTCTGCCATGGCCAGTGTTGCTGAGTGGTTAGAGCATCGGCCCCTGAACCAAAGGGTTTTAGGTTCTATTCCTAGTCAAGGGCACATACCTGGGTTGTAGCTTTACTCCCACCCCTGGTCAGGTCATCTATGGGAGGCAACCAGTAGATGTATCTCTCTCACATCAATGTTTCTCTCTCTTTCTTTCTCTCTTTCTCTCCACCTCCTTCTCTCCTTTCCACTCTCCCTGAAAAGCAAAGGAGGAAAAAACCCTCAGGAAAGATAAAAAATTAAAAATTAGGAAAGTTTAAGGGACTTGTGGTACAACATCAGGCATAACAACATCCACATCATAGGGATACCAGAAGGAGAAGAGGGTGAGAAAGGGATAGAGAACCTGTTTGAAAAAATAATGACTAAAAACTAACCTGGTGAAGGAAAAAGTTACACATATTCAGGAAGTCCCAACCAAGATGAACCCAGGCCTGGTCATGTGCCTCAGATGGTTGGAGCATTGTTCCTTACACCAAAAGATTGTGGATTTAATTCCTGGTCAGGGCACATACCTAGGTTGCAGGTTCAATCCCCAGTCAGGGCACACACAGGAGGCAACCAATCAATATTTCTCTCTCACATTGATCTATCTCTCCCCCCCTCTCTCTTCATCTCTCTCTCTAAAACCAATAAAAACAACTTCTCAGGTGAAGAAATTAAAAAAAAAAGATACAAAGAGGCCCACACCAAGACACATAATTAAAGTATCAAAGTTAAAGACAGCCCATGGCGGTTCTTGCGGGTGCTTTGCCGTTACAGATGAGAGGAGGTTCTTGATAAGAAGTACTTGCTAGACTTCAAGATATCAGAAGAGAGGCGAAAGTATATTGCAACTTTGATTGGACTTAGTTTCTGCATGTGCTTCACTGGAGCGTCCTTTCACCTTACAACTGCAGTTCCCCTGAACTCAGGCCCCACATTGGGTGCCACATGTGCTGAGTCAGCTCAGCCAAGGGTTCGGGGAGTCTGAGGGGTGGTGGTGAAGGATGTAGAAATGACAGACAAAGAGAATAAGCTGGATCTAGGTGGATCTTCCTGTGCCTGGCTAAGGCCACAGAGAGAGATCCAAACAGCAAGCTGAGCCTTTATTTTATAGCCAGAGGTAAACAAGGTAGTGGTCACCATAGATACAACGTTCTTGTGAGTTTCACTTGTTTTGGCAGCACTTGCTACATTTCCCTCAGCCTATTAGCCACCCAGATAAGATCTAAGGAGCATCATAAGGTCAAGCCTAAATATGCTAAGAGGGGAGACAAGATGGCAGCAGAATAGGCAGACGCATCCCAAGGCTTGTCCCAGAGCAAATAGAATGAGCAGCTGAAATGAATAATATCCACCCCGAATTGGCAAAGCAGACTTAGCTGGTGAGACAGTTTGCAGCCGGGAAGGACAGAGTTCCCCTGGAAAGGTAAAAACCAGGGTTCTGGGCAGGAAAGTTTGCCAGATCTCTGAGCCCAGAGGGTCAGAGGGAAACCGTGCAGCCACCAGCCTCATCCCTTGGAACAGGCACAGCCTCTGACGGGGGAAAGGAGATCTGCGGAACTGTTGGTGCCGGGGGATTTGAGATCTGGATGCCATAATAACAAAAGACTGAGTCCAGAGGGGGCAGCCTGAAGCGCTGACCAGCCCATGCAGTGCCAGTAGGAGAGGAGCTCACAGAGACTCAGTCTTCCCCGTTTCTGCGGCCGACGTTTGTTTGTTTTCACTGAACCTTGTTCATAGAACATTTCGGACACAGATACTCACCCGTGCTGAGGAGTGGGAGAAGGTGCAGACAAGTGGAATCTGGGGAGAGGCTGGGGAGAGAAGGGGGTCCAGGAGAGGTGGTAGCAAGTTGAGTGCTGAGTCACGCCTGAGCCCAGGACCTGGGCAACCATTTTCTCCTGAAGTTATAACCCCTCCCTCCAGCCCCCAGGCAAAGAATACAGCCACACCCATTTTCCACCCTGAATGGTACAAAGGATTAAACAAGTCTGATTAGTCCCTGAGAGTTAACAGGGTCTGGCCTTCAGTCCCAGAAACAGAAAAAAAAAAAAAATCACAGACATTCCAGAAAACTGGGATCTTAAGTCAGCCAAAGGATTGACATTTCAATTTCCCATTTTTATTTTTATATTATTATTTTGTTAGCTTTTTTTGCTTTTTTCTTTGTTTTCCTTTTTTTGGTTGCTCTTCTTTTTGCTTTTTGCTTTGTTTTCCTTTTTTGTTTGTTGCTTTATTTTCTACTTTTCACGTTATTTTTTCATCATTCAATTTTATTTTATTTTTACTTGCTATTTTCTATTTTTATACCATTTTTTAAATCAATTTTTTTGTAAATATATTATTTTGATCCCCTTCTTTCTCTTCTTATCCACTCATCCCTTTTCTACTCCTCTATACTGAATTGAGATCCTCCCCATATTTATCCAATTCTTTTTTTAAAATATATTTTATTGATTTTTTTACAGAGAGGAAGGAAGAGAGATAGAAAGTCAGAAACATTGATGAGAGAGAAACATCGATCAGCCGCCTCCTGCACATCCCCCACCGGGGATGTGCCTGCAACCCAGGTACATGCCCTTGACCGGAATCGAACCTGGGACCTTTCAGTCCGCAGGCCGACGCTCTATCCACTGATCCAAACTGGTTTCGCCTATCCAATTCTTAACCTTATTTCCTGTATATCAGCTCAGCCTCTACAGATTCTGCCCCCACCCTCTTTACTGAGTGTTTGGTGTTTGTATTTGTTTGGTTTATCTATTGGCTCTGTGGTATTTTCTCCATAAATATATATTCTCCTTTTTCTTTTCTCTCCTATCTTTTTTCTCTCTCTTAGATATCATTTGTGCTCTCTTTTCTCTCCTCTAATTATCTTTTCTCAGGTGGCTGCTTATATTGGGGTTATCAGTGCTGTGAATACATTCATGCTTTGTTCCCTTTGGGTCATGTCTTGTTAAGGTGAATATTTTGGGATTAGTGTTCTACAGTCTATTTTCATCTTTCCTTTAGCATCCTTTTACTCTACCTCAACTTTACCTTTATGCCAAAACTCTCTTCCTCACTTTTCCCCTTCTGTTGTCCTGTTTCTCTTACCCTATTCCTGCTTTAGATTTTCCCTATTTGTTATTTTTTCCCCCTGGTAAAATTTCACCCTATTTATATATCTAATTTCCAATCTCCTGCTCTAAATCCATATATACCTCTCTCTTCTCTTTCTTCACTATCCAAAGTTTTTTTCTCTCTGTTTTGTTGTTTTTTGCTTGATTGTTGAGTATATTGGGTTTTTTTATGCTTGTTTGTGAGATTGTTTTGCTTTTTCTTTTTATTTTTGTTGGTTTTTTCCCCAGTTATTTTTTTGCTTCTGTTTTCCCTCACCTCGCTTGATATTAGTTGTTGTTTGTAGTTTGCATTCATCTCCAGGGATCTGTTGCTGGAATTTGTTGGGATTAGTGGCTGTTCTATTGGAGTTTTCTCCCCATATAAATAGTTTCTTCCCCTCTTCTATTTCATTCTTTCTTTTCTCTCTTACTTTTTTTTCCTTTTCCCAATTTCATTTTTACACTCCTTTTTTATTTCTTTTTATCTTTTTTTCTTTTTCTCTTCTTTCTTCTTTATCCTCTAATTCTCTTTGCTCTGGCGGTCACCTTTATTTGGGGTTATTAGTATCATGAATACATTTGTGTTCAGTGCCTTATGCATTGTGCCTTGTTGTGTTGTATTTTGTGCCTTTAAATCAACGCAGCAGAGAGGGAACTACATAACCAAATACCGGGAGAAGAGAGATCATGGGGAGACAAAGAAGCAGCCTGCATATGAAAGAAAAACAGGCATCACCAGAAAAGGAAGTAAACAAATGGAGGCAGTGGAGGCAAACAACCTGTGAGAGACAGAATTCAAAGAAATGGTCATAAAGCGGATGAAAAGAATGGAAGACAAATTCAACAATATGTGTAAGAACCAAGAGGAAATGAAGAAGAACCAAGAAGAAATGAAAAATGGCATCATTGCTATAAAGAACTCAATAGAAAGCATCAACAGTAGACTAGAAAAAGCAGAGGACCGCATCAGTGAGCTAGAATACAAGGTAGGAAAAAATACCCAAGCAGAGCAGCTTCTAGAAAAAAAAAATTAAAAAGCAGGAGGAGAGACTAAGAGAACTTTGGACAACACGAAACAAAACAACATCCACCTAATAGGGGTGCGAGAAGGAGAGGAAAATGAGCAAGGAATAGAAAACCTGTTTGAAAAAATAATGACAGAAAACTTCCCTGATATAGGGAAGAAAAAACTCACAAAAATCCAAGAAGCTCAGAGTCCCAAACAAAATGAACCCCAAAAGACCGATGCCAAGGCACATTATAATTGAATTGGCAAACACCAACGACAAAGCAAGAATCTTAAAAGCGGCCAGAGAGAGACAGAAAGTTACTTACAAAGGATCCCACATCAGACTAGCAACGGATTTTTCAACAGAAACACATCAGGCAAGAAGGGAATGGAATGAAATATACAAAGTCATGCAAAGGAAGGGTCTGAATCCAAGAATACTGTACCCAGCAAGGCTATCAATCAAAATTGAGGGTGAAATCAAGAGCTTCACAGACAAAAAAGGACTATGGGGGTTTATTACCACCAAACCAGCAATGCAAGAAATGCTAAAGGGCCCTAACTGGTTTGGCTCAGTGGATAGAGCGTCAGCCTGCGGACTGAAGGGTCCCAGGTTCGATTCTGGTCAAGGGCATGTACCTTGGCTGCGGGCACATCCCTAGTAGGGGGCCTGAAGGGGGCAGCTAATCGATGTTTCTCGCTCATTGATGTTTCTAACTCTCTATCCCTCTCCCTTCCTCTCTGTAAAAAAATCAATAAAATATGGTTTTTTTAAAAAAAGAAATGCTAAAGGGTCTGCTGTAAAAAGAAAAAAATAGGAAACAAAGAAGGAACACAGGGTTAAAGAATAAAAATGGCAACAAACAAGTACCTATCAATAATAACTTTAAATGTAAATGGATTAAATGCCCCAATCAAAAGACATAGGGTAACTGAGTGGATAAGAAAACATGATCCATATAGCTGCTGTCTACAGGAAACCAACCTCAGAAAAAAAGATGCACACAGACTGATGCTGAATGAATGGAAAAAGGTTTTTCAGGCGAATGGAAATGAAAAAAAAGCTGGGGTAGCAATACTTATATCTGACAAATTAGATCTCAAAGTGAAGGACATGAAAAGAGTTAAGGAAGGCCACTTCATAATACTAAACGGAGCAAGCCAACAAGAAGAAATAACTCTGGTAAACATATACGCACCCAATATAGGAGCACCCAAATACATAAGAAAGCTTCTGGAGGAGATCAAGGGAGAGATTGAAGGCAATACAATCATAGTAGGGGACTTTAACAACCCACTATCACCATTGGACAAATACTCTAAACAAAAAATCAGCAAAGAAAGATCAATCCTAAATGACTCACTAGATCAGATGGAATTAATTGACATCTTCAGAACATTTCACCCCAAAGCCACACAATATACATTCTTCTCAAGTGCACATGGGTCATTTTCAAAGATAGACCATATATTGGGTCACAGGCAAAGTCTCTTCAAATTCAAGAAGATAGAAATCATATCAAGCATCTTCTCAGATCACAATGGCATAAAACGGGAAATCAACTACAATAAAAACAATCCAAAAAATCAGACACATGGAGACTAAATAGCATGTTATTCAACAATGACTGGGTTACCTGAGATCAAAGAAGAAATAAAAAACATCATGGCAACAAACGACAATGAAGACACAACAATCCAAAACCTACAGGACACAGCGAAAGCAGTCTTGAGAGGGAAGTTCATAAGCCTACTGCAAAAAACAAGAAACAAAATCATAAATTACTTAACCCTACAACTCAAAGACTTAGAAAGAGAGCAAAAAGAAAAGCCCAGTGTAAGCAGAAGGAAGGAAATAATAAAGATCAGAACGGAGATAAATGACATAGAGACCAAAAAAACAATACAAAAGATAAACAAAACCAAGAGCTGGTTCTTTGAAAGGATAAACAAGATTGATGAACCTCTAGCCAGGCTCACTAAGAAACAAAACGAGAGGACCCAAATAAACAAAATCAGAAATGAAATAGGAGAAATAACAACAGACCACACAGAAATACAAAGGATTGTTAAAAAATACTATGAACAAAAAACCCCCAAGATGGCGGCATAAGTAAACACCAGAAATTGCTGCCTCCCACAACAAATTCAAAAATACAACTAAAAGACAAAACGGACATCATCCAGAACTACAGGAAGGCTGGCTGAGTGGAAATTCTACAACTAGAAGGAAAGAGAAAAGCACAATGAGACTCAGAGGAGGTGCGGAAGTGCAGAGGTACGGAGGCGCACGCAGCAAGGGCTGGTGACTGAGGACACAGCTGTCTTTTTGAATCGGGAAGGAGCCACAAGCCCCCAACTGCTCTGAATTCCAGTTTCAGGTGAGTCTCTGGGGACCTAGACTTATACCAGGAGAAACTGGACTGTCTGGCAGCCGGCAGAACTCTGAACTCGAGGGAGGCTTTCTCTCAAAGGTGCTTGCAGCCATTACTGGGACACTGAGATGCCAGGCCCCTTAAGGCAGGGCTGAGGATCAGCCATAGCTGCTTGCTCCGCACTGTTGATACCCTGAGACCCCACCCCACCCAAGCTGTGCACAGAGGCTTTTGCATATGAAAGGCCTGGCCCTTTGCAATCTGAAAATTACCTAACAAACTGTAGCTGGTCCAGACAGATCCAGAACTTCCAAGAGAAGGCCCAAGGCCCCATAGCAGCTTGCATTGATTCACAGCTGGGCCTCATTTGGGCACCTCCAAACCCCAAACATGGAAGGGGAATCTGCAAATCTCTTCATAGCTCCTGATGGGTAGCCTCAGGCAGAGGCTAAATTGGCACCTCCTTAGATCCAAGAGCCAGTGTACCCAGTGGTCAGAGTGGCACCATCCAGATTACAACTCCTCAGATCAATAAGGGACACACCCAGGGGGCAGACTCAGTGAGCACCAGAGCCCCACTGAAGCAAGTCTTGCCCCATAAGGGTGTCTTCAGCACAGAAGTTCTCCCACTGTAGACACAGCTGATTCTCACAGACAATTGGCCTGGAGGTCAATTCCTCCCAGTGATACCTACAACAATCAAGGCTTAACTACAACAAGACTGTGCACAAAGCCCACAAGGGGGTGTACCAAGTGTGTCCACCTCAGGTAATTGGGGAAGCTGAGATACTGGGCCCTATAGGACACCTAGCACACAAAGCCACTCTATCAACACAGGGAAGCATAAAAAATGCAGAGACAAAGAAACAGGTCACAAATGACAGAAATGGAGGAAAGCAAACTACTGGATATAGAGTTCAAAACCACACTTTAAGGTTTTTCAAGAATTTTCTAGAAACCGCCAATAAATTTAGTGAGACCCTGGAGGATATGAAAAAAGACCAACTAGAAATTAAGCATACACTGACTGAAATAAAGGATATTATGCAGAGTTCTAACAGCAGAGTAGAGGATCACAAGAATCAAGTCAAAGATTTGAAATACAAAGAAGCAAAAAACACCCAACCGGAAAAACAAGAAGAAAAAAGAATTCAAAAATATGAAGATAGTGTAAGCAGCCTCTGGGACAACTTCAAGCGAACCAACATTCAAATTATGGGGGTTCCAGAAGATGAGAGAGAGCAAGATATTGAAAACCTATTTGAAGAAATAATGACAGAAAACTTCCCCTACCTGGTGAAAGAAATAGACTTACAAGTCCAGAAAGCGCAGAGAACCCCAAACAAAAGGAATCCAAAGAGGACCACACCAAGACACATCATAATTAAAATGCCAAGAGCAAAAGACAAAGAGAGAATCTTAAAAGCAGCAAGAGAAAGACAGTCAGTTTCCTACAAGGGAGTACCCATACGACTGTCAGCTGATTTCTCAACAGAAACTTTGCAGGCCAGAAGGGAGTGGCAAGAAATATTCAAAGTGATGAATGCCAAGAACCTACAACCAAGATTACTTTACCCAGCAAAGCTATCATTCAGAATTGAAGGTCAGATAAGGAGCTTCACAGATAAGAATAAGCTAAAGGAGTACATCACCACCAAACCAGTATTATATGAAATGCTGAAAGGTATCCTTTAAGAAGAGGAAGAAGAAGAAAAAGGTAAAGATACAAATTATGAACAACAAATACACATCTATCAACAAGTGAATCTAAAAATCAAGTGAATAAATAATCTGATGAACAGAATAAACTGGTGAATATAATAGAATCAGGGGCATAGAAAGGGAGTGGACTGACTATTCTCAGAGGGGAAGGGGTGTGGGGGATGCGGGAAGAGACTGGACAAAAATGGTGCACCTATGGATGAGGACAGTGGGGTGGTGGTGTGGGTGAGGGCAGAGGGTAGGGTGGGAACCAGGTGGAGGGGAGCTATGGGGGGAAAAAAGAGGAGCAACTATAATAATCTGAACAATAAAGATTTAATTAAAAAAATAAATGTGATAAATCACATAAAGTGAAAAATAAAAATCACACAATCATAAAAGATGCAGAAAAGCATTTGATAAAATCTAGCACCCATCTGTAATAAAAGCATAATATGCTAATTTGACCAGATGTCCTTCCAGACATCCTTCCAGACAACCTTCAGGAAGGAAACCACAGTGGCAGGGTTTGAGGTGGAGGCAGCTACCACAGGGGCGGGGGCTGAGGCAGAGGCAGCCACTGGATTGGCAGTGACCAAGCCCCTTGCAGGAATTTCATGCATCAGGCCTCTCGTTTATGATAAAAACTCTCAGAAAAGTGGGAATAGAGAGATCATAACTCAACATAATAAAGGCCATATAAACAAACTCACAGCCAACATCACAATCAATGGGCAAAAACTAAAATCCTTTCCCTTAAGATTGGGAACAAGATGTCCACTTTCACCACTTTTATTCGCCACTAGAGACCCAGTGAATGAAATTCATGCACTCAGGGTGGAGGGGTCTCTCAGCCTGACCTGTGCGCTCTCACAGTCTGGGAACCCTCCAGGAATGTCCAACTGATGACTTAGGATGTCCGTCAGACATCCTTAGCACTACTGCAGAGGCGGGAGAGGCTCCTACCCTAGTTGCTGTGCTCGCCAGCCATGAGTCTGGCTTCTGGCTGAGCAGCACTCTCACTGTGGAAGCACACTGACCACCAGGGAGCAGCTCCTGCATTGACCGCCTTCCCCCTGGTGGTCAGTGTGTGTCATAGCGACTGATCTTTCCTCCGTTCAGTTGATTTGCATATTAGCCTTTTATTATATAGGATAGTACTACAACTCCTAGCCACAGCTATCAGAGAAGAAAAAGAAATAAAATTCATCCAAATTGGAAAAGAGGAAGTAAAACAGTCATCATTTGCAGATGACATGATATCGTACATAGAAAACCCCAAAGCTGGAGGGGATCAATGGGGAGAAAAGGGGGACATATGTAATACTTTCAATAATAAAGATTTTTTAAAAAGAAAAAGAAATGAAAACCCTAAAGACTCTACTAAAAAACTATTAGATTTGCCTAGCTGGTTTGGCTCAATGATTTTCTCTCATCATTGATGTTTCAATGTCTCTCTCACTCTCCCTTCCTCTATGAAATCATTTATATATGTATAATAATAAAAGCATAATATGCTAATTAGACCGGACATCCTTCCGGATGACCTTCCAGACAAAGCCGGGGCTGCGAGGGCAGCCTGGTCCCGGGTGCTGGATGGAAGCTCAGGTCTCAGGTGCCAGAGGGAAGCTGGTGCTGGCAGCCAGGGGAAGGCAGGCCTTCTATTGCACAAATTTTATGCATTGGGCCTCTAATATTTGTTTGTTTGTTTGTTTGTTTGTTTGTTTGTTTGTTTGTTTAAAACAGAATGTCCATGCTACCCAAAACAACCTAGAGATTCAACACAATTCCTGTTAAAATACCAATGGCATATTTAACAAATGTAGAACAAATATTTCAAAAATTTATATGGAACCCAAAAAGACCTAGCATAGCCTCAGCTTGAGAAAGAATTAAGTGGAAGGGAACATACTACCTGATATAAAACTACACTACAAAGCAATTGTAATCAAAACACCATGGTACTGGCACAAGAACAGGCATATAGTTCAATGGAACTGAACAGAGAGCCCAGAAATAAATCCATTTATGTTCAATAATTAAATAAAACCTTTATGTTCAACTTACATTTGACAAAAGGAGGCAAGAGAATACAATGGAGTCAAGACAGTTTCTTCAATAAATGGTGTTGGAAAAAATTGGACAGAACATTAAAAAAAATGAAACTAGACTATTAACATACACCATACACGCCAATAAACTCAAAATGGATAAAAGACTTAAATGTAAGTCATGAAACCATACAAATCTTGGAAGAAACCATAGGCAGTAAAGTCTCAGACATCTCTCATAGCAATATGTTTGCCAATACATCTCCTAGGGCAAAGGAAACTAAGGAGGAAATTAACAAATGGGACTACATCAAACTAAAAAGCTTTTGTACTGCAAAAAACATTATCAATATAAAAAGGGAGCCCACTGAGTGGGAGAATATATTCGCCAATGATACATCTGATAAGGTGATAAGGGGTTAATTTCCAAAATATATAAAGAACTCATACAACTCAACAAAATACAACTCAATTAAAAAATGGGCAAAGGACCTGAATAAACCCTTCTCCAAACAGGACCTACAAATGGCCAAGAGACATGAAATAATGCTCAACTTCACTAATCATTAGAGATATGCAAATCAAAATGACAATGAGGTAACCTCACACCTGCCAGAATGGCTACCATCAATGAATCAACAAACAAGTGCTGGTGAGGATGTGGGAAAAAGGAACACTGGTGGTTGGAATGCAGACTGGTATAGCCACTGTGGAAAAGAGTGTGAAGTTTCCTCAAAAAATTAAATATGAAACTGCCATTTGACCCAGCCATCCCACTTCTGAGAATATATCCTAAGAACCCTAAAACAACCATCAGAAGGAATATATGCACCCTTGTGTTCATAGCAGTGCTTTTTACAATAGCTAAGATCC
The DNA here is from genome assembly GCF_963259705.1 of Myotis daubentonii. NCBI lineage: Eukaryota > Metazoa > Chordata > Mammalia > Chiroptera > Vespertilionidae > Myotis > Myotis daubentonii. Next base: position 51,025,325 of record NC_081841.1, read on the forward strand.
GGAAATAGCCTAAGTGGCCATTAGTAGACGAGTGGATAAAAAAGCTGTGGTAGCGGGCTGGTGTGGTTCAGTGGTTGAGCATCAACCTATGAACCAGGAGGTTATGGTCTGATTCCTGGTCAGGTCACATGCCCGGGTTCTGGGCTCATCCCCAGTGGGGGAGCATGCAGGAGACAGCTGATCAATGATTCCCTCTCATCATTGATGTGTTCTCTCTCTCTTCCCTCTTCCTTCCTCTCTGAAACCAATATTAATTATTTAACTAGATAATTGAAATTAAAAAGCTGTGGTACAGCCCAGCCAGTGTGGCTCAATTAGCTGACCATCATCACTTACACCAGGATTTGGGGCTCGATTCTCAGTAGCGGGCATGCAGAAGGCAGCCAATCAATGTTTCTCTCTCATCGATGTTTCTACCTCTCCCCTGCTCCCTTCCCCTCTCTGAAATCAATAATAAAATATATATATTTTTTAAGCTGTGGTACTTTTACACTATGTAATACTATGCAGCTGTAAAAAAGAAGAATCTCTTACCCTTTGAGATAGCATGGATGGACCTGGATTTTATTATGCTAAGCAAAATAAGCCAGTCAGAGAAAGGTGAACATCACACTTACATGTGTGATCTACTGAACAAAAGAAACTGATGAACAAAGAAGGTTTAGAGACTTGGAAGCATGGAATAGACTAGTGATGGCAAACCTTTTGAGCTCGGCATGTCAGCATTTTGAAAAACCCTAACTTAACTCTGGTGCCGTGTCACATATAGAAATTTTTTGATATTTGCAATCATAGTAAAACAAAGACTTATATTTTTGATATTTATTTTATGTATTTAAATGCCATTTAACAAAGAAAAATCAACGAAAAAAATGAGTTCGCGTGTCACCTCTGACACGCGTATCATAGGTTCGCCATCACTGGAATAGACTGACAGATCTTAGAAGGAAGGGAGAGGAGGAAAGAGAGTAACCAAAGAACTTACATAACCCATGGACACAGACAGTAGTGCGGTGAAGGCCTGAGGTGGGACAGGTTCTGAGAGGAGAGAGGAAAAGGGGGGCAAATGGGGGGCAGCTATAATACTCTCAACAATAAAAATAAGTATAAAAATAACCTCACAGGGTGATCTGATCATAGATTTCTAACTAGGCATGTCATGGTGGGTAGTCACGCTCCAGGAATATAACTCTTTATTTTATTAATTTTAAAAATTTTATTTACTGACTTTTAGAGAGAAAGAGAGCAAGAGAGAGAAACATCGATTTGTTCCACTTATTGATGCATTCATTGGTTGATTCTTGTATGTGCCCTGACTGGGGACCAAACCCACATCCTTGGTGTATGGGGACAATGCTCTAACAAACTGGCCTACCTGGCCAGGGTGTATTTGAGTTCTTGATTCCCAGCATTTGTCATCAGTTTTAGCTCAAATAAACTCATAAAAATTCTCTACAGGTTTGGATGTTTCATTTGTAAACATGGTCTAACAATCGTTTTCTTTTGAATTCTAATTTTACATGGATATTGAGTATATAGGTCAAGATCTAACCAGGAAAATAAAGAATTGGTATGTAAAGCATGAAAAAAATTTAAAGTAGAGAATTTGTTATGTCATAGAAGAGCTGAGAGGCCAAACAGGGAATGAAAGCAAGACAACCAGAGCTTAGCAACAGCAGAAACAAAGAGAAGAGATAATGTTACTGTAGCTCCAGTGCTTGTGTCACCCAAAGGAAGCTGGTGTAATAGGTCTATCATGAAATAGAGCCATGAAGGAGATGCTTTCAGAGACACTTTCCCAATCAAACAGGAAGGAGTTCTACCTACCTCCCCACCCCCACCCTCTCCCACCCCTGCCTTCATGTTTTCCTTTGCCTTTCTTTGTCAAACTTAGTAGAAGTCAGCAGACATAGGTACTCGGGTAAGGCAACCTCCAGCCCTCACTCCTGCCTTCTCACTCTGCATAATTCAGAGAAGACTAAAGGAAAAGTAAACAGACCCAGGTCCAGCAGATTGATATATTTGCTTCATTTTTACCGTCTAATCATTCATATTATTTCTAATTAGAATAGTTAGAAAATACTAACCATTGATTAGAATACTTATTTTTCTGACTTTTTTGCCCTTAGTATTGACTTTTTCTTTCAGTAATTGTTTCCTTAAAAATTTCAACACATATGTTTATAAATTAACATATTCTAAAGTAAATCAATATCAATGCCCATCATGAACAGCACAAGTATCTTAAGGCTTTAACCCTGATCACTCTTCTTTTAATATGCTCTTTTGTTGTTGTTAATCCTCACCTGAGGACAATTTTTTTCCTTTTTAGAGAGAGTGGAAGGGAGGGGGAGAGAAAGATTGATGTGAAAGAGAGACACTGATTGGTTGCCTTCCACAGAAGACCAGACCAGGGCCAAGATATATGCCCTTGACCAGAATTGAACCTGTGACCCCTCAGTCTGAGGGCTGACGCTCTAACCATTGAGCACCAGCTAGGCCTTAATATGCTATTGTTGTCCAGTATTTCATTTCATTTTTGTAAAACTCCACACATTATATATTATTATTGTTTTGTTGTTATTGTTTTATATACCTTATATCTATATATTTGCCTATGTTTACAATTTTATTTTTTCATCATGCCTCTTTTCATATTAGAGTCCTCAATACTATTATTGTTTTGTTGTTATTGTTTTATATACCTTATATCTATATATTTGCCTATGTTTACAATTTTATTTTTTCATCATGCCTCTTCATATTAGAGTCATCATTGATTTCCCTTCCCTTTTCCTCAGGAACATCCTTTAGACGTTCCTTAGTGAGGGTCTATTAGTAAACCCTCTAAATTACTCATCTAAAAATGCCTTTATTTCAACCTCATACTTGAAAGATAATTTTGCTAGATGTGCACTTCTAGGTTGAGAGGTGTTTACTGTCAAAGCTTAGAAGCTGTTATTCCATTACCTTGGGTATCCATAGTTAATGTTGAGATAGCTGGGAGTACAAAATGCCATTACTTTATAGGGATCTGACTTTATTCTTCACCTGATTTTAAGATGTAATCTTTGTCTTTGGTTTTTTGCAGTTTCACTACTATGTAAGATTTAAGTAAGAATTTATTTTTTAAATATGAATTTAATTTTTGTTATCTTGCTTGGGATTCTTTCAGGTTTCTAAATCTGAGAATTGGTATCTGTTATTCAATTGTGTAAAATTCTCAGCATTATTTATTTATTACCTCTCTCCAGTCCTTTTTACTTTATTTTTCTGAAAGTCTGATTAGAATACATTGGCTCTTCATGTTAGTTAACCTCTCATTTATGGTTTCAATTTCTTTATCACTGAGCTGCATTCTTCTTCAGAATTTTCTTAGTTCATTAGCTCTTTTTTTAGCTCAGCAGTTCTCAACCTGTGGGTCGAGACCCCTTTGGGGGTCGAACGACCCTTTCACAGGGGTCGCCTAAGACCATCGGAAAACACATATATAATTACATATTGTTTTTGTGATTAATCACTATGCTTTAATTATGTTCAATTTGTGACAATTAAAATACATCCTGCATATCAGATATTTACATTACGATTCATAACAGTAGCAAAATTACAGTTATGAAGTAGCAATGAAAATTATTTTATAGTTGGGGGTCACCACAACATGAGGAACTGTATTAAAGGGTCGTGGCATTGGAAGGTTGAGAATCACTGTTTTAGCTGGTCTAATCTACTGCATTTAGCTATTTAATGTATTGAATTTATAATTTTAACATTTTTAATTTTATGCCTAGAAATTTTATTTAGTTCTTTTTTTAAAAAACTTCTGGCTCATTTTAAGAGACTTTAACCTTTAGTCATATTTTGATTATTTTTATTTCTTTAAGCAGGGTGAATGAGCTTAAATTCTATATCTAATCATTTTTTTTTAAATACTTTTTTATTGATTTCAGAGAGGAAGGAGAAGGGAGAGATAGAAACAGCAATGATGAGAGAGAATCATTGATCTACTGCCTCCTGCACGCTCCCCACTGGGGATCAAGCCCACAACCTGGGCATGTGCCCTTGACCGGAATCGAACCCGGGACCCCTCAGTCCGCAGGCCGTTGCTCTATCCACTGAGCCAAACCAGCCAGGGCTATCTAATCATTTTTAAACTAATGTTGGTGGATATGATTTCTTAGGCTCTTGTTTCTGCTAAATCCTTTTTTAAAAATATTTATTTATTAAATTGATTGGGGTGACACTGGTCAACATGAACATTTATTAGTAGGTCTATTTTCTCTATTGATTTCCTGTTTTCAATTTTATTGATTTCTGCTCTAATACCCCACCACCACCACCACCACAATTATGCAGTTGAGTTTCCTGCATTTGGGGAAATTGCAAGGGTCAGCACATCTAGAGTGCGATGGATACGCCTAGCTCTGGGAAAACTACCCTCATGATCCTCTATCCCCTACCAGTTAAGTATCTTTTCTAATTTTTTTTTAAATTAAATCTTTATTGTTCAGATTATTACAGTTGTTCCTCTTTTTTCCCCCATAGCTCCCCTACACCCTTTTCCCACACCACCCTCTACCCTCACCTCCCCCCCACTAGCCCTCATCCATAGGTGCACGATTTTTGTTGAGTCTCTTCCTGCATCCCTCTCACCCCTTTCCCGCCAAGAATAGTCAGTCCACTCCCTTTCTATGCCCCTGATTCTATTATTATCACCAGTTTTTTCTGTTCATCAGATTATTTATTCACTTGATTTTTAGATTCACTTGTTGATAGATGTGTATTTGTTGTTCATAATTTGTATCTTTACCTTTTTCTTCTTCTTCCTCTTCTTAAAAGATACCTTTCAGCATTTCATATAATACTGGTTTAGTGGCGATGAACTCCTTTAGCTTTTTCTTATCTGTGAAGCTCTTTATCTGATCTTCAATTCTGAATGATAGCTTTGCTGGATAAAGTAATCTTGGTTGTAGGTTCTTGGCATTCATCACTTTGAATATTTCTTGCCACTCTCTTCTGACCTGCAAAGTTTCTGTTGAGAAATCAGCTGACAGTCGTATGGGTACTCCCCAGTAGGTAACTGACTGTCTTTCTCTTGCTGCTTTTAAGATTCTCTCTTTGTCTTTTGCTCTTGGCATTTTAATTATGATGTGTCTTGGTGTGGTACTCTTTGGATTCCTTATGTTTGAGGTTCTCTGTGTTTCCTGGACTTGTAAGTCTATTTCTTTCACCAGGTAAGGGAAGTTTTCTGTCATTATTTCTTCAAATAGGTTTTCAATATCTTGCTCTCTCTCTTCTTCTGGCACACCTATAATTCGGATGTTGGTGTGCTTGAAGCTGTCCCAGAGGCTCCTTACACTATCTTCCTATTTTTGGATTCTTTTTTCATTTGGTTTTTCCAGTTGGGTGTTTTTTGCTTCTTTGTATTTCAAATCTTTGACTTGATACTTGCGATCCTCTAGTCTGCTGTTGGGAGTCTGTATAATATTCTTTATTTCAGTCAGTGTATGCTTAATTTCTAGTTGGTCCTTTATCACAACCTCGAGGGTCTCACTAGATTTCTTGTAGATCTCATTAAGTTTATCAGCAGTTTCTAGAAAATTCTTGAAAAACCTTTAAAGTGTGGTTTTGAACTCTATATCCAGTCATTTGCTTTCCTCCATTTCTTTCATTTGTGTCCTGTTTCTTTGTCTCCGCATGTTTTTATGCTTCGCTCTGTCAATAGAGTGGCTTTCTGTACTAGGTGTCCTATAGGGCCCAGTGGCTCAGCCTCCCCAATTACCTGAGGTAGACACTCTTGGTGCACACCCTTGTGGGCTTTGTGCACAGTCTTGTTGTAGTTAAGCCTTGATTGTTATAGGTAACACTGGGAGGGATTGACCTCCAGGCCAATTGGCTGTGAGAATCAGCTGTGTCTGCAGTGGGAGAACTTCTGTGCTGGAGACACCCCTCCCGGGCAAGACTTGCTTCAGTGGGGCTTTGGTGCTCACTGAGTCTGCCCCCTGAGTGTGTCCTTTATGAATCCGAGGAGCTGCAATCTGATGGTCCCACTCTGACCACCGGTCACACTGGCTCCTGGATCTCTAAGGAGGTGCCAATCCAGCCCCTGCCCAAGGCTATTCAGCAGGAGCCAGCTGTGACCCAATGCAAGTTGCCCTGGGGCCTTGGGCCAGCTGCAGTTTGTTAGGTAATTATCAGATTGCAAAGGGCCAGGCCTTTCATATACAAAAGCCTCATGCCTTGGGTGGGGTGGGGTCCAAGGGGATCAACAGGGTGGAGCAAGCAGTTATGGCTGCTCTCAGTTCTGCCCTCAGAGGCCCCGCTTCTCAGTGTTCCGGCAAACGCTGCAAGCACCCCCGAAAGAAAGCTGCCCTTGAGTTCCGATCGATGCCTGACAGTCCCGTTTCTCCCGTATGAGTCTGGGTCCCCAGAGACTCGCCCAGAACTGGAGCTCAGAGCTTGAGACTCCCTCCTGATTGAAAAAAACAACCATGTCCTCAGCCGCCAACCCTCTCCGCATGAGCCTCTGTACCTCTGTATTTTACTTCTGTACCGCACCACCTCTGAGTCTTGGTATGCTTTTCTCTTTCCTTCTAGCTGTAGAACTTCCACTCAGCCAGCCTTCCTGTGGTTCCGGATGATGTCCATTCCATCTTTTAGTTGAATTTTTGAGGTGGTTGTGCGAGGCAGCAATCTCTGGTGTTTACCTATGCTGCCATCTTGGTTTCTCCCTCTTTTCTAATTTTTTAAATTTCTTTTTTTCTGCTTACTTTGATTTTTTTTTCTTTTAAAATAAATTTGTTGATTTTTTTTACAGAGAGGAAGGGAGAGGGATAGAGAGTTAGGAACATTGATGAGAGAGAAACATCGACTTTGAGAGTAGGCGGAGGAGAACCAAGATGGCGGCATAGGTTAACGCCGGAGTTTGCTGCTTTGAACAACTACTTCAAAAGTGAAACCAAAAAACGGAAGGGACATCACCCAGAACCACAGGAACGCTGGCTGAGTGGAAGTCCTACAACTAGGAGGAAAGAGAAACGCATACGGACACTCAGAGGAGGCGCAGTGCTGAAGTCAAATTCTGAGGTGCGGAGTGCACGGAGTGGGCTGGCGGCGGAGGGCGCGGTTGTTGTTTTCAATCGGGAGGGAGTCGCAGACTCTGAGCACCAGATCCGGGCGAGTCTTTAGGGTCCCAGACTCAAACGGGAGAAGCGGGACTGTCTGGCTTCGGTCAGAGCGAGGGCAGCTCTCTCTCCGAGCTTTGCAGCGGGTGCTGGGACTCAGAGAGGCAGAGCCCCTGGGGACAGGACTGAGAGCCGCCATAACTGCTCTCTCCGGCCCACCCTGTTGATCCTGTGCGACCCGCCCCGCCCAAGCCCTGCACGGAGGCATTTGCCGGATAGCCTCAGGCAAAGGCTAGATTAGCACCTCCCTAGAGGACAGAAGTTCTCTCACTGCTGACACAGCTGATTCTCATAGCCACTTGGCCTGGAGGTCAAACCCTCCCTGGAATTAGCTACAACAATCAAGATTTATCTATAAGACTGCGAACAAAGACCACTAGGGGGTGCACCAAGGAAGCATAACAAAATGCAGAGACAAAGAAACAGGACAAAATTGTCAATGGAAGAAATAGAGTTCAGAACCACACTTTTAAGGTCTCTCAAGAACTGTTTAGAAGCTGCCGATAAACTTAATGAGATCTACACGAAAACTAATAAGACCCTCGATCTTATATTGGGGAACCAACTAGAAATTAAGCACACACGGACTGAAATAACGAATATTATACAGACGCCTGACAGCAGACCAGAGGAGCGCAAGAATCAAGTCAATGATTTGAAATGCGAGGAAGCAAAAAACATCCAACCGGAAAAGCAAAATGAAAAAAGAATCCAAAAATGCGAGGATAGTGTAAGGAGCCTCTGGGACAGCTTCAAGCGTACCAACATCAGAATTATAGGGGTGCCAGAAGATGAGAGAGAGCAAGATATTGAAAACCTATTTGAAGAAATAATGACAGAAAACTTCCCCCACCTGGTGAAAGAAATGGACTTACAGGTCCAAGAAGCGCGGAGAACCCCAAACAAAAGGAATCCAAAGAGGACCACACCAAGACACATCATAATTAAAATGCCAAGAGCAAAAGATAAAGAGAGAATCTTAAAAACAGCAAGAGAAAGAAACTCAGTTACCTACAAGGGAATACCCATACGACTGTCAGCTGATTTCTCAACAGAAACTTTGCAGGCCAGAAGGGAGTGGCAAGAAATATTCAAAGTGATGAATACCAAGAACCTACAACCAAGATTACTTTATCCAGCAAAGCTATCATTCAGAATTGAAGGTCAGATAAAGAGCTTCACAGATAAGGAAAAGCTAAAGGAGTTCATCACCACCAAACCAGGATTATATGAAATGCTGAAAGGTATCCTTTAAGAAGAGGAAGAGGAAGAAAAAGGTAAAGATACAAATTATGAACAACAAATATGCATCTATCAACAAGTGAATCTAAGAATCAAGTGAATAAATAATCTGATGAACAGAATGAACTGTTGATTATAATAGAATCAGGGACATAGAAAGGGAATGGACTGACTATTCTTGGGGGGGAAAGGGGTGTGGGAGATGTGGGAAGAGACTGGACAAAAATCGTGCACCTATGGATGAGGACAGTGGGTGGGGAGTGAGGGCGGAGGGTGGGGCGGGAATTGGGAGGAGGGGAGTTATGGGGGGGGGGAAAAGGAACAAATGTAATAATCTGAACAATAAAGATTTAATTAAAAAAAAAAACAAGAGAGAGAAACATCGATCAGCTGCCTCTTGCACAACCCCTACTGGGGATGTGCCCACAACCAAGGTACATGCCCTTGATCGGAATCGAACCTGGGACCCTTCAGTCCGCAGGCCGACACTCTATCCACTGAGCTAAACCAGTCAGGGCTACTTTAATTTTTTAAAAATTAAATCTTTATTGTTGAAAGTATTACATGTGTTCCTTTTTAAATTTAATTTGCTCCTTTCTTTCTAGTTTCTTAATGTGGAAAGCTAAGTTATTTATTTTGAATCTTTCTTTTTTTTAATTTCTTTATTGGTTAAGGCATTACAAATGTGTCCTTATCCCCCTCTTTCTTTTTTGTTTTACTAATGTAAGTATTCAATGATATACATTTCCCTCTAAGCATTACTTTTGCTGCATCCACAAATTTTGAATCAATAATAATAATCTTCCCAACAAAGAACAGATGGCTTCACTTGTGAGTAGTAACAAACTAAAGAGTTGATATACCCTAGGTAGGCCAGTGAAAATGTACTGCTGACCTTGCCAGCTGAAAGCAAACTGCTTCTGGTGGTCCTCATGGAGAAAAACCATTTGCCAGATCAGTAGCTATATACCAGGTACCACAGGATGTGTTCATTTGCTCAAGCTATTACCACATCTTGTACTTGAGCTGCAATTTGAGTCACCACGCAAATTGGGAATTGATTGAGGGGCCATGACAGTCTTTTGAGAAAGTATTATTATTATTGTTAATCTTCACTCAAGGATATTTTTCCATTGATTTTTAGAGAGAATGGAAGGTACGGGGAGAGACAGAGAGAGAAACATTGATGTGAGAGAGACACATCAATTGGTTGCCTCCCACATGCATGCCTGACCAGGGCCAGGGAACAAGCCTACAACCAAAGTATGTGCCCTTGACCAGAATCCAACCTTGGACCCTTCAGTCCCTGTGCCAATGCTCTATCCATTGAACCACACAGGCTATGACTATGACTATCTATTTTTATGATTCGGGTTAGACTTTCATTCACTTGACCTAGAAACTTTTTGCTTGTGCAAATCAATTCATAATTATCTATTTCACTTCTAGGAACACCACAATCAACTAGCCAATGCCATAGTTCTGCATCAGTCAGACAAATCTGATTGGTGCTTTGACTGCTGTCCATTAAGGGAACCATAACCATCTGGCCTTTGGTGGTTGAGTGACACCACTTGGCTCCTGCCCCCACAGGATCCAATTTGCTTCCATTGAATTTAGGTTTCCCTATTCAGTGACTACAGTTCTGACTGTTAGGTCTGACCTACAAAGAAGAGCAATCACAGAGCTTTTCATGGGTGCTGAGGCTCCCCTCATAGATTTCTCAGGTGCATACTTTCACCATGAGTGGGATGGATGAGTAGGTCTTATAACTCCCTAATCTACAACATTAAATGCAGAACCTCTGTTTAGGGAGCCCATATCAATAAATTTGGCCTGCTCCAACTTTATGTTTCTTCCACCATTAAACCACACCCCATATATCCATTCCCACATATATCCCCTGGGTTTCAGACTATAAAAGTTAGAAAATTCAAATACAGTGGGGCCTTGACTTACGAGTGTCCCGACTAACGAGTTTTTTGAGATATGAGCCATCTCTTGGCTGATTTTTTGCTTTGAGTTGCAAGCTAAAATTCGGCTTACGAGCCAGCTTCAGATACCCCACTGCTAGTTGGCACAGCGAACGTCACCGTGAACACAACATCAGCCCAGCATCACGTGTCTCACTGTTCACTTTTTGATTTGACATATGAGTAATTTGAGTTACGAGCTTCATCACTGAAGGAATTAAACTCGTAAGTCAAGGCCCCACTGTAGTCCTTTTGGAGTTTAGTACACCTTCTCATGGGTCACACTTTGTACCTCATCTTTAGTGGTCTGCTGGGATTTGAGTCTAGAAACAAAGACTTGTAATGGGGACAGCTCCTAAAGCATTGTCCTGCAGGGCAACTGCCTCAGGAGAGACTATTAGCTTCCCCAGGCAATGCAGAGTTAATCCCCTCCGTCAGGGGTGGAGAGGCCACTCCCACTGGGGTTGGAGAGGCAGCTCCTAATGTGGTGGAAGGCCACTCCCCTAGCAAGAACACTCACCAGAATGGAGAGGTTCAATGTCCCAAGCTTTATCAGCACCTTTCCATACATCCCCATTTCAAATTTCATAATCCCATCCCTTCCCAATCAATGCCCTCACTTCAACATTATCCCCTCAGTGAGAATCTGGGTTTAATTTTCAGCAGTTTCAGCCATGCAGCTACAGGAGATAGGGGTCTCCTTCAGGGTACACAAAGAAACTTTCGGGTCATTTATGTGGCGCTTGAACTGGCAGTCTGAATCCCTGAGCTCATCCATTTCTTTTCCCATTTTGTCCAGCAATATTAGGAGCAAATAACCAATCGCATTATGTTTGTTAGTTTGCCAAAAATGTTTGAAAGTATTGTATACACAATTACAAAGATTCTTGCTCCTTGGAAGGGGGTGATCAGGAGTAGCTAATGGTGATATTTTGCATATTTTAATTGCCAGATTATGTCAAGGACTATCACTACTCTCTTTAATACTGGAAAAGGAGTCATTCACACCTTAAACCTAATCAAATTAGACAGCCAATTTCAGAAACCCAATTCAGAAAACTCATCCTTCATAGTCTGTTTCTTCAAAACCACTCTTGGTATCGAATTGATGATTAGCCCCAGTTGGAAAGCCAGCACGCTCAAGACCCAAGAAGAGCTGATGTTCTAGTCCAGTGATGGCGAACCTTTTGAGCTCGGCGTGTCAGCATTCTGAAAAACCCTAACTTAACTCTGGTGCCATGTCACACATAGAAATTTTTTTATATTTGCAACCATAGTAAAACAAAGACTTATATTTTTGATATTTATGTATTTAAATGCCATTTAACAAAGAAAAATCAACCAAAAAAGTGAGTTCGCGTGTCACCTCTGACATGTGTGTCATAGGTTCGCCATCACTGTATCTAGTTCAAGTCTGAAGGCAGGTAAAGACTAATGTCCCAGCTCAAGGCAGTAAGGCAAATGGAGTGGAGTCCCCTTTTACTCAGCCTTTTTGTTCTATTCTGGTCTTTAGTTGATTGGATGAGATCTTTACTCAGTCTACTGATCCAAGTGTCAATCTCATCCAAAAATATCTTTACAGACATATCCAAAATAATGTTTGACTAAATATCTGGGCACCCTGTGGCCCAGTGAACTTGACACATAAAATTAACCATCCCAACTATGAATAGAGTAAAAAAAGAATGGGAGAAAGTATTTGCAAATTACATATTTAATGAATGGTTCATATCAAAAATATAAAAAAGAATTTCTACAAATCACCAAGAACAAACTTAGTTCCAAAATGGGCAAGAGACTTGAATAAACATTTTATGAAAGGATATATATACACATGGCCAATAAGCACATAGAAAGATGTTCGATCCTGCCCAACTGGTGTGGCTCAGTGGTCGACCTGTGAACTAGGAGGTTTGTGTTCGATTCCCAGTCAGGGCATATGCCCAGGTTTCGGGCTCAGTCCCAGTGTGGAGTGTGCAGGAGTCAGCTGATCAATGATTCCCTCTCATCATTGATAATTCTATCTTTCTCTTCCTCTCTGAATTCAATAAAAACTATTTTTTTAAAATAACATATAAAAAAAGATTTTTGATCTCACTAATCATGAGGGAAATGCAAATTGAAACCACAATGAGATACTTCACACCCATTAGGATGGCTATTATCACAAAAAGAGAAACATAGAACATAACAAGTGTTAGTGAAAATGTGGAGAAATTGAAACCTTTGTGCACTGCTGAAAGGAATATAAAATGAATGATGCAGCCACTACAGAAAACAATGTTCGACTAAAAACAGAATTACCATATTATCCAGCAATTCTGCTCCTGAGTATATAAAAAATTAAAAGCAGGGACTTGAATAGATATCTGTACTCCAGTGTTCATAGTAGCATTACTCACAATAGTAAAGAGGTGTAAGTTATCCAAATGTCTATTGATAGATGAATGGATAAATAAAATGTGATATTCCATATAATAAAAGGCTAATATTCAAGCTGTCCCTTCGTAAGTTCTACCAACTGGGAGTTTGACCGCCTGCTATGACATGTGCTGACCACCAGGGGGTGGCGTGGAATGAAGAAAGGTCCTGGCTGGCAGCTGACAGCTCGGGGGAGGGAGGCCCCGGCCGGCAGCCATAAGGCCCCAATCAGCCCTGATCGCCGGCCAGGCCTAGGGACCCTACCCATGCAAGAATTTCATGCGCCGAGCCTCTAGTATACATATAATGGAATATTATACAACTTTAAAAAGAAGGCAATTCTGATACATGCTACAACAATGGGTGAATTTTTTAAACATGGTAAGTGATATAAATCACACACAAAAGGACAAATACTTAATGATTCCACTTACATAAGTTATATAGAGCAGACAAAGTCATTGAGACAGAGAATAAAATGGTGTTTGCCAGAGTTTGGGGTTGGGGGGAATAGGTAATTATTGTTTAATGGGTCAGAGTTTCTGTTTGGGATGGTGAGAAAGTTCTGAAAATAGTGGTGAGGGTTACAGAACATTGTAAATGTACTTAAATGCCACTGAATTATATAATTTAAAATAGTTAAGATTGAATATTTTATCTATACTTTATCACAATAAAAAATTAAAAAATAGGTAATTGCCTGTTTAAAGTAAAAGTAAGAGGAATGTAATAAATAATGAGTTTATAATGTACATAGTAGTATATTAAAAATATCACAAATGGCCCCAGGCCAGGTGGCTCAGTTGATTGGAGTGTCATCCTGTACACCAAAAGATTGTGGGTTCAATCCCCAGTCAGGGCGCATATGGAAGGCAACTGATCAATGTTTCTCTTTCATATCAATGTTTCTCTTTCTCTCTCTCTTCTTCTTCTTCTCTCTAAAATTAATAAACATATCCTCGAGTGAGGAATTACATATATATCACTAATGCCAGGAGGCGGGGAGGTAGAATATTGCTATAAGGTTCATACACTGTTCATGAAGTAGTATAATTAAAAAAATGAAATAGTGTAATACCATTTGAAAATAGATTATTGTAATTCAAATAACTATACTCTAAACCCTACAGCAACCACTAAAAAGGTGAAATATAATTATAGCTAATAAGCCAATAAAAGAAATAAAATAATCATAAAATATATTGAATCTAAAAGAAGTCAGAAGAATAAAAAGAGAAAAAAACCCACATGAGACATATAAAACAAATAGCAAGATGATAAATTTAAATCTAACCTTATCAATAATCATGTTAAATATAAATGGTATAAACATCCAATTAGGAGAAACCAAGATGGCGGCATAGGTAAACACCGGAGATTGCTGCCTGGCACAACCACTTCAAAAATACAACTAAAAGACGGAACAGACATCAACCAGAACCACAGGAAGGCTGGCTGAGTGGAAATTCTACAACTAGAAGCAAAGAGAAAAGCATACCGAGACTCAGAGGAGCTCCGGTGCGGAAGTAAAATACAAAGGTGCAGAGGTGCATGCAGAGAGGGCTGGCGGCTGAAGACACTGTTGTCTTTCTCAATCGGGAGGGAGTCTCAAGCTCTGAGCTCCAGTTCCAGGCGAGTCTCTGGGGACCCAGACTCATACGGGAGAAACGGGACTGTCTGGCATCAGTCGGAACTCCAGGGCAGCTTTCTCTCAGAGATGCTTGCAGCGATTGCCTGGACACTGAGAAGTGGGGCCTCTGAGGGCAGGACTGAGAGTAGCCATAACTGTTCGCTCCGCCCACCCTGTTGATCCCCTGGGACCACGCCCCACCCAAGCCGTGCAGGGAGGCTTTTGCATATGTGCTGGGGTCCTGACCCAGCAGGTCCAGGGGTCCCCAAAGGTGTGGATGGAATCGGCAAAGAAGGAATGACATGGGGACAGCCTTCAGTTGATCAGCAGCCTAGCCAGGATCTCTATGCAGGATCTCCAGCCAGGTTCTGTCTTTTATTGTCTTGTTACATCTGTATTTATACCAGTTGATTTTAATACTGTCAATTTCTATTCCAAAGGTTAGGGTGTTTCTTATCTCCAATCCAGGGAGTAAAGATTATGTAGCTTAAGAGTGATTGTTCATAGTTAAAGTGATTAATTACCCGCCTGGCATTTAGTTAAGGGGTTTTATTCCCTCCCTAACTTCAGGGAAAAATCCCTACCTGGGGAAACAACCTTTCTCGGAGAGGTGACCTTGGTTAAAACACATAGCGCCAAGAAGGTAAGCAAACATATTAAGAACAGTATGCCATATACGCCAGGTCCCCTGAAACATATGCTGTGCAGATGTTTCTTCCCTGTAGCGACTGTGTCAAGCATCAAGGATGGACCGGCTTCTGGCACATATGAAAGGCCCGGCCCTTTGCAATATGAAAATTACTTAACAAACTGCAGCTGGCCCAAGGCCCCACAGCAACTTGCATTGCTTCACAGCTGGCTTCTGCTGAATAGCCTTGGGCAGAGGCTAGATTAGCACCTCCTTAGAGATCCAGGAGCCAGTGAGCCTGGTGGTCAGAGAGGGACCATCCAGATTACAGCTCCTCAGATCCATAAAGGACACACTCAGGGGGCAGACTCAGTGAGCACCAAAGCCCCACTGAAGCAAGTCTTGTCCCGGAGGGGTGTCTCTAGCACAGAAGTTCTCCCACTGTAGACACAGCTGATTCTCACAGCCAATTGGCCTGGAGGTCAATCCCTCCCAGTGTTACCTACAACAATCAAGGCTTAACTACAACAAGACTGTGCACAAAGCCCACAAGGGTGTGCACCAAGAGTGTCTACCTCAGGTAATTGGGGAGGCTGAGCCACTGGGCCCTATAGGACACTTAGCACAGAAAGCCACTCTACCAACACAGGGAAGCATAAAAAATGCCGAGACAAAGAAACAGGACACAAATGACAGAAATGGAGGAAAGCAAACTACTGGATATAGAGTTCAAAACCACACTTTAAAGGTTTTTCAAGAATTTTCAAGAAACCGCTGATAAACTTAATGAGACCCTAAAGAAATCTAGTGAGACCCTCGAGGTTGTGATAAAGGACCAACTAGAAATTAAGCATACACTGACTGAAATAAAGAATATTATACAGACTCTCAACAGCAGACCAGAGGATCGCAAGAATCAAGTCAAAGATCTGAATTATGAAGAAGAAAAAACACCCAACCGGAAAAGGAAAATGAAAAAAGAATCCAAAAATATGAAGATAGTGTAAGGATCCTCTGGGACAGCTTCAAGCACACCAACATCCGAATTATAGGGGTGCCAGAAGAAGAGAGAGAGCAAGATATTGAAAACCTATTTGAAGAAATAATGACAGAAAACTTCTCCTACTTGATGAAAGAAATAGACTTACAAGTCCAGGAAGCCCAAAAACCCCAAACAGAAGGAATCCAAAGAGGACCACACCAAGACACATCATAATTAAAATGCTAAGAGCAAAAGACAAAGAGAGAATCTTAAAAGCAGCAAGAGAAAGACAGTCAGTTACCTACAAGGGAGTACCCATACGACTGTCAGCTGATTTCTCAACAGAAACTTTGCAGGCCAGAAGAGAGTGGCAAGAAATATTCAAAGTGATGAATGCCAAGAACCTACAACCAAGATTACTTTACCCAGCAAAGCTATCATTCAGAATTGAAGGTCAGATAAAGAGCTTCACAGATAAGGAAAAGCTAAAGGAGTTCATCGCCACTAAACCAGTATTATATGAAATGCTGAAAGGTATCCTTTAAGAAGAGGAAGAAGAAGAAAAAGGTAAATATACAAATTATGAACAACAAACACACATCTATCAACAAGTGAATCTAAAAATCAAGTGAATAAATAATCTGATGAACAGAATAAACTGGTGAATATAATAGAATCAGGGGCATAGAAAGGGAGTGGACTGACTATTCTTGGGGGGAAAAGGGTGTGGGGGATGCGGGAAGAGACTGGACAAAAATCGTGCACCTATGGATGAGGACAGTGGGGTGGGAGAGTGAGGGCGGAGGGTGGGAGGGGAACTGGGCGTAGGGGAGCTATGGTGGGAAAAACGAGGAACAACTGTAATAATCTGAACAATAAAGATGTAATTTTAAAAAATCCAATTAAAAGATAGAGATTGTCAGGTTGGATAAAAAAAGAAACCAAATTAGCCCTAGCTGGTTTGGCTCAGAGGAGAGAGCATCCACCTATGGACTAAAGGGTCCTGGGTTTGATTCCAGTCAAGGGCACATACCCAGGTTGTGGGCTTGATCCCCAGTGGGGGGCATGCAGCAGGCAGCTGATCAATGATTCTCTCTCATTGATGTTTTTATCTCTGTTTCCCTCTCCCTTCATTTCTGAAATCAATAAAAATATATTAAAAAATAAACAAAATTATAAGCTTTCTATAAAAAACCCTCTACAGGCTGGCTGGTGTGGCTCAGTAGTTGAACATTGACTATTAACCAGGATGTCTCTGTTTGATTCCTGGTCAGGGCACATGCCCGGGTTTGGGCTCGACCCCCAGCGTGGGGTATGCAGGAGACAGCCAATCAATGATTCTCTCTCATCATTGATGTTTCTACCTCTCTCTCCTTCTCCCTTCCTCTCTGAAATAAAAAAGTAATTGTATTTTTTAAAAGGGGGTTTCTAATCCTAGCTGGTTTGACTCAGTGAATAGAGTGTTGGCCTGCGGACTGAAGGGTCCTGGGTTCAATTCTGGTCAAGGGCACATGCCCAGGTTGCAGGCTCAATCCCCAGCAGGGCATGAGGAGGTGGTTGGTCAGTGAATCTCTCATCATTGATGTTTCTACCTCTCTCTTCTCTTCCTCTTTCTTTCTCTCTGAAATCAATAAAAAATATATTTTAAAAAATAAATTTTAGCCCTAACCAGTTTGGCTCAGTGGATAGAGCGTGGGCCTGCTGACTGAAAGGTCCCAGGTTCGATTCCAGTCAAGGGCATGTACCTTGGTTGTGGGCACATACCCAGTGGGGGGTGTGTGGGAGGCAGCTGATCGATGTTTCTCTCATTGATGTTTCTGACTCTCTGTCTCTCTCTCTCTCTTCCTCTCTGTAAAACATCAATAAAATATATATTTATAAATAAATAAATAAATAAATAAATAAATAAATAAATAAATAAATAAATTTTAAAACAGGGAGTGGGCTCTAAACAGTAACCTTGGCCCTGGCAGGGTAGCTCAGTTGGTTAGAGCATTGTCTGATACACCAAGGTTTCAGGTTTGATTCCTGGTCAGGGCACTTCAAGAATCAACCAATGAGTGCATAAATAAGTGGAACAATAAATCAATGTTTCTCTCTCTCTCTTCCTCTCAAATCAATTTTTTAAAAAAGTAAAGTAACCTCACAGAGTGATTATAACTTCCTAACTGGGCAGGTCATGGTGGTAGTCATACCACAGGCATATAACTTTTTTAGTAGATTGTTTATTTTTTAAGCAAGCCCTGTTCATTGTTGTTTGTGCATCTAGGTTTACGCACCTTTGCAATAAGCATCACCACCCTGAAGAGAGCACATAAACTTGTTAACTACACTATAATCCAATAATCTTGTTAACTACACTGTAATCCAATCCCCATCTTACTTTCTCCCACCTACATGGACTCTTATGTTCCCTCCTTAGTTCAAATGCATAGAAGAAACTGCAAAACTGTTATTCTCTGAAGCAATTGTCATCAAGGGCACATGCCTTGATCAGAATTGATGCACCCCCATGTTCATAACAGCACAATTTACAATAGCTAAGATCTGGAAACAGCCCAAGTGCCCATCAGTAGATGAGTAGGTAAAAAAGCTGTGGTACATTTACACCATTGATCACTATTCAGAAGTAAAAAATAATCTCTTATCCTTTGAGACAGCATGGAGAGACCTACAGAGTATTGTGCTAAGCCGAAATAAGCCAGTCAGAGAAAGACAAGTATCACATGATCTCACTCATATGTGGAATCTGATTAACAAAATAGATCCAGAGACAGAAGCATAGAACAGACTGTGCAATCTCAGAGGGAAGGCAGGGGAGGGTGGGTAGGTGGGAAGTGATTAACGGAAGAACTTGTATGTATATATGCATAACTCATGGAAACAGACAATAGGGTAGTGAAGGCCTGGGATGGGTGGTGGGGCAGACTAGAAGGGGTCAATGGGGGATAAGGAGGGACGTATAAAATACTTTCAACAATAAAGATTTAATTTGAAAAATTCTCTCCAGAAATAGAGATAGAAAAAGACAAATTACTAGTATCGTAATGAGAGATGACATTATTAAAGGTTCTACAGATAATGAAAAGATAGTAAGAGATTATCATGAACAACTTTAAACCAATAAACTCAAAAACTCTGATGTAACGGACAAATTCCTTGAAAGATACAAATCGTGAAAGCTTACTGAAGAAGAAATAAGATAACATAACATGAGTAGCCCTATGATGTTTTTAAAAATTAAATTTGTAGTTTAAAAACTTCCCATAGTTAAACCCCAAGTCTAGATGGTTCCATTGGTTTTCTCCCAACCCCACTGAAACATTGGTGGTTTCTACCAAATATATAGAAGAAAATGCCAATTCTTCAACAAACTCTTACAGAAAATTGTAGAGAATATTCTATGTGAGTCTATAAAGCTAGCATTACTCCGATGCCATTATAAGAAAACTAGACTAATGTATTTTATAAACATGGACACAAAAATTTATTAACAAAATTTAACAAACTGAATAGAAGATGATAAAAAGCATGCTACATTATGAATAAATGGCTTTTATTCCAAAAATTCAAGGTTGGTTTAGCATTCATAAATCAATGTAACTTACTATATTAACAGATTCCAGAGAGAAAAACATGTGATTATTTGACTAAATTCAGTAAAAGCTCTTGATAAAACCTAATATTAATAAGTCACATGGGTATGATATACAACATGGTGACTATAGTTAATACTGTATTGGATTTTGAATGTTGCTAAGAGAGTAAATATTAAAAGATCTCATTACAAGAATGGAATGTGTAATTATGTATGGTTATGGGTGTTAACTAGATGTACTGTGGTGGTCATTTCACAATATGTGCACTTATTGAATTAAAAAATAAACCCGGAGAACAAAGATGGAGGCATAGGTAAACACCAGAAATTGCTGCCTCCCACAACAACTTCAAAAATACAACTAAAAGACAAAACGGACATCATCCAGTACTACAGAAAGGCTGGCTGAGTGGAAGTTATACAACTAGAAGGAAAGAGAAAAGCACACTGAGACTCAGAGGAGGTGCGGAAGTAAAGTGCAGAGGTTCGGAGGCGCATGCGGAAAGGGCTGGCAACTGAGGACGCAGCTGTCTTTTTGAATCGGGAGGGAGACACAAGCTCCCGACTGCTCTGAACTCCAGTTCCAGGAAGTCTCTGGGGACCCAGATTCATATGGGGAGAAACTGGACTGTCTGGCAGTGGGCAGAACTCGGAACACGAAGGCGGCTTTCTCTCAAAGGTGCTTGCAGCAATTACAGGGACACTGAGACGCAGGACCCCTTAGGATCAGCCATAGCTGCTTGCTCCGCCCTGTTGATTCCCTGAGACCCCGCCCCACCCAAGCTTCGGAAGAGGCTTTTGCATATGAATGCCCTGGCCCTTTGCAATCTGAAAATTACCTAACAAACTGTAGCTGGTCCAGACAGACCCAGAACTTCCAAGAGAAGGCCCAAGGCCCCACAGCAGCTTGCATTGCTTCACAGCTGGGCCTCATGTTGGCACCTCCAAACCCCAAACAAGGAAGGGGAATCTGCAGATCTCTTCGCAGCTCCTGCTAGGTAGCCTCAGGCAGAGGCTAAATTAGCACCTCCTTAGAGATCCAAGAGCCAGTGTACCCAGTGGTCAGAGAGGGACCATCCAGATTACAACTCCTCAGATCCATAAGGGACACACTCAGGGGGCAGACTCAGTGAGCACCAAAGCCCCACTGAAGCAAGTCTTGCCCCATAAGGGTGTCTTCAGCACAGAAGTTCTCCCACTGTAGACACAGCTGATTCTCACAGCCAATAGGCCTGGAGGTCAATTCCTCCCAGTGATACCTACAACAATCAAGGCTAAACTACAAGAAGACTGTGCACAAAACCCACAAGGGGGTGCACCAGGAGTGTCTACCTCAGGTAATTGGGGAGGCTGAGCCACTGGGCCCTATAGGACACCTAGCACACAAAGCCACTCTACCAACACAGGGAAGCAAAAAAAAAAAATGCAGAGACAAAGAAACAGGTCACAAATGATAGAAATGGAGGAAAGCAAACTACTGGATATAGAGTTCAAAACCACACTGTTAAGGTTTTTCGAGAACTTTCTAGAAACCACTGATAAATTTAGTGAGACCCTGGAGGATATGAAAAAAGACCAAGTAGAAATTAAGCAAACACTGGCTGAAATAAAGAATAATATACTGAGATCCAAGAGCAGACAAGAGGATTGCAAGAATCAAGTCAAAGATTTGAAATACAAAGAAGCAAAAAAATACCCAACCAGAAAAGCAAAAAGAAAAAAGATTCCAAAAATATGAAGATAGTGTAAGGAGCCTCTGGGACAGCTTCAAGTGTACCAACATCCGAATTATAGGGGTTCCAGAAGAAGAGAGAGAGCAAGATATTGAAAACCTATTTGAAGAAATAATGACAGAAAACTTCCCCTACCTGGTGAAAGAAATAGACTTACAAGTCCAGAAAGTGCAGAGAACCCCAAACAAAAGGAATCCAAAGAGGACCACACCAAGACACATCATAATTAAAATGCCAAGAGCAAAAGACAAAGAGAGAATCTTAAAAGCAGCAAGAGAAAGACAGTCAGTTTCCTACAAGGGAGTACCCATACGACTGTCAGCTGATTTCTCAACAGAAACTTTGCAGGCCAGAAGGGAGTGGCAAGAAATATTCAAAGTGATGAATGCTAAGAACCTACAACCAAGATTACTTTATCCAGCAAAGCAATCATTCAGAATTGAGGGTCAGATAAAGAGCTTCACAGATAAGGAAAAGCTAAAGGGGTTCATCACCACTAAACCAGTATTATATGAAATGCTGAAAGGTATCCTTTAAGAAGAGGAAGAAGAAAAAGGTAAAGATAAAAATATGAACAGCATGCCAGGGAGACGGGCGGAGGGAGGTGTCGGGATCCCTGTTGGGCGGGGGGGGGGGGGGGGGGGGGGGCAAAAAGAAAATTATGAACAGCAAATACACATCTATCAACAAGAGAATCTAAAAATCAAGTGAATAAAAAATCTGATGAACAGAGTAAACTGGTGAATATAATAGAATCAGGGGCATAGAAAGGGAGTGGACTGACAATTCTTGGCGGAAAGGGCTGTGGGGGTGTAGGAAGAGACTGGACAAAAATCGTACACCTATGGATGAGGACAGTGGGAGGGGTAAGGGCAGAGGGTAGGGTGGGAACTGGGTGGAGGAGAGCTATGGGGGTGGGGGAAGAGGAACAACTGTAGTAATCTGAACAATAAAGATTTAATTTTAAAAAAAACCAGACAAAATAAATAAATAAATAAACCCAATATCTATTATTGATTAAAAATCTAGGTAAACTAGGAAAAGAAGGGAATTTCCCCAACTTTATAAAGAGCATTTTAAAATATATATAGCTACCGCCAAAACCGGTTTGGCTCAGTGGATAGAGCATCGGCCTGTGGACTGAAAGGTCCCAGGTTCGATTCTGGTTAAGGACATGTACCTTGCTTGCAGACATATCCCCAGTAGGAGATGTGCAGGAGGCAGCTGATGGATGTTTCTCTCTCATCAATGTTTCTAACTCTCTATCTCTCTCCCTTCCTCTCTGTAAAAAAATCAATAAAATATATTTTTTAAAAAATAAAATATATATAGCTACTATCATACTTAATGGTGGAAGTCTGAATGCTTTTCCCTAACATCAAGAACAAAGTAAGAATGGCTCATTACTTCTACACAGCTTTATATTAGAGGCTCTAGCCTACCTAGTACTATCAAGAACAAAGTTTAAATGCACACAGATATTAAAGGAGAAAATAAAGCTGCCTCTATTAGCATATGACAGGATTATCTTATATAATAAAGAGCTAATATGCAAATGGTCATCACACCCTCAGGTCATCAAGCCCTCACACCATCATGCCCTAACTGCTCAGACACTCAACATTGGGGAGAGAGGAATGGGGACCAGCCAGGCTATGGCCCGGGAGAGAAACAAGCCGCACGCCCCGCGGTCCTGGGCGCCAGTGCCTGTGTGTCCCAGGCAAAGCCGCCCTCCCACAGTCCCCTGCATCTGCAGCCGGCCCTGCTGAAGCCAGCCTGGGTCCTGGGTGCCTGCAGCCATCCAGAGGGAGGGAAGCCCGGGTCCCGGGTGCCTGAAACCAGCCAGAGAAGGGAATCCTGGGCCCCGGTGCGGGATGAGGCAGAGGCAGTTAGGGGCGATCAGGCCATCTGGGGAGTAGTTAGGGGTGATCAGGCACACAGGCAGAGGGGTTAGGGGTAATCAGGCAGGCAGGCAGGTGAGCAGTAGGAGCCAGCAGTCCCGGATTGCGAGAGGCAGTTGGACATCCCTCGAGGGGTCATGGTTTGGAGAGGGTGCAGGCCGGGCTGAGAGACGCCCCCCCCCCCCCCCCGCCTCATGCATGAATTTCATGCACCAGGCCTCTAGTATATGTAGAAAATCCCAAAGAATGTACAAAGAAAATCTATGAGGATGAATCATTGCTAATAAGCTATTTGATAAGTCAGTCAGGAACAAATGAAAACTATTGACTAAAATTAGATATCAAAATTAACTATAGATTTTAATTTCTCTGATTCTCAATCGTTCAATAGCACATGTGATTTCTTCGAAAGCTTGATTAATTCTGAGATGAAAATGAAACAGACTAAATATAAAATTGGAGCTTGTTTATCCACAGTCAGGTGAAATTGTCATTTGAAATCAAAATGACCTTAAACAGTCAAATTTCATGCAAATAAAATGAGTTCTACAAAAACATAGCTGGTTATGAAAAGTTAAAGAAAAAGTAAGTTGCAACCTATAAAATTCTCATGAACTATACCTACCTCTCTGGCTCGGAGGAGCTGTGCTTGCTCAATCTTAGACATGACTTCCTGCACTGAGGCAGGGGTCTCAAGTCTTGAGGCCTCAAGGTCCGTTTTGGGTTGGATGGTGTAATCCCCAGCTTTCTTTTCTGAATCAGATTCAGTGTGTGTCTCATTTTTCATTTTGATAAAGTCGAGTAATTTTCTTTTATTTCTTTTTCTTCTTTATTTCCTACTCAGAATATAGGAAAATGGTAATAAACGTGTCCACAAGGAAGCTAGAAGAAGTCTTTCTTGCTCTCAGAGATTGTGGTTTACCTTGCC
This sequence comes from Myotis daubentonii, assembly GCF_963259705.1. Lineage (NCBI taxonomy): Eukaryota > Metazoa > Chordata > Mammalia > Chiroptera > Vespertilionidae > Myotis > Myotis daubentonii. Next base: position 51,049,545 of record NC_081841.1, read on the forward strand.
ACTAATTTGTTATGGTGTTCTGGTCCTCATGATGTCATAATAGACCTGTTGTGACATTATCATTGACTCAAACATTCTAAGAGTGCTTACTATATGCAGGGAACCAGGCATTCTATGTGCTGTGATGGTAGAAGGGTGCAGGGTGGAGGGTGGAAAGAACAGACAACAGGAATGATAAAAGAAATAGAAATATAGCCCTGCTTAAATAAGCTTAAAATCTAGGTGATAGAATTCAAGATCCAGTGTATGAAATGTAACTCCTGGTTCTTCTCTCTTCTTGAAATTTTGCTTAAGAATATTTAAGCCTGTAATGGAGTAATTGTGTTACAACTTCCTCAGCTGCCCCTCAACTTTTCCTAGACATGTAATAACTTAGAAGATATTATTTGAATGATGACTATACTCTTTGCACTGCCTAGTTACCTGTCTTTTTCAAGGAACCTGACTGAAGGAGGCTTTGAAGTTCCATAGTTGGCTCCAGAAATGGAAGGGTACTAGAGGTTACTTTCCAACGGAAAGAGGAGTACTTTGGGTAGCTTCTTTGACTGCAGAGGATGTGAAAGGATGTCAGAGGCTGGAGAAATTAAAGGACAGTGGTTTTGTTGGCTGTATAGCTTTCTTATTTTTTAATTCAAAAAATATGAAAAAGTACAGAAAGTAAATATTATAATCATGTGTCTGTCACCTAGAATGAACAAATATTAACATTTTGTCATATCTGCTTCAGATCTTTTTTATTATTGATTTGAGAGAGGAATGGAGAGGGTGAGAGAGATAGAAACATCAATGAGAGAGAATCATTGATTGGCTGCCTCCTGCATGCCCCCTAGTGGGGATCGAGCCCACAACCTGGGCACGTGTCCTTGACCGCAATCAAACCTGAGACCCTTCAGCCCGCAGGCCAACGCTCTATCCACTGAGCCAAACCAGCTAGGGCTGCTTCAAATCTTTTTAAAAGAAAGCATTAGATATAAGTTGAAGTCCCTTTGATATTCTCCCCAGACTCCTTCCTCCCCCTCTGTCCCTTTTTAGAGGCAATGACTGTCATGAATTAGATATATTTATGTCTACTCTAGTCTATGTTTATGTAGTTTACCACCAGTGTATATATTAATAAACTATATAATATTGTTTTATAGGTTTTACATTTTATACAAGTTGTGGATGTATTACTTAATTTCTCTATAAGAACTTCCAATCGAGTCCTTACTGTAACCTTATTGTAAATTTAGTCCTACATTGAGTCCTTGTTGTAAACTTGTGAAGTTAAACAACTGATATGTTGCAAGCTTTCAGAAAAAAGGAAGCAGAGGACCATAAAGCAGTTGTCTTTTAAAAATATCAATATACAGAGAGCAAATTAGATATTTTTCCTTCTCTTTAAGATCCTGTTGTCTAAGTTAATTCCTGTTTTCTCAAGTCACTTTGTAAACTTTCTATTATAGTACTTATCTCATTAAAGTGTAGCTATTACTTGTCTCTACCATTAGTGCAAACTCAAAACCAGAAGCTGTACTTAGTTTTCTTTTTCTAACATTTGATGTATTCTTTCTCATTTTCTCTACAGATACTGTCTAAATTTGGATATCTATTATAATTTCAGATTTCTCTCCTTACAGAAACTTTTGTAAGCCCCAGAACATTTTCTTTTTTTTAAATTAAATTTCTTTTTTTATTGATTTCAGAGAGGAAGGGAGGATAGAAGCATCAATGATGTGAGAGAGAATCATTAATTGGCTGCCTCCTGCAAGCCCCCTACTGGGAATCGAGCCTGTAACCTGGGCATTTGCCCTTGACTAGCATCGAACCTGGAGCCCTTCAGTCAACAGGCCGACGCTCTATCCACTGAGCCAAATCGGCTAGGGCCAGAATAGTTTCTTTTATTGTTAGACTGCCGATCCTGCCCCTACTCATAAGTTATTTACTCCCTCCTTTTCTGTAAATCACAATTAAGTATATATATATTTTTTAAATATATTTTATTGATTTTTCTCAGAGAGGAAGGGAGCGAGATAGAGAGAGTTAGAAACATCGACGAGAGAGAAACATCGATCAGCTGCCTCTTGCACATCCCCCACCAGGTACATGCCCTTGACCGGAATCGAACCTGGGACCTCTCAGTCCGCAGGCTGACGCTCTATCCACTGAGCCAAACCGGTTTCGGCACAATTAAGTATATTTATTCAAGGAAGTTCATGATGTTTTCTGAAAGGACCATGATTAAAGAAAATTATTTATTTTTATAAATGTGAGGTTTGTGAAAATATCCATCATTATCCAGCATTTGTCATTATCAATTAATTTGTTTAAGTACTTTGTTGAAAATATTACATTGTGGGATACTCAAATTGTTTTTATTGCTCTGATTTCTTTACATTGCTTACTCCAATAGGCATTCACAAAGCAGCCAGCATGCTTATCAACTAAACTAATTTAGCATTATTGTGCTCTCATATTTTTTATGCAGCATGGAATTCATCAGCAACTGGAAATGAAGATGTTTTAAAGCAAATTTAAAACTCTCTCCTTCCCTTTCAATTGGAGAAGCATTTTTTGAGACACTACTATGTGACTACCATTATCCTAGACTTTGAAGAATATAATAGGGTACCTGTAAAGAAACAGAAAAAAGAAAATAACAAGATAGAATATAATATTCAAGTGCTAACAAGGGACATGAAGAAGAGATCTGTGGGGAGTACAGTCTTTGGGAAAACCTTATGGAGAGAGAAGGTTGATTGATAAATGAAGGCTTTCCAGATAGGGAAGACACTTTGAGCCATGGCTTTGGAGGTGAGTATTGAGCTTGTATTTCAGGGGGGGAAAGTGAGGAGATTGGTTTAATTGATATGAAATAATGTTGCATTTACTGATGATCAGACTAGGAAGAGTATGAGACACAAATATCAACAATTTGATGGGGGAATTGGTTTACTATCTAATTGAAAAAGTAAAGAAATTCATTTGAGGTAAAGGGAGATTACATGGGCTCAGAATGGTCTTGAAAGCAAGTAACAGCAGTTTAGTGAAAATGAAACCTTCAGTTTATATAATAGAATGGAAAAAATCAAGACATGATTATTTCAAAAGTGAGTGCCTGAACCAGGATATAGAAGTGGGACTGATGAGGGAGGTATAATAAGGAATTTGGACCATCTAACAGAAAAGTAAGAATTTTTGTTGTTTTGGCTGCTCTGCCTGTGGAGTAGCCTTCTGTCTGTCTCACGGCTTCACTAATAAACTTATTTCACTTTACACTCTAAAAAAATTTTTTTTATATTCCATTTGAATTGATGGCAGAACATCAAGAAGAAGCTATCCAGATTAAGTATTAGAAAGTAGCATGATATTAAGCGGAGATGTGGGTATCTGATTAAAAAAACAAACTAACAAGGGCAAAGTTCCTTAAAGGTGTGTCTAAATGAAACCCGCCCTCCAAGGAGGATTAACTGTAAAATGCGGATAATGGCATCTACTGCATGTAATGGTTTTAAGATTACCGTAAAATACTTAGAATAGTGCCAAGCACACAGTAAGCGTTTAATACAGCTGCTGCTACTAATATGTTTACTATTACTGTGGGGTTTTTCCCTCCTCTACTTTTTTTCTGGGAGCCACCACCTTTTCGTCAGGGTTGGCATTCTTTCAGAACACTTCGCACACACACACAAAGGAAAGAAAGAAAGAAAGAAAACATTTCGCACAAGCTCCGCTTTTTATCAGATCTAGGTTTTGAGCTATGAAAACTGCGAAACTGTGGCCGCTTTGCAATGGTTGAAATGCAGTAAGACCTTCCACACCCCCGTAGCACAGAATGGTGCCTTCCCGGACCGCTTCCCTCCTCCCCCGGGACCGACGGTAGTACATCCCAGGCTGCCGCTGGAAAGGAAAAGGTGGTGCCAAGTGCAGTGCGCCGAGGATTGTCTTTGCTCCCGGAAGCAATTGTTCTTTAGCACAGGAAACAGTAGATGTTTCACGGGAGGTGGGACTGGGCGGGTCAGAACTCAGCGGCTGACGGCGGGGGAGGAGCCGGGTCCGCTGCCGGGTGGTTGGGCCGGGCGAGTGTCCTTATCCCAGCGCTCGGGGCTCGGGCCTGTAAGCCTTTTGGAGTAGCAGCGGCGAGAACGATTGGGTCGAACCGGGAAGGCATGTTGCTCTTCGTGGAGGTGAGTGGACTGGGCTATCTTGTCCTGCCCCAAAGGGAGCGGGAGCGTGGAGGCGCGGGCCGGTCCCACCGCCATGTGACTTTCCAGGCCGTCCACGCCGCGGAGCCGGCAGCTAGGCTGACACAGCACCCGGGCTGCGCAGGCCCGCGGCCCCACTGGCGCGCGCTCGCCCCTGAGGACGCGACGGGCGGGGAGGGCCGGCGCGAGGGGACGGGGAAGCGGGGGGCGCGAGCCTGGTCGGGAGGGGCGTGAGGCTCGGAGGAAGGGGAAGGTGTCCCATATGGAGCCCCTGGCGGAGGCCAACAGGCGCGGGGGGCGGAGCCTGCGGGGAAGGGCGATCAGGTGGGCGCGTTCCGGGGGTGGGAGCGAGGTGCGCGGGGCCCGCTGGGAGAGGCGAGCAACATGTGGGGCGGCGGAGCGAGGAAGGTGAAATTCGGTATGTGTGTTGGGGAAGAAAGTTGCCAGCTCCTTTCTGCAACCCCCACCCAGTTTTGTTGGGTCCCCGTGTCTTGGTCTCTGGAACGTTCTGTGGGTGGAAAGTGAGTTGCTGTGAACCGAGGAGAAGCCAACAGGGTTCGGAAGGTTTGAAAGGCACCGCTTTGACCTTTTGTAAAAGTTACTCAAGCAGCGGCTCCGGGACGAGGACGTGGTTTTTTTTGAACGGCTACAAGCCCTTTGCAAAGAAAATTCCAAGCATGAGAGAAACCTGAGTCCGGGGAAAGCCAATTTTTGTATTGTTACTTAACGATATAAACGCTTTTTAAAATTTGTAATTGGAACGTCTGCTGTTGGCCTGTTTTAATTTTAGGTAATAGATAGCTGCCTTACACAAATATTCGAGGTTTAATTTCTCTCCTTTCTGTCTTTCTCTTGTGTGCAGTGAGCATCAGCTGACTGCCTGGCTAAAGCTTTGAGTAGATTCCTGATCATACTGTTCTTGCATTGTGAAAACGTCAAACCAGCAAAGCTGCAACTTCGCAACTTGGCACTTGTTAACTATGCCCATAAAAGAATCTTTTCAATGAGGGAAGGAATTTACAGGTTGTATAATTGATCGGCCAGTCTTTCCGGGGGAAGGGAGGGATCTTACTCTGTAAATATTCCGGGTAAAGAAAATGACATGCGCTCACTTTTTAATCTATTCAGTGTATCTGATCAATGTGAGAGCTTTAAATTGGCACAGTTACTTTAGCGTATGTCCAACGTTGATCATAAACATTCATTAGGATATTCCAGGCGAATCATGAAAAGTTTTAAAATTAATTGAAGCCATTCTGTTGACCGATTTTTATACTCTTTTTTCATTGGGCAGAAAAAGAAATCAGATTATGATTTTAAACAATGCCAGTTTGTGTTAGGAATGTTATGCCGTTTAAATGGTGCAGATTTCAGTGTGTATGTGTTTTGCCAGGCAAAAGAAGGACTGTGAAGTTTTATTTATATCAGCATAACTCCAAAATAAACTTTTGAGTTCCAAGTTGATTTCTTTGGCTTTGTTAAAATGTGAAGTATAATAATAGCTCCATTTATTGAGTGTTGAAGCTAGATCCTCTCATTTCTAAAACAACAATGCAGTATTTTACAGATGAGAGGTGGAGAGGTTAAGTAATTTAGTAAAAGTAAAGTAGTGGGATTGAGATTTAGATACAAGTCATTCTAATGACAAATCATGGCTCTCGCTAAACTGTTTACATAAAATTGTTTCCATTAATCATTCCTTTTCTTTGCGAATCAGTATATGATTTAAAATTTTTCTCCTATGAGTTTTATTGAAAATTAATGTCACTACATATTTGGGGCTGAATATATGATGTTAAAATCAGTGAAAAAACTAAAAAACAACACTGGCCATTTAGCATTTTGTTAACTAATATTTGATCCTTGTAACTTCATGTTATAGGAATTTTTCTAAATAAGTGAACCCAAGCTCAGAAGTTTGATGTCTAAGGTCATTCAGGTGTGAATAATGTGGGGACTAAAGTCTGAAGTCTGACTTCAACAACATAAAGCTCTGGCTTCAGAACTTATTTTTGTACTTTCCCCTGAGCCAAAAGTTTTTAATCTGGGTCCCTAGATAGAATTGAGGAAGTCCATGAACTTGGTTAAGGAAAAAAAAATTGCTTATTTTCACTAGCTTCTAATTGAAATCTAAAAATGAAAATTCTTGTAATTTTAGTGGATGCAACAAGAGAAATATTTTCATATCGTATTAGTTTTAACATAATCTTGTCATTGTTTATGCTAATTACTCTATTATATATAATCTTGTTATTTAATGTATCAGTGAAGCACATTACTAAATTTGAAATTTAAAAATACTTTGATAAATATAATTGGTTTATTTTGTGATCCTTAGTATTTTATATACTTACGAACGTAATTCTGAGAAGAGGTCCATGGCACAGGAGAGTTTAAGAACCACTTTACTATAAAACCAAGTTGCATGTGGATCATCTTTGGACTTCTCTAATCTGGGATCTATGAGTCCTCTGCAGTTGTGTTCAAAATCTCTTAGTGCATTTTTCTGGAGAGACTCCAGTTTACTAATTTATAACTGGAATCAGTGGGATATATGAAAGTAATGATAATAGTATAATAATAGTGGTGTGCACATGTATTGTAATTACTGTGTGCCAGGCCTGTTAAGTGTTTTTGCATGTATGTGTGTATATATATGTACATACATACATATGTACATATATATACACACATATATTTATATATACACAACTATTCAAGCCTACTATTGACGTAGTGGCATTATCTCCATTTTAGAGATAAACTAAGGCACAGAGAATTTAAGAAACTTGCCTATGATTGCACAGCCAGTGAATGTTTATGCTGCAATTAGGATTCTAAATTACTTCAAAATCTTAATTAAAGATTTTTATGGTTCAGTAGGCAAACAAGGAATCTTATTTTAAAAATACTTAGATGTCACTTTTTTTTAACTTGGTCTTGCAGGCAAATGGCTATATAGACTTCAGTAGTTTATTATTTTTTTCTCACCTCTGTTTTGAAAGGAGACAGAGTGGCTCTCTGGAAAGAGGTAAAAATATTTGGATAATTCACAAAATTGTCAAACATGTCCCAACATAAATTCTTAAAACAAATTCTGTAAGTTTGAAACAGCTCCCTTCTTTTGGCTACTAGAGAGTTATTTAAACTTTTGAGCACCAAGGAGACAGTTTGCAAATTTTTCATGTTTTTTGTGCTTGCTAACATTTTATTCATTTTTCACATCATTCCTTCCTCCTCCCTCCCCCCTCTCGTTAATATTTTCAGCTAGTTATGTCTGCTCTAATTGTTTGGCAGTATTTTGTTTTGTTTTGTTTTGTTTTAATAGGATTGCTGTCTCTATTTCAGGTTTTCTCTGAAAATGAAGACTTAGAACCACTTTAGATAGCAATGAATTTTATGTACCCTAAGATGCTTTAATCACTCTCACATAACTTTTAAAAATTATTTTTAATTATGGTAAAATACACGTAACAAAATATATCATCTTCACTATTTTAGTGTATAGTTCAGTGGTATTAAGTACATTTACATTGTTGTGCAACTGTCACCATCATCCATCTCCGGGACTCTTCATCTTGCAAAACTGAAACTCTGTACACATTAATCAACTCCCATTCTCCCCTTCCCCCAGATCTTACATAATTTTAAAAATAATTTCTCTGACTTCCAAAGTTTTCTGCGTTTTTAGGTGATAACATTTTGCACTTTAGGTTAGCCTTAGTGTCTGAAAATAGTGGGATATTTGCCTGAATAATTTTTTATTAATTTTATATTACAGTAATCATAGGGAGTGTGCCTGTGCACAGTATTCCGTTTTTCTCCATTAGCTTAAGTAATTATTTATAGAAAGTTATTAGATACCACTGGCTAGAAATGATTTTTTAATTATTTGAGAGAGAGAAACAGCGATTTGTTATTCCACTTATTTATGCATTCATTGGTTGATTCTTTTTTTAAAATATATTTTATTGATTTTTTACAGAGAGAAGGGAGAGGGGTAGAGTTAGAAACATCAATGAGAAACATTGATCAGCTGCCTCCTACACACCCCCTACTGGGGATGTGCCCACAACCAAGGTACATGCCCTTGACCAGAATTGAACCTGGGACCCTTCAATCTACAGGCCAACACTCTATCCCATTGGTTGATTCTTACATGTGCCCAGACTAGGGATGGAACCCCCAAACTTGGGTATATCAGGACAATGCTCTAGCCAACGGAGCTATCCAGCCAGGGCCAGAAATTGTTTATTTATTTATTTTAAATTTTTTAAAAATATATTTTATTGATTTCTTTACAGACAGGAAGGGAGAGGGATAGAGAGTTAGAAACATCGATCAGCCGCCTCCTGCACACTCCCTACTGGGTATGTGCCCGCAACCAAGGTACATGCCCTTGACCGGAATCGAACCTGGGACCCTTGAGTCCCCAGGCCGATGCTCTACTGAGCCAAACCGGTTAGGGCAGAAATCGTTTTTTTATTTTTATTTTTAAAAGTGACTTAGAAAAGAAGAAAATAACTATATGAATTGTGAAGTGATTGCCAAGAAGAATTATAAGTGAATAGCTGAGTGATTTTTTGAACAGTTTGATTTTGGAATATTTATTGCAACTTGATTCTGAATTTAAAAATGAATAAAAATATTTTTTGACATAATGACCTGAAAATAAAGCAAAAATTATTTTTTTTTAGTTGGATATTTTTTAATCTATTCCATTTTTGCCTTTTAACTGGAGATTTTATTTTTATTTATTTATTTAAATTAAATCTTTATTGTTCAGATTATTACATTTGTTCCTCTTTTTTCCCCCCCATAAATCCCCTCATACCCAGTTCCCGCCCCACCCTCCGCCCTCACTCCCCACCCACTGTCCTCATCCATAGGTGCACGATTTTTGTCCAGTCTCTCCCGCATCTCCCACACCCCTTTCCCCCCCAAGAATAGTCAGTCCATTCCCTTTCTATGTCCCTGATTCTATTATAATCAACAGTTCATTCTGTTCATCAGATTATTTATTCACTTGATTCTTAGATTCACTTGTTGATAGATGCATATTTGTTGTTCATAATTTGTATCTTTACCTTTTTCTTCCTCTTCCTCTTCTTAAAGGATACCTTTCAGCATTTCATATAATCCTGGTTTGGTGGTGATGAACTCCTTTAGCTTTTCGTTATCTGTGAAGCTCTTTATCTGACCTTCAATTCTGAATGATAGCTTTGCTGGATAAAGTAATCTTGGTTGTAGGTTCTTGGTATTCATCACTTTGAATATTTCTTGCACTCCCTTCTGGCCTGCAAAGTTTCTGTTGAGAAATCAGCTGACAGTCGTATGGGTATTCCCTTGTAGGTAACTGAGTTTCTTTCTCTTGCTGTTTTTAAGATTCTCTCTTTATCTTTTGCTCTTGGCATTTTAATTATGATGTGTCTTGGTGTGGTCCTCTTTGGATTCCTTTTGTTTGGGGTTCTCCGCGCTTCTTGGACCTGTAAGTCCATTTCTTTCACCAGGTGGGGGAAGTTTTCTGTCATTATTTCTTCAAATAGGTTTTCAATATCTTGCTCTCTCTCATCTTCTGGCACCCCTATAATTCTGATGTTGGTGCGCTTGAAGCTGTCCCAGAGGCTCCTTACACTATCCTCGCATTTTTGGATTCTTTTTTCATTTTGCTTTTCCGCTTGTGTGTTTTTTGCTTCCGCGCATTTCAAATCATTGACTTGATTCTTGCGCTCCTCTGGTCTGCTGTCGTGAGTCTGTATAATATTCGTTATTTCAGTCCGTGTATGCTTAATTTCTAGTTGTTTCCCCAATATAACATCGAGGGTCTCATTAGTTTTCTTGTAGATCTCATAAAGTTTATCGGCGGCTTCTAAACAGTTCTTGAGAGACCTTAAAAGTGTGGTTCTGAACTCTATATCTTCCATTGACAATTTTGTCCTGTTTGAAGTGTGAAAAGTGGAATAAAAGGCTCAGGTGAACATAAAAGTATCTCGTGGTGCTTCAAAGTATACAGTATGTGAAAAAGTAGAAATATTGGTGTTCAACTACTGTTTATCAGTTTTCATTTGTTGAGACGATATGCCAGTTTCATATTATTCCCAGTTAATAGAAATGATCCTTAATACTAGACATGTACATTTCAAATCTGTGATTTTGGTCTTCTACCTAGGAGCTTAAAAAAAGATTTGAGTCCTGGCCGGTTTGGCTCTGTGGATAGAGCGTAGCCCCATGGATTGAAGGGTCTTGGGTTCGATTTCGGTCAGGGGCGGCTACCTTGGTTACAGGTTCCCTGGCCCTGGTTGGGGTGTGTGCAGGAGGCAACCAATCAGATGTGTCTTTCACACATCAGTGTTTCTCTCTGTCTCTCCCTCTCCCTCCCACTCTCTCTAAAAATCAATGGAAAAATATCCTTTGGATGAGGATTAACAAAAAAATAAAAATAAAACAATTGACTTAAAAATAAAGATTTTGAGCCCAGCTGGTGTGGTTCAGTGGTGAGCATTGACCTATGGACCAGGAGGTCATGGTTCCATTCCAGGTCAGGGTACATGCCTGTGTTGAGGGCTACATTACTCAGTAGGGAGTGTGCCGGAGGCAGCCCATCCATGATTCTCATCATTGATGTTTCTATCTTTCTCTCCCTCTCCCTTCCTTTCTGAAATCAATAAAAATATGTATATATACATACATACATATATATATATATAAAGATGTTGATCCTGTAGTTAGAAATGGCGTCTGAATCTTGTTTTGTCGACAAATGGAAAGTAGAGGAAGTTGAGAAATGATTCCAGCTGTCAATTTGAAGTCATAAAAAAAATTCTAACCTCCTTGAATATCCTTAAATGAAAATGAAAAATGAGTGTTGATAGCATTTTAATTTATCTTTCCTATATCCTGTGTTTTGCTTAAGTTTTGTTTTCTTTAAAGTTTAATTTTTGAGGGAGGTTTTCAGTCTTCTAGAAAACATTGTAAATTTTTGTATTAATGCATTGTAATTTTCTATAAGGGTTTTGGAATCCTTGCATGACCTGGGGCAAGTGAGGATTTTTGAGCCTCAAGTTCCCACTTATAATTTGAGATAAATGATTTCTTCTGGCAGAGCTGGTTTGTGTTTCTGGTGTCTATGGTGTTTATATATTAGGTAAGCCTTGTAATACGGTATAATTAGGTAATGCTTGACAGACAATACCATTTAACCATTACAGTAACTATTGTGATGTAAATTGTCCAGTATGTTAGTAATTGCCTTTCAAAACCACTGAAATTTGTTCTTTAAATATTTCTGGTAAATTTGTCAAAACTACATGATAGCAGCTCTGGTATAATTACAATAATTACTGTGAGATAGCACTGATTTAAGAGATGTAACTTTTTGAGTTCTAATTTCAGCCTTGTTACTAATTTGTTCTGATTTGGGTAAACCAAACAGGGTAATTACCTTATTAAAATTTTTTATAGTTTGAGTATAGTTTTAATTGGACAAATAAAACTTTAAAAATAAGAGGGAAGCTCTGGCCATGTAGTAACTCAGTTGGTTAGAGTGTTGTCCTGATACGACAAAGTTACAGGTTTGATCCCGTGTCGGGGCACATACAAGAAGCAATCAATGAATGCATAAATAGGTGGAACAACAACTCAGTGTTTCTTTTTCTCTCTCCCTCTGTCTCTAAAAATCAATTTAAAAAAATAAAACAATGAAGATTTTAGTATGTTAAAAATACAGATTCGCCTGGCCGGCTTGGCTGAGTGGATAGCGTGCCAGCCTGTGGATTGAAGGGTCCCAGGTTCGATTCTGGCCAAGGGCAAATGCCTGGGTTGTGGGCTTGATCCCCAGTGGGGGGCGTGCAGGAGGCAGCCAATCAATGATTCTCTCTCATCTTTGATGTTTCTATCTATCTCTCCTTCTCCCTTCCTCTCTGAAATCAATAAAGAAATATATATTTTTTAAAAATACAGATTCATTTACATGTAAGATTTAAAGGGATACAAATGATAAAATGCAAATAGGCATTTCATATTTGCTCTATTGAAAAAAAAATACTTTTTCTAATGTATAAGCATTAAGTAAATGCAAGAAAAAGAAACTTGAATATCACATACTCATATTTCCTCTCCTGTCTGTTGCTTTGTTAGACCATTTGAACCAATCTTTGGTTCAAAAACTATCTCTGTATTTATAAACTACTGGCTCTAAACCAAAGACAAGAGGAGTACTTTAGATGAATATTACTAGGGGTAGGGTATGAACTGTAGGCATGAAGCCAAATTCCAGAGATGAGTTAAATTTGGTTTGGTTTATATGTTATTGAGAAAAGCATTTTCTGTGTCAGGACAGAAAAGCCAAGAGTAATCAGAATTTGTGTAGCATGTAGTTTGCTAGCATTCCATACCATTAGATACCACAAACTGCAAAATAGGTAGAGGAGACCATACTTCCCGTTTCATCCTGGACAGTCATAGTACACCTGTGTTCTGGAACAGATGTCTCACCCCGTTTCATTCTAAAAAATATCCTAGTTTTTTTGTTTGGTTTGGTTTGGTTTTTTGAAGAGAGAGGGAAAGACAGAAACATCGATGTGAGAGAAACACATTGATTGGTTGCCTCCTGCACACGCCCCAACCAGGGCCCAGACCAGGCCCCTTGACCAGAATCAAACCCATGACCCTTTGATCCACAGGCCGACACTCCATCCACCGAGCCAAACCGGCTAGGGCTAAAAAATATCCTAGCTTTTATGATAATTTTTTCAGAGGAAACCAAAGATTCGCTGAATGTGTGTTTATTGGCACTTTTCCCCTTAACAGAGTAACATAGTTGGTACTAAAATATTTGTTGTTGAATTGGCTGTGAGAATGTAAATTTATAGAATTTACAAAATTTGCAGTTGAGCAAGGTAAGAGAAATAGGATTATTCTAGTCTTTTGAGTTGGGGGAAGGAAAAAAATAGGAGAGCAATGGTTGAGTAATAATGATAAGGTACATTTATGTACAAGGTTGCGTAAAAGAGTGGTTAAGAACGTGGACTCTGGGGCCAGGCTGCCTGCTCAGGCAGAGCCACTTTCTAATTGTATGACCTTGAGCAAGTTTTTTTAACTTCTGTTTCTCAGTTTTCTTATCTATAAGTTGAGAATAATAGTAATATATGAGGATAATATTAAAAATCCATCTTATAGGGTTGTTAAGAGGATTGACAGTTAATATAAAGCCCTTAGAATAGAATCTGGTACATAAAAACCATATGTGAGCTGCTGCTTTCATATATACTTCAGAAAGATAACTTTCATCTCAGTTTTGTGGTCGTTTTCATTTAAAAGTAACAAATGGTTTGTTGACTTGACTATAAACACTGGGAGTTAAAAGGCACCCTTTTCTGAAAAGGATTATTTTGATATTTAATACTGACATTTGAGGATTGTTGTTTTTTTTTAAGTTCATTTGTATAGTTAGCCCTTGGCTTTATCAAATAACAATTTGAAGTAAATTGCTCAGTTCTTTGAGGACTGTTTACATTACTTAAATGCTAAATATCTATTAATAGTTTTAATCTTTAGTAAGGGAGTTCATAAATCTCATGTAGAACTTTCTAGAAGTCTCTAGTTTTGATTATATTTTCATTTCAATCCATGACCCCTAAATTAAGCCACTAATCTAGAGAGACCTCAGTTTTATTTTGGTTTTTAAACAATTGTCAGATGCCATCTGACTGAAGTAGTGGGACCTTGGTGATGTCTTTTCCTCTGATACTAGAGGAATAGCACCAATATCTTTATTGATGAATAAACTTAAGATTTTCTTCCATGGTGGAAAGTAAGTGAATTTTGACTCTTTACAACTTGGAGAGCTTGAGGAAAATGACCTGGGCTGGTCCAGTTACCTTGTTATTACAAGTTTGAGCTCTAGATTAGCAGAAAACTTCTTTACCCAGGGGCTTTTTAGAATATAAACTCTCTGACCCTGTAACCTGGTATTGACTCTGAATCTGCATTTTATCAAGATCCATAGATGATTCTTTTGCACAGTCAAGTTTGAGAAACACTCATAGTATATATTTGTCCATTGATTCATTCTACAAATTTTGTTATTGGCCTGTGTGCTAGTCACTGTTCAAGGTACTAGAGAGCAAGTAAATCATAAACAAGGTCACTGCCATTGTGGAGCTTGCAGATAAAATAATTCAGATTAGGATAAATGCATTGTGATAGAGGGTAAAATTTATTGCATAAACTACCGTGGATATGTATTTTTGTAATTGAAAATTAGCTATACCTTAACTAAAAAATAATTGCAGTCACCCTGGCCAGTGTCGCTTGGTTGGGTTTTGTCCTGTGTGGCGAAAGGTTGTTGGTTTGATTCCCAGTCAGGGCACATGCCAGGGTCGTGGGCTAGATCCTCGGTAGGGGGTGTGTGTGCAGGAGATAGCCAATGGATGTGTTGCTCTCACATTGATGTTTCTCTCCCTCTCCCTTCCCCTTTTCCCCCTTCTCCACTCTCTCCCCTCTTCTCCTTCCCCCTCTACCCCTCTCTCTTCATTCCCTCTCCTTCCCCTCCCTCTGCCCCTCCCTCCTTCCCTCTTCTTTCTTCTCTAAAAAATAAATTAAAACGTATTAAAAAATTATTGCAGAGGCCCGGCTTGGGTGGCTCAGTGTTTGAGCGTGGACCCATGAGCTACGAGATCACCGAGTTGATTCCTGGTTGGGGCATATGCCCAGGTGGGGGCTCAACCCCTAGACAGCCAATCTAAGTTTCTCTCACATCAGTGTTTCTGTCTATCCCTCTCCCTCCCCCTCTCTCTAAAATCAATAAAAACATATTTTTAAAAAATGATTGCAGAGCTGAAGTGAGTTCTGCCCTAGGAACCCTAGTTCTTTCTGGTGGCTATTTTCTATAGATAGCTATGTCTTCTGGATTATTAGCCACTCTAGGCAGAACTGGGGCCAGGGACCATTTGGCTTGGTGAGAAGATTTATAATATTCCTTAGTCCAGCGGTTCTCAACCTGTGGGTCGCAGCCCCTTTGGGGGTCGAACGACCCTTTCATAGGGGTCGCCTAAGACCATCGGAAAACACATATAATTACATATTTTTGTGATTAATCACTATGCTTTAATTATGTTCAATTTGTAACAATGAAAATACATCTAGCATATCAGATATTTACATTATGATTCATAACAGTAGCAAAATTACAGTTATGAAGTAGCAACGAAAATAATCTTATGGTTGGGGTTCACCACAACATGAGGAACTGTATTAAAGGGTCGCGGCATTAGGAAGGTTGAGAACCACTGCCTTAGTCTGTAACTAGTTGTCTTAAAGTTTTCTCTGAGGCAACTGTAGTGCAGTAGCAGCAGAATCTCCAGACTGCCAAGGTCAAATCCTGGTTGTCTTAATAGCTATGCAACTTTTTCTTATCTGCAAAATGTGGATGATAATGGTATTTAACTGAAGTTGTTGTGAAGATGGATTCAGTGTTCCATAAATGTAAGTTGTTATTCTGTCAGAATGGGTAAAAAAAATCCCACTTTAATTTTTACTTTTACTTGCCATAAAATGCCCCTAAGCATCTTCTTTTAGGATCTTGAAGTTTTATGCTGGATAAAATAGGTGTTTATTTTGTTTAGGTACATACAATTTAGTGTTCCTCTCAATATTGGAGATGTAAAAAATAAACTTGGAAGATTGATCCGCCATGAGCAAATAAGTTTAATCAATTTATATACTTTTGTTTCCATTTCTCAGCATTTGTAGTGTTAAGTGGCATGGGATATCTGTTTCTGATAATAAATAGGTAAGTAAAACCAAAGAGATGGCTTCTCCATATTTATGGTGACTTTTTCCTAATTCTTGGTTCTTTTACATTAAAACTGCTGTCTGGAAAGTATTATTAACATATTTTTATTTCAGAGAGGAAGGGAGAGGGAGAGAGAGATAGAAACATCAAATATGAGAATCATTGATTGGATGCCTCCTGCACGCTCCCCCGCTGGGGATCGAGCCTGCAACCCAGGCATGTGCCCTGTCTGGGAATCGAACTTTGATCTCCTGGTTCATAGGTCAACATTCAACCACTGAGCCATTCTGGCCAGGCTGGAAGGTATTATTTTGCCAAGAATTTGATGTTTCCCCTTTTTCCTTTCTTTATCTCTCTTCCCCAGCTAGGAATTGGCATAAAATGGTTCAATAATGAGCATTTCTGTTGGTTAGTTGGTGATGACATATATTGCTTAGAAATAGAGGTGGCGATGAATCTGTTAATTTTAAGGACTGACAATTTGAATATTTTTGTGGTGATTTGAGAGTATCTGTGCTTATATGCTATGTGTATTTTGGCAGGTAGTTTCAACAGGCACTTGGACAATTTAAATCCTTTTATTAGATTTTTTTTATACATAACTGTAGCCTCAAAGACTTCTAGGTCTATAGAAGAGATATGGATTTTGATGTGGTTTTTCATTCATCTTTAGTCAAAAGATGAATCAAACCTAGTTATCTAGAGTTTAAATGAGAAAATAAGCCTTCCAGTTAAACTGACTTGTCAGATTCATTATGTTATTTTAAAGACTTGGTTATGGAAAAACAACTTTTTAAAAAAATATATTTTTTATTTCAGATAGGAAGGGAGAGAGAAATAGAAACATCAATGATGAGAGAGAATCATTGATTGGCTGCCTTCTGCACATCCCCCAGTGGGGATCGAGCCCGCAACCCGGGCATGTGCCCTGAAGGGGAATCTAATCATGTGTCACCCCCTGGTTCATAGGTCAGTGCTGAACCACTGAGCCATGCCAGCTGGGCAGAAAAATACCAACTTTTTTTGATGGACATTTTTAGTTTTCAGTTTTTCCTTATGTTGAGTAATTCTATAAAGAACACTCATGTATAAAGCCCTTAAGCTAAAATTCACTGCATTAGATTAAAGAGTGGACATTTTTTAAGTTTTTTATATCAGTATTGGCAAATTGCTTTCCAAAAGTGTTATGACTGTTTTTACTATTGCCCAATTTATTGTATTTTTGTCCACACCAGGCATTCTTATATTTACAAATTCACTGTATAGGTTAAAATGAAATAATTGATTTACTTTGTGTTTTTTTTTAATATTTGCTTTTTAAAATTTATCTTTATATATATATATATATATATATATATATATATATATATATATATATATATATATATATTTTATTGATTTTTAACAGAGAGGAAGGGAGAGGGATAGAGAGTTAGAAACATTGATGAGAGAGAAACATCGATCAGCTGCCTCCTGCACATTCCCTACTGGGGATGTGCCCGCAACCAAGGTACATGCCCTTGACCGGAATCGAACCTGGGACCCCTCAGTCCGCAGGCCAATGCTCTATCCACTGAGCCAAACCAGCTAGGTCTTAAAATTTATCTTTCTAACTGATTTCATAGAGGAAGGGAGAGGGAGAAAGAGATAGAAACATCAATGATGAGAGGGAATCATTGACCAGCTGCCTCTTGCACGCCCCCTACTGGGGATCCAGCAACCCCACCATGTGCCTTAACTGGAATTAGACCCGGGGACCCTTCACTCTACATGCCGGAAGCTCTATCTACTAAGCCAAACCACCTAGGGCATTTTGTGTTTCTTCAGTGACCAGTGTGATTGAACATTTATCTGGGTGTATTAGTTTTTTGGGTACTGTTCTGCTGTGAATTGTCATTTTGCTTGTTTGTGCTTTTCTTAGCAATTGGTAAGTTCTTTAAGCTTCTTTGAAGACAATAGTTCTTTATGTCACTTGCCAGGAACGATTTTACATCATTCTGGTTTTAAGGCTCTGGGATATTCTGTTGATGTGTCTTTTATTTGTACCTTAAATGTTTCATTATATATTTTCTGATTGTAAAAGTAAGAGATGTTAATTTTAGGAAAAAACAAAAGCACAAAAATGAAAATAAAAACACTGCTGCTCAGAGGTAACTATTGAAAACACTAATTTTTAGTCACTCTCAATCTTTTCTATGTTTGTGCATTATTTCACAAAATTAAATCATTTTTATAAAATAGCAATTTGCTTTACATCCCCCCCAAGTTTCTGTGAACATATCATTGTCTTTACAATAATAAAAACTATTTTGAAATAACTATAAATTTTCAAGACGTTGCCCCCAAAATATACAGGTGTCCTATGCACATTTTGCCTGCTTTCTCCCAGTAGTAACACCTTGAATAACTATAATATGATGTACAAACTGGCAAATTGACATTGGTGCAGTCTACAGAACTTACTCAGGTTTTACCAGTTTTATATACAGTCTGGTTTTAAGGCTTTGGATTCTGTAAATGGCTGTGCTACAGTTATTTAACAACAACTCTGTAGTTGGTATCTTAGTCAATTTAGACTATAATAGAATCACACTCTAGGTAGTTTATAAACAAAATAAATTTATTTCAGGGAAGTCTGGGATCATAGTGCCAGCAGATTAGGTGTTTGGCGAGGTTTTTCTGGTTCATAGCTGGTGAGTGCCTTTTCTCTGTGCCAGGGAAGCCCTGTGGGTTTCTTTTAGAAGAGCACCTCCCAAAGGCCCCATGTCTCAATACCATCACATTGGGCATTAGGATTTTAACATATGAATGGGGGGGGTGTATGCAAACATTCAGATGATAGCAGTTGGATGTTTCTAATTTTTCAGTATTATAAAGTTCATGTGTTGGGTATTTTTGTAATTATAGCTTTTGCACATCTCTTCTGAGCAGAATTTCTGACAAGTAGAATTCTAGATCAGAAATGTATATTTTTAAGGCTCCCCCCCCAATACTTTTATTGATTTTTTTAGAGAGAGGAAGGGAGAGGGAGAGAGAAACATTGGTGTGGGAGTGGAATGTCAATCGCCTGCCTCCTACACAACCCTCACTGGCAATTGAGCCTGCAACCCGGCCTGTGCCCCAGGAATCGAACCAGGGATTTGAACCAGCAATGTTTTATTTAGTGCACGGGACGATGCCCAATCAACTGAGTCACACCAGCCAGAGCTATTTTTAAGGCTTTCGGTAAACATTGCCAGCTTTTAGAAAAGTTATGTGGATTACAGTAGTGAACTGTTTGTGTGTGTGTGTGTGTGTGTGTGTGTGTGTGTGTGTGTGTGTGTGTGTTTGTCAAAATGACAAAGTAGTTTAACAGTAAAAATGACACTTTGTAATTAACTATCCCTCCTTGTCTTTTTATACATTTTCCCTGTTTGGTAAATTATCTTTGTTTCTATTGTTAATACATTTGAGCACTTTTCATATTAGTGTACTAGTATATAGGCCTATGTTTTTTCTTTAATTTTTATAATATGTGTTATAAAATACACTAAATTTTATTGAACTGTTTGCCTATAGATGGACTTTGGGTTGTTTTCAGTCTTCTACTTACGGGATCAGTACTGCAATAACACATCCTTGTATATGTTTCTTTGTGTACATTGGCTTTTAGAAAAGCGTATACTACTAATTAGGCTGGTGAAAAAAATAAATATGCCCAGGGGTACTGCTTGTTTATGTGCCATACACTACACACTTTAATTATTCTTGGCACCAGTATCAAGGGACACATCAGATTTGTAGATAGTATGCTGCTGAAAATCATCTAGTTAATTATTTTGATTAATTATTAAATGCTTAAAAAAATCTCATCAATAAAAGGTAAGTTTTTGGTCATAATCCCCCAGTATTTGGGTATTTATAAATTAAGTGTATATTTTGTATGTTAAATGTTAGTCTTAATCTTTCATAGTGTACATTTGTCACATTTGCAGCCTCCCAATTTTTGAGAAGCTTTCTAAATTTGCAGAAATACCCATATTATGTACATACTTTTCAAAACTCAAAAATTTCCAGATTCTCATGTGTATAGGTGGATGCAAGCGTGTTACCTCAGAGCCACTGGTCAGACACACCCACAGATGCCTTGTATTTGAAAATACACAATATAAGGAAATGGAGGTTCCATTCACAACTTTCATTTTGTAGTCAGGAATGGAGTGGAGCTAGTCAGCTTAAAATGTAGTTAATAGTTTCAAGATTAAGTTGGTGCTAGCCATAGTAAAGATTGTTTGTAATGGATTTGGACTTTGCATTTAGTGCTTGGTAATGGCAGGGATAGCAATTTCCCCTTTAAACTGCTTCTGCAAGGTTATTTTGGGTGATATTATCTTTGCATCTGCTTTTTTCAGCCCTTCTAGTGACATAGCGATAGTGACTCTACCATTTAATAAATTACCTTTCTCTTTAAATTAGCCAGAATGTATTCTGCACACTGACAACTAAAAATCCTTGATAAGCCCTAGCCGGTTTGCTCAGTGCTTAGAGCGTTGGCCTGCAGACTGAAGGGTCGTGGGTTCAATTCTGGTCAAGGGCACGGATCTGGTACCTCCGTTCCAGGCTTGATCCCCAGCCCTGGTTGGGGCGTGTGTGGGAGGCAACCAGTGCATGTGTATCTCTCACATCAATGTTTCTTTCTCTGTCTCTCCCCCTCCCTTCCATTCTCTCTAAAAAATCAAAGGAAAAAATATCCTCAGGTGAGGATTAACAAAAAACAAAACAAAACAAAAAATCCTTAATATAAGATACTTTTGGTACAGTGCACATTGTTTGCATGTCTATATAGTGACAAATATAAAGCTACCTTGCCTCTAAAATTACTCCATAGAGATTTTTAAATACCTGGTACCTGTCCTGGCAGGGCACCCTGGTTGTAATAAGAAAACTAGTTGGTTTCCTTCCTGAGCTAATTATGATATGAGGTAATTGTGAATTAACATCTCTAAGCTAAGATTTTGTTATGATTATTCAAATGGTGCTTCTTCAAAAATGCTTTTCCTCCCCTGCAAGGTTTGACACCTTATTATTGATCTTGATGTTACTGTAAAAGCTTTTAGCAGTCCTGAAACCAAAAGCCATAAACCATTTTGGCATAAGATTTCCATTTTAAACTCAGGCCACATTAAAAAAAAAGAGAGAGTGGTGTCAACTCTGGTCTAGCATGTTGGGAAGGTAATTATAGATGCTTAACATTCCTTTTTTGCACACATGCCTCTATTATTTTACTCAGTAGACAGCTGGGGGTCTACTCTCACTTGGTTTGTGTTAACAGCTAAAATAGAAAAGGAAGACCTAGTGTCTGCCTTCCTTGAGCCCACTGCCTGGTTGCAAAGAACACCTGTTTAAGTAAACTATTATAGTGTTAACAAAATAGAGGTTATATACAAATAACAAGAGTAAAAGAGGAAGTAGTGAGCAAAACAAATGAAGTTAAGTCTCCAAGGTGTGTTGGGACTATATTGTAAATTTTGGTAGACTAGAGATTATGGTTTTTTTTAAGTGAGGAAACTGAGGTCAATAAGTTTATAATTCCTGGGTGGCAAAACAAAGTTAAACAACTGTGGCATTACAGAAAAAAATTCTCAATTAGTGGAATTACACTTCAATCTAGCTTTATTAAGGTAATATTGGTACTTTTTAAAGAATTATTATGAATTGGATATTCTGGAAAACAACTGAAAATGTTGGTTAATTATCACAGTACTGTTAATGTTAGAGCTGTGTTTTGAATTTAAGTGTGCTTCTGGAGTTTCAACCATTATATGTTTACATAATGATTATTAACTACCTTGAAATAACAATTCCTATTCTATTTTACTAAAGCAACATACTATATGTAACAATTCCATAAGTTTCGCTGAGAGCTGTAGTCTTTGACATTTTCTTGGGTAGGGACATAACTGGTATTTTCAGAATTAAGGAAAGTGAGGGAGGAGGAGGGTATGCCAGTACATAGATTTTCTTCTATTAAAGTGCTTAATAATAAGTTAAATGCTCTTTACATGGCAGGGAAGCTAGGCTCTCACAAATTCCTCATAGTTGTTTTCTGCATCAGTCAGAAATTAAGCTGTACCTAAATTCCCATTTCATATTCAGTCAGCTCAGTTCCAAAGGTAAGGTGATGGGGAGAGTGCTGCTGTGGTGAAGGCAGAAAGGTGTTGTTGTCTGTAGAGAATTTTAAAGCTATACATTGACTAAAAGGCATATGCTTATAATTATCCTATACCTGGCAATTCTAAATAGTGTCAGTGATAAAATACTGCCATTACAACCACCATGTAGGCTCAGCCCTTGCTCCCAACATATGAATGAACCTTGACGTGGTTAAGAACATTGTGTCTGAGTGTTCTTCTTTTTCCCAAATTGAGTTTCAGTTGATAAGCAATCAAAAAATATATGGCAAGCTATACAGACAGTATAATTAAACAATGTTTCATTGGTTCCTACATATAAGTCATGTTAGTCATAATAGTTGCATACATAGTATGGAAACTTAAGTAAAAAATCGGTTTATTGCCCTAGCCCAGTGGTTGGCAAACTCATTAGTCAACAGAGCCAAATATCAACAGTATAGTGATTGAAATTTCTTTTGAGAGCCAAATTTTTTAAACTGTATAGGTAGGTATACATTGTTATTAACTTAATTAGGGTACACCTAAGCTGGCCTTTGCTAAAAACGTCCTCAATCTGAGGGGTCGACCTCAGCAAACGTACCCCCACTTCTTCTAACGCCACTTCTTCAAAATAGACTCACCCAGGCCAAAAACTGACTTCTGCGCATGGGCCACGAAGTTTCAATCACACTGTATGTGCGCGCCTGCACGTGGTATTTTGTAGAAGAGCCGCATGTGGCTCATGAGCTGCCGTTTGTCAACCACTGCCCTAGCCGGTTTGGCTCAGTGGATAGAGTGTTGGCTTGCAGACAGAAGGGTCTCTGGTTCGATTCCAGTCAAGGGCACATGCCTGGGTTGCGGGCTTGATCCCCACTCCTGGTCTGGGGCTCTGGTCAGGGGCCCTGGTTGGGGTGTATGTGGGATGTAACCAATCAATGTCTCTCTCACATCTGTTTCTCTCTGTCTCTCCTCGCCTCCCTTCCACTCTCTCTAAAACTCAATGGGAAAATATCCTCCAGAGAGGATTAACAACAACAAAATCGGTTTATTGTCTTAGCTGGTTTAGCCCAGTGGATAGAGTGTTGGCCCACAGACTGAAGGGGCTCGGGTTTGATTCTAGTCAAGGACACCTACTTCGTTTGCAGGCTCTTTACCTGGCCCTGGTTGGGATGGGTGTGGGAGGCAACCAATTGATGTGTCTCTCTGACATCCGTGTTTCTGTCTCTCCCCCTCCCTTTCTCCTAAAAATCAATGAAAAAATATCTTTCAGTGAGGATTAACAAACAACAACAACCTTATTAAATTAAAAGATTACTGGGAGAATTTCATGGGACATAGTTGTAGGAAGTACAGTTAGGCCTCCCAGAAGCTGAGTCTTCTCAGCAACTCTGGGGGCTCTGAAGTTCCACCTACCCAGAGTCCTGCTTTGGTTGCCCATTTTTCAGTGTTGGTGATACCTTAAAGGCTGGTTTATTTTTTTTAGCCCCATGATGCAGTGTTAGTTGTAAGAACTCCCTCAATGTAGACAGAATTTATAACAACTCCCTGATACTTGGCTCAGTGTGTACCAGTTATTTTTCATGAAAGCTGAATCCCAAGTATATGCGGGTCATAAGCTTAAAAGCACCTTGCCCTTTAAATCCACTTTCTGGTGCCTGCCATCCAGGGGAGGGGCCTATAACTGAGAAGACAGTTAAAAAAGTAACCTTTTGGCCCGACCTGCGCGGCTCAGCAGTTGAGAATCGACCTATGAACCATTCCTGGTCAGGGTACATGCCCAGGTTGCAGGCCCGATCCCCAGTTGAGGGGCATGTAGAAGGCAGATGATTGAAGTTTCTCTCTCATCAGTATTTCTATTTCTCCCTTACTCTGAAATCAATAAAAACAATATTTTTAAAAAGTAACTTTTTGGAGAGAGTACTTTTTGAAAATTATTAATATATTTGAGAAGGAACAAGCCCAGTTTGGTGGAATGAGGTGAGAGAAGTGTATTTGTGCATCCTGCTTCTCCATCTTTTGAATCCTCTTCTTTCCCACCCTCTATACTGCGATCCATTTCTACTTTTCACCTCTGTGTGTGTCTGGTTACATGAGGTATGCGAAAGATTACTTTAGATGGTAATTTTACATAATTATGTTGTGGACTTTAAGCAGTAGCTAGAAAGTGGGGGGCAGAGGGAGGAGAAATTAAGGGACATCTGTAATACTCTAAACAATTTTTTAAAAAGAATATATACGTTCAGGACAAATTTGGAAAAGCACATTCTAATGTAAGGCAGATTGCTGTTTTTGACTTGGGAGAAATTAATTTCCAGCAGTAGAATCAGACTCAAAGGTCTGTATCAGTTTGGATGGCAGTAAAAATTGTATACTCTATAAAATCACTCTAAATAACTAAAAAATTTGCTCTAGATACAAAACACATGCTAATGTCAAAGATATGTGAATAGTTTGAATAAACTTTATGACATTTGCAAGCAGATTGGGGTAAAGCAGTATTACTATATTAATAGTATTTTATAGAGATATTTTTTATAGTACAGGTAGCTAAATTTTATATAGATACATTTCAAGTTCATCCACTCAAAAGGATTTATATTGTCAAATTAAGCCAAAAACTTAAAAAATACTACTTATCTAATATTTATTTATTTATTATTAAATTACTTAATATTGGGGTTTTCTTCACATTTAAGTAATGGAAAAAGTCTTTTACCTAAATCTGTATTTTTAATGCACTGACTTTTATAGTTTACAAATAGATCCTTTGATTATTTAGCAGGTAACATCTAAAGGAACTGGTTTAAATCCTAATGCCAAAGTGTGGCAAGAAATTCCTCATGGAAATACTGATGTCACGCCAGTAACTCATGGAACTGAAAGCTCTTGGCATGAAACAGCAGCAACATCAGGGTCTCATCCTGAGGGTGAGTCCTAAATATTTTGTCAGAATAAAACACATTTTGGTTAAACGTATCCCCGAACCAATTTAGAGAACTTTAGGGTACATCCTTTGATTATTTGATTAAATATGTTTATAAATGTTTAACGTGTAGTTTGTATGCAATTCTCATATCTAGTATGAATGGTCACCAATTTCAAACAGAAGCTTGAAATCTTTGGGTCTAGCCTTTAAGCCCATTTATAAAATGGTATTTATAAATTAGTGTTGATCTACCACTTATTTGACCTTGGACAAATGACTTAATTTTCCCATGCTTGTGTCCTTAATCTATAGATTAAACAACAATAATAAAAATAGTAATAAAAATTACTTTTGGCAGAATTAAGTGAGTAAAAGTGCATTAAGTAGTCTGATACATAGATAGTGCTATATAAGTTTAAGCTATTAACCATTTTAGCTTATCCATAATTGTCAAAACTTAATTCCCTTAGAAAGAGAACTGTTACTTAAAATCATATGGACATTTTACCAATGAGTAGATTCCTTGAAATCTTGTTATAGAAGACATAGGGCCCAAAGTTCCTAAAGATAGGATTTGAAGAATTTCTATTTTTAGTATGTTTTCTTTCATACAGGTAATACTGAGCTTTCAGATGATATGTGTAAGGAATATGAAGTAATGTATTCATCTTGTGAAACCACAAGAAATTCTACAGGCATTGAAGAATCAACTAATGGAATGATTTTAGGGCCAGAAGATCTGAGTTACCAAATATATGACATTTCCGGTAAGCTTTAGGTTTTTATTGATCAAAGGAGAATTCAATATGCTAGTCTTCTTACCCCCTCCCCCCCACCCTCCCCTCAAGTCTCTTTGTCATTGTTCTAATTAAACTGTATTCATTATTTTCTTATTGGGAAAAAAGTTTATGTTAATGAAATGCTGTTAGGTGATATCAATAAATACTGTTTTAAAATGGCCAAACGTGAAAATTGTGATTAAAAAATATTAATTTTAAATTTCCTATTAAAAGAAAGTGTGAAATTCAAGATGAAAGGGGAAAAATATTCAAAATAGTTGAAAGAAACCTAAATTACAATTTTTCATAGGGTCCAACTTTGTTGGGATTAGTGCAAGTCCTTCAATTTTCCTATCACTTTTTTCCCCCCTCTAAATATTTATGGGTGAAATATGACCCTGGGACTTCATTGTTCCCATGACCCATCACTTTTGTCAGTGTGAAATGCATTTCTAAATGTGAAGTTGCAGGGATTAATTTTAAGGAAAAGGCTGTATTAAAAATAAAAACATGGTTCTACAGTTTAACTTGTGAGACGTGTTTTTTCCCCCCCCATATTCACTTAATTGTTATGGATTAGTAGTTGATTGGATTTAAAGTGGATGAAATCTAAAGGAAACTAAAACTGTACCATAGACCCTCATGACCTAACTTAATTTTTCTAATTTCTGAAGGGTCTCTTTGGAAAATAAGTGTAATGGGAGGGTGTAGGCATTTCTGTCTTTGCCTTCAGTCAAGGTATATAAATCTTTGTCTTCAATTTCCTTATTTATTATAAATATTTGGACTAGATTTCTAAAGTCTGTTGGCTTGTAAGTTGATTTCTGAAGTGGAATGAGATGGTATTTCCATATAATAATTTAAGGTGGTAGGCTCTGCTCTCTACTTATGGTCATAATATACCTAACTAGTGGTTGGTTCGTTGTTTTTTGTTTGTTTGCTTTAGTTTTTAATATATTTTTATTGATTTCAGAGAGGAATGGAGGGGGAGAGAGAGATAGAAACACCAATGAAGAGAGGGAATCATTGATTGGCTGCCTCCTGCAAACCCCACACTGGATGTCAAGCCCGTAACCCAGGCATGTTCCCTGACCTCCTGGTTCATAGGTGAATTCTCAACCACAGCCATGATGGCTGGGCATTACTGGCTGGCTACTTTGAACATAGAGTTGGTTTAAGTGATGTAGCAACCAGTTGATATTTTAATAAATTTGCTATAATGACATTGAAAGGTTAAATGAAGTTATTGCTCATTTAGGTAGTAATTGAGAAAATGAATTTTGTATTAGAAATTTACATAAAATTAGAATGCTTCTTATTCATTTTAATGAAGTTACTTTAATATCTAATATTACTTTGAATCTTGAATAGTAAGACAAGGTAGTGGTAAAATCATGCACAGAATTTATCTTTTTATTTTTTATTGATTTTGGAGAGGAAGGGAGAGGAGAAAGAGACAGAAACATCAACGATGAGAGAGAATCATGGATCGGCTGCCTTCTGCACGCCTCCCACTGGGGTTCGAGCCCACAACCCGGGCACGTGCTGTTGACCGGAATCAATCTCAGGACCCTTCAGTCCGCAGGCCCACGCTCCATCCACTGAGCCAAACCAGCCAGGGCAGAATTTATCTTTGTATCCATCCTATTGTCTGTGTATTTAAAGGAAATTAATCATTAATGCTTTTGAAGAGGACAGCTCAGCAGAGTGGCTTGGTTGAGTGCCATCCCTGGCATGAAAGGTTGCTGGCTCAATTCCTGGTCAGGGCACATACCTGAGTTTCAGGTTTGATTATCCAGTCAGGAAGCATACAGAAGGCAACTGATCAATGTTCTCTCTCACATTCATGTTTCTCTTTTCCTCCTTCCCTCCTTTCCTCCTTTCCAGCATGTCCTCAAGTGAGGATTTAAAAAATAAGACCAATTGTATGCTTTGAGTCTGTAATGTCTTGTGTAACATAGTCTTAGTTTTCCAGGTTTGAGTCCTCCCCCAAAAGGCTCATGTTCTGGGTTTAAATAATAGAAAGTATAGGAGACTATTATAGAGTTGATCTGGTCCTTTGGACATTTGAGTGCTTTAAATATTCATAGGAAGATAATGGAGTTCTAAAATTAAGGAATGAAAAAAATATTAAGAGATAGAAGTTGAGCCCAGCTGGTGTGGTTCAGTGGTGAGCATTGACCTATGAACCAGAAGGTCATGGTTCCATTCCCGGTCAGGGCACATGCCCAGGTTGTGGGCTTGATCTCTAGTAGCAGGTGTGCAGGAGGGCAGCCGATTGATGCTTTCTCTCATCAATGTTTCCATCTCTATCCCTCTCTCTAAAAAGTCAATAAAACATTTAAAAAAAGAGATAGTTTAACGAGTGTGACTAATATCAGATTTACTCCTAATACTACAGATGACTCTGTGTGTGTATATATCCCATTTTGTCTAGCTAGTCACTGTCTCAAATTTAGATTAATGTCAACTCTTGTTCATTATTTTAAAGTATTTAGGGTAGTATTTTACAATATGTTAGCAGTAAGTATAGTATTAATGGTGCTTTGTTAATTACTTGATAAACATTTTTAAACTGATGGGAAATCTCTCTAAAGAATGAAGAATAGATTGGTTGAAAGAAATTAGTTGGACCTTGAGCGATCTGAATTGTAAAAAATAACAGTTTAATTTTATGAGTTTAATTTGTGTATACTTTGTGATTTACTCTGAGTATAAACAATATGTAAAGTTAACCACTTATAGTAATTTGTATTAACTTTTTCCCTCTTGTTTTCTACCATCAGGAGAAAGCAATTCAGCAATTTCTACAGAAGACCTAAAAGAATGCCTGAAGAAACAATTAGAATTCTGTTTCTCACGGTACACGATCATTTTTGTGTAGATATTTCTCCTCTTTTTTTGTTTTTTTTTGTTGTTGAATTGCTTGGTTGGTAGATGTAAAATACCTGGAAGAATGGTGGTTTTAATTTCCTTCAGTTATGTATTCTGGTATCATTCTTCTATATTTCTTAACTAGATTTAAGGATATAATCTTTAAGCATGTCAAACTCAAAGGCTATCACGGGCCAAATGAACAAGGTTTATGTGGGCTGCAAAAAAACAAAAGCTTCAATTTTCATGGAGACATAGGTTTATTTCGATAGAGACATGCTGAATACAAAGGGCTGAAATAAATGAG
Source organism: Myotis daubentonii (assembly GCF_963259705.1). Lineage (NCBI taxonomy): Eukaryota > Metazoa > Chordata > Mammalia > Chiroptera > Vespertilionidae > Myotis > Myotis daubentonii. The sequence continues at coordinate 51,078,561 of NC_081841.1, forward strand.
TAATCGTTAACATAAAATAATAGAACATTTTAATAAAAATTAATATTTTTTCTTGAACATTAACTTACCAGACACTGAATAACTGCACAAATTAATAAGTGTAACGCAAATAAACCTGTTTTTCTTATTCTCTGAAAGCGAAATATTTCCTGTTGCGCACACCAAACAAGTCAGTACAAGACTAATGATGTGGCAGTTGGCTGCTAAAATATTCGCTGCTGGTATTGGTGGAGAGAAATGGTGCACCAGCACATAAGGCATAAGGGAAATGAATGCAACTCGATTATAGTAATCAGTCATTAGTGAATGTTGTACTAGTAGTTTGTTATTAATAATTATGTATAACAGGATATTGTAAAAATTAAATTACAAAATTTTTATTAAAACATTTCTTACATACCATTATATTGGTTGGGCTGCAAAAGTATTCGTTGTGGGCTCTGCGTTTGACATGCTTGTTTCAATGCAAAGGATATTCTATTTTCAGTAGAAAGATAATGAAATTTCTCTTGGATACCTTTTAAAAATATATATTTTTATTGATTTCAGAGAGGAAGGGAGAGGGAGAGAGAGAAACACCAATGACAACAGGTAATCATTGATTGGCTGCCTCCTGCACGCTCCCTATTGGGGATTGAGCCCACAGCCTGGGCATGTCCCCTGAGGGAATCGAACCATGACCTCCTGGTTCATGGGTCAACACTCAACCACTGAGCCACACTGGCCAGGTTAACAATTTTGTTTTAATTGATTTGAGAGAAAGAGACATCGATTTGTTGTTCCACTTACACATTCATTGGTTGCTTCTTGTATGTGTCCTGGCCAGGGATTGAACCCATAATCTTGGTGTATTGGGACAATGCTCTAACCAACTGAGCTACCTGGCCAGGGCCTCATGAGTGTTTTTAAAGCAAACATGAAGATTTGAACCTCTTGATTTGCATGATTTTGTGGGGTTTTCTGGGTCAAGTGAGGAATGAACTATTTTCAGAGGTCACCTCAGGCTGCTTTTGAAAAAGGTTTTTTTTATTTCTTTTGACACAGTATACTCTCAGCTTAGGTTTAATTGATTCCTCATCCTAAATATCTCCCTTTCCTTCTTTGTCTTCATAATCTAGTATTGGCCCTACTATATAAAAAAGCAAGAACCTTCTGGCTTTTTTTCCTCCAGTCAGAAAAAGTTCATTTTCTGTAACATACTTATAATAGTTATTTTAAAATCTTTGCCTATTAACTGGTTCATTTGTGTGTCTGCTAATATTTTGAGTTTTTTCTCTTGATTCTGTCATAATTTTCCTGCCTTTTTTGCATGTCATAAATTTTGATTATATGCTGGACATTACTTACAAAAGAAGCTAGGAGCTGCAAGTGATACAATTTTTCCCTCTAGAAAATATTTGAGCTTTCTTCTGGTAGGCAGAAGCAGAATGATTGCTTCAATCCAGTCAGGAATCAAGCTAGGTCAGGGCTGAGTGGCCATTTTAATTAGATTTTGTTCACCTCTAATTTATGTATATTCCTTAGGCATGGACTTCTCAGGCTTTTGATTTAGAAGTTGGCAGTTTTCTGTTACCTCAGTCCTGAAACATCAAGGGAGATTTAGTTGTCTTCTTCAGAGGCTTGAGATTAGCTCTTTAGCCTCTTACCTCATACAGCCCTAAAATCTGGAAAATGTCTTGTGGAGGAAACCTGCCTTGTGTTTGATGCAATGTTCATTCTTTTTTTCCCCTGGAATTTCCACAAGACGACAGAGATTTTATCTTTTCCACTTGACTCCCAGTCTCTCATCTCTGTCCTTCAAACTCAAATAAACACAGTTGTGTTGGAGGGCTTCTTTAGTTTCGGATTCATAATGCCAGTCCTGTGCAACTGCTGAAAGCTTTGCTGGTTTTACTCTGCTCCAGGATCTGCAAATGCCCTCAGGAAAGAAAGATCATCTTTCTGGAATTTTATTTTGTCCTTGTAGCTTCCATAGCTCTTCTTTTATCTTTGAACACGTAATTGATTTAAGCGTTTTTAGTTGTTGCAGTGGAAGCTCTTGCTTACGGTAATTACCACATTTTGCTCAGCACTGTGTTACAGTTCAAACCAGCTGGGCGATGGATTGACATTTGTAGGTCAGTAAAATGGCCATCAGTACATGTCATATATTAGTCATAATTGTTCAAATCTTAGATGTTATATCCATTCAGTTGACTTACTTCTGTGAAGTACAGTTTCTTTAAGGGTTTGACACCATGTTTTATAAGAATAGACCTGCTGAAAATCAGTAAATTCAGGCTACAACTTTTTAGTTATGCAAATATTATGTTTATTGTTGTTTTATTTTCAAGTTCTTAAAGAACTTTTCAGCCCTGGCTGGGTAGGTCATTTGGTTAGAGTGTGGTCCCACTGTGCCAAGGTTGCAGGTTCGATATCCCCCATCAGGGCACATACAAGAATCAACCAATGAATGCATAAATAAGTGGAACAACAAATTGATGTTTTCTCTCTCTCTCTCTCTCTCTCTCTCTCCCCCCCCCCTCTTATTTTTAAAGTTCTTATTTTTTTTTAAAGTTTTTTATTAGGGTGATGCTGATACTAGTATGTTACTCCTTTGGTGCTGAATTGAGTTTAACCTTTGCTGGTTTCCCCTGTATTCTCAGTTTTCTTCCCAAAGCAAATAACTACCACCTGTTGACAGTTGTAACCTTTAAAAAGTAATTACTACGCTGTTTTAATATAATTTTAATTCAAAAGCATTTGATCCTACTCTTTGCCAAGCACTAGGGCTTTGAAACACGTTTGAACAACAAAGACCCTTTCTGGCTGGGGAGGTTCTGGGGAGGTTGGTGGGCAAAACAGTAAAAGTAACAAATAGGCAAATTAGAAGTGATTGGTGATAATCACTATGGAAAAATATTAAATAGAGCAGTATAAGCAAGGGAAGGGACATCAATAATGCTTGGGTGGTTTCAGTTTTAAATAGGTCATTAAGATGGTGGCTTTTAAGCATAGACTTCTAGATATTTATAACCAGACTGCTTTAAAGATTTGATGTGAATAAGGTATGGATTTTATTTTACTTCAGTTTGTTAAATAGTATTTTATGTGTAAGATAGAAGTGTTTACATATTCCTTTTTTAAATGTATCTTAAAGAATCTTTAGTCTTAATTTTTTTTTTTTTAATTAGTAATCGTGCCTTGGATAAACCTCATTGGCTATGACACTGTGTAAAGCTTTTTTTTTTTTTTTAATCCTCACCTGAGGATATTTTCCCATAGACTTTTAGAGAGAGTAGAAGAGAAGGAACGATAGAGAGAAATACTGATGTGAGAGAAGCACATCGATTGGTTGCCTCCTGCACGAGCCCTTGAACAGGGCCCAGGCTGGGGAGGAGTCTGCAACTAAGGTACATGCCCTTGACTGTAATTGAACCAAGGACCCTTCAGTCCGCAGGCCGACCCTCTATCCACTGAGCCAAACCAACTAGGGCATAGTCTTAACTTTTTAATATTTTAAATTTATTATTTAAATGTAAAATACAGATCAAACATATTTATAAGTAAATGCTAACATTCAGAAACTTAAAATCCTTCACAATCCAACTCATGGCTTAAACTGCATATTCTTACATCAGTGATAAAGTGTTTATAAGATGGGACTACACTTTATATAATATTTTGTATCATACTTTTAAATTTAATATAAAGCCTCTTTTCATATTAATATAATTCCATAAAATTCCTTGTTCAAAACTGCTGGGCCCAAAAGTTTAAGGGATTAAGCCAAAAACAAAACAAACGAACTCACAGACAATAAATAGTATGGCGATTACCAGAGGGAAAGAAGTGGGTGAAGGGTAGTAGAAAAAGATATAGGGGGCATAAACAGTGATGGAAGGAGACTTGACTTGCAGTGCTGAACTCACAGTACAGTTTACAGATGATGTATTATAGAATTGTACACCTGAAACCTATACAATTTTATTGACCAATGTCACCTCGATAAATTCAATAAAAGAGTAAACAAACTATTGGGCCCAGTGTATTTGGAGATTCAGAATCTTTCTGTAAGTTTTTAAAGTGCATTTGTTGTATATTATATGTTTTCATAATTGTGTTATTTCTATAGCATAATTTTGTTTTCCTAGACTTAGTGACAAAAGTGAATAAGGCATCTCTGTAGGTGCTTTTAAGGAATTGTTTGTTTATAGTACTGTTGATTCTGTTTATTTTTCCCAGAGAAAATTTGTCAAAGGACCTTTACCTGATATCTCAAATGGACAGTGATCAATTCATTCCAATTTGGACAGTTGCCAACATGGAAGAAATAAAAAAGCTAACCACAGACCCCGAAATAATTCTTGAAGTATTGAGATGTATGTAAAGCATACCTTTTAGCTTATTCTTTAAGTCAAAAAATTAAATGTTCTTTTAATTTCTGATTAGACAGGGAATTGTTTTAAGTTCCTATTTCTTGCTACTCTGTTCCAAACATTTATCTTTACTGACTGGTATATAGCTTCTATAGCAATTTTATACCTTCATTGTTAATCTTGATACCCAGTTACACATATAAGAAATTAAAACTCAGTTTTCTGGGCTACTAGAAAGTTTTATGTATCTGTTTTTTGTTTTTGTTCATCAATTTATGTTGTTCATTATATTCCATAAATGAGTGAGGTCATGTGATACTTATCTTTCTCTGACTGGCTTATTTTACTAAGCATTTTCACACTCTTTAAAGCAATCTATTTCAAACCTTTGAACCCGTGTAGTACATTTTACATCACAGTCCAGTACATATACTATATACTCACACATAACAAATGCTACACAGATTAATTCTAAATGCTTACAACAAACTCATTTCTTTTAGTCTAAACTGATTCACAGCCTATTAAAGAGTTGTAACCTACAGTTTGACAAACATTGCTGTAAAATTTGGTAAGGAATTTATATTTTGTTTGAGGTTCTAAGAATTTTTAGTGATGTTTGTATCTAATAAGTATTTCTTGGTAACCTCTCATGTGGTTTTTGCTAACTATTTGACTGAATAAAGGCAGATCTTAATTTTGATATAAAATATGTTGCTGGAAATGTTTAAAAATTAAATATAGCAAGTTCAGTAATAGACTTATTACTTGGGAATAGAGGATTTTCATTCTCAGAAGGCTAAAAAATAATTTTGTGAAATATGAGTGGTTTGTGCAGACATCATTTCTTAAAATGATCCAATCTTGTGCATAATTCTTGGTTTAAGCACTTTAAAATATATATATATTTCAGAGAGGAGAGGAGAAGGAGAGAGAGAGAAACATTAATGATGAGAGAGAATCATTGATGGGCTGCCTCCTGCACGCCCACTACTGGGGGTTCAAGTTAGCCATCTGGAATCAAACCTAGGACTCTTCAGTCCTCAAGCCTACGCTCTATCCACTGAGCCAAACCAGCTAGGGCAAGCCACTTCTTAGACTGTAATTTTAAGAAGAGTTTCTTCACATAATAAAACCTAACTGCATTTCCCCAAGTAGGGAATAAATAATGTGGTATTTGTGTATGGAGAAATTGCCTTATTAGTTACGTGCTGCATGCTCCTTTAAAGGCTTTTTTTCCCCCCAACTACAACACAGTGGCAAATCGCAAAGTAGGTACTCTGAATATTTTTGTTCAAAGAATAATATTTGACAGTGTTCTTTGTATAATCTTAAAATATTTTATTGTAACTTTAATCTTTAATTCTACAACTTAATTTCTTTGGGATAATAACCTCTGCTAATTTATTCAGTTGGATGTAGAAATGAATAGCTTACTTTTAATGGCATTACTATCTCTACTTGTCACTTTTGAATGAAATCTTTTTTAAAATTTCAGCCTCTCCCATGGTACAAGTTGATGAGAAGGGTGAGAAAGTGAGACCAAGTCATAAGCGTTGTATCGTGATTCTTAGAGAGATTCCTGAGACAACACCGGTAGAGGTAAATTATTAAGCATTGTTAACGCTGAGTTCTCTTCACCTTTTAAATTGGAGGAGTTAAAATAAGCAGAATGTGTCCGTGTCCTCATCAGTTTCTGTGAATAGGATAAACACTAACTTGTTTTGTAAACTTTGAAGAATGGTGCAGAGGGAGGAAGAAGAGATGATTGTATGTTCTTAGAAGGGGAGACTGAAACTTGCAATATATTGATTTGACTGAATGGCAATTAAAATATAAATGTGCTTTTGGGAACTTGAGATTTATCTGAAAGAAATGAAGAAGAAAAATATGAATAATGATTAATGGGTCAGGACTAACCCTTCTGGTTAGCAAAATATAGAGCAAAGTTGCAGCAGCCAGCTGGTGTGGCTCAGTGGTTGAGCATTGACCTATGAGCTACGATGGTTCGATTCCCAGTCAGGGCATATACCCGGGTTGCAGGCTCGATCCCCAGTGTGTAGCATGCAAGAGGCAGCTGTTTGATGAGTCTCTCTCATCGTTGATGTTTCTATCTGTCTCTGTTCCTTCCTCTCAGAAAACAATAAAAAAATATTTATACATTAAAGCAAAGCTGCAGTTATAAAGATAATATAGTACAGGTACAAAAATAAAATAATACTTGAATGAAACAGTATAATCCAGAAATAGGCTCTTTTATACAATAAGGTATGTATAATAGCATCTACTTGATAATTAGATTCTTCCAAGTATTGTGCAATATACTTCAGTTATTTAGAGCCTCAGGTTTTATTATCTGTTTTACAGACAAAGTTAACTGAGCTTTAGGATGGTTAAATAAGTTAGCTAAGGACACTTGGGCTGTTTAAATAACAGAATCTGGATTTGAACTTGATCTCTCTGATTTTGAAGCCTGTGTTTCTTAACCACTAAGCCATAGAGCTTCACACTGAGTTGTCATGTTAAGGCATAGTAAATTAGAGAAGAGGAGAATTAATTAATAACTGATACATGGCAATTGACTAACCATTTTTAAAATGGTTAGACTTTTGCCACCTAACATATTTGCTCATCTTTTTGTTCAGAGTTCATTTAGTATTATATCTCCAGAATGCAGTGAGAGAAATTGGAAAAGAAACTCTCACGAGATCTTTGATTTAAAATTATGAACTATGTCAAAAGTAACAAATTGAAAGGAAGATTGCAGAATAGGAAGAATATTTGCAATATTAAGAAACAGTATATACCCAAACCTGAATTCTAGAGCCAAACTGCCTCAATTTGAATTCTAGTCTTTTTACTTGCCAGTTCTATGACCTTGGGTAACTTACTTGACCTCTTTTGCCTCTACTTTCTCATCTGTTAAATGGGATAATAGTAACAAGTAATTCATAAAATTTTTGTGAGAATTAAGTTACTATATAAAGACCAGTAGCAAGCATATAAAAGCACTCTTAAAGGTTAAATATTATTTTTTAAAATATATATTTTTATTGATTTCAGAGAGGAAGGGAGAGAGAGAGAAAGAGAAACATTAATGATGAGAGAGAATCATTGATTGCCTGCCTTCTGCACACCCCTACTGGGAATTGAACCGTGACTTTCTGGTTCATAGGGACCATGCTCAACCCCTGAGCCATGCCAGCCAGGCCCATTATTATCACTAGAGCACACACACATGGAAAACAGTAAATAAAAGGAACGAGGCAGCAACATACTGTTCATTTAAAAAAAAAAAAAAAGTATGTCCAGCTGGTGTGACTCAGTGGTTGAGCGTCGTCATATGAACCAGGAGGTCAGGGCACATGTCTGGGTTGTGGGCTCCATCCCAAGTGTGGGGCGTGCAGGAGGCAGCTGATCAATGATTTTCTCTCATCGTTGATATCTCTCTCTCTCTCTCTCTCTCTCTCTCTCTCTCTCTCTCTCTCTCTCCCTCTCTCCTCTCTCCCTCTCCCTCTCTCCCTCTCTCCCTCTCTCCCTCTGTCTCCCTCTCCCTAATTCTCTGAAATCAATATAAATACATTAAAAAAAAAAAAAGAGTAAAGCAAGTACAGATGACTAAAATAGCCAGAGAATGTTGACCTAGGCCCTAAAAACTAAAATTCAGATTAAAATGAGATTTGGGCCCTGCCAGTGTTGCTCAGTGATTGAGTACCAATCTATGAACCAGGAAGTTCTGGATCCATTCATACTGATATTTCACCATGACAAAGAATGTCTCTCAGGCAACAAAGGGGAGAATGCTTTTGTTTTTAGGGAAATCGAAGATAGCACAACTTTAAAACATTAAGAGGCCATCAAGAGTGCTAATGTTGCTACCGGTGTGAAAATGCTCACAAAACAATAATCACAGGCAAATTGAATAGGTAGAAAAATTGTTGATTTGGATAAAGGAATAGCAATGATACATGAAAAATGAGTTTAAGGCTAGTAGAGGGTAGTTTGATAAATTTAAGAAGTGTTCATAGATTAAACAGTATATTAGACGTACTATATATAAGGAAGTTTAACACAATCACTGGAACAGATTAATTCAATTTACATGATTTCTAATGTGAAAAAAGGATTTCAGTTTTTTAACAAATTGCTTCTCGAACAGCCTCCCTGAGTGAATTAAAGAACTGAGGTTCCACTGTACTTAGCACCTAGAAAATGTTAAGGAAGGACATACATTTCCTTTCTTTCCTTTTTTTATTTTTTATTTTTTATTATGACGCAATGAGAGATTTTTCTGGAAGGAAAATTGAGCTTGCCACTAGGAGTGAAATACTTCAGTTTTGATTATAAAGTAGGGCTCCATCCCTAAATTATATACACTATTTATGCTATAACTGTACATGTTTTTGTTTTAGAATATAATCTGCTCTCAATAGAAAAATGGCAGAAGCCATAAACAGTTAATAAATAAAGAAATAGAAAGGACCAAAAGTCATGAGGAGAAGAAATTGCCTATTATTGATGTTTGTTAGAATTAACTAAAGTTTTGGGGTTCTTTTTTAGGAAGTGAAAGCTTTGTTCAAGAATGAAAATTGCCCCAAGGTGATAAGCTGTGAGTTTGCACATAATAGCAATTGGTATATCACGTTCCAGTCAGACACGGATGCACAACAGGTGAGAATAAAACTTTTCTCCTAATTTCAGTCCTAGTGATAAAAGAAGTGGTATATTTTAATTGAGAAAATGTGTGCTTACAGCACTGTCGAGCAACTTCTTCACCTTTTTGTTTTTGCTTATTAATGGTTTTATTTTTTATCATCTGCCTAAAGACTTTTCAGTTTTAATTTGAGAAATTTATTTCTATCAAAAAAATTTAACATGGGAGTTTGGAAATCATATATTAGTAGTTAGTATTTCTACTATATAGCAGGCCTAGAATAAATATATAACTTTCTGATTCTTGAAATTTTGATACTGTGATTTTACTCTTAGTGTTATGTCCTACTTAAAGAAAAGTAATATTCCTTTGAAACAGAAACATGTCTAATAGCATTTTAAAACCACTTACTGGTTTTTGTTTGTTGATGTTTTCAGTTTGAGGGTTTTTTTTGTGTGTGTGTGTTTTCTGTTAATCCTCACCCAAGGATATTTTTCTATTGATTTTTTTTTTTTTTTTTTTTTTAGAGAGAGTGGAAGGGAGGGGGAGGGACAGAGAGAGAAACATTGATGTGAGAGAGACACATCAATTAGTTGCTTTCTGCAAATGCTCTGATGGGGCTGCGATAGAGCCTGCCACTGAGGTACTGGTGCTTGACTGGAATCAAACCCCAAGACCCTTCAGTCCTCAGGCCAATGCTCTGTCCACTGAGCCAAATCCGCCAGGGCTGGTTTTGTTTGTTTGTTTGTTTGTTTTTAATTTTTACCTTGGAAGGCTGCCTGATCGAACCATTTAAAAAATATGTAGCCCAGCCAGCATGGTTGAGCGTCAACCTATGAACCTGGAGGTCAAGGTTTGATTCCCAGTCCAGGCACATTGCGGGCTTGGTCCCTAGTTGGGGGTGTGCAGGAAGCAGCCGATCAATGATTCTCTCTTCATCATTGGTGTTTCTGTCTCTCTCCTTCTCTCTTCCTCTCTGAAATCAATAAAAATATATTGGGGGGAAAAAAGATAAGTGACATTTTGGGTCTGTTTGGAATTTTGTGCATTTTATCTCCAATAATCCATAGTAGCTTATCTACAGTAAATGGTGAACTATAGCTGAGATCTTAAATTTTTTCTTTTTCATTCCATATCACCTGCATAATGGAATCACCTTCATAATTCTTTTATTGTTTAGTTTAGAAATAGTTGCTAATACCAAACTCTGGATAGAATAAAGATGGCTTTAATGAAATGCTTGAATGCTAATGAAAGTTCCTTTCTGTTAACAGGCTTTTAAATATTTGAGAGAAGAAGTTAAAACATTTCAGGGCAAGCCAATTATGGTAAGAAACATTTGTAAGTAAGACTAGCATCTAACAAGAAAGATTTTTGTTGTTTGTCTATTTGAAAATTTTAAAAACACAAATGGATAATATTTTCTAAAACTCATAATGATTTCCAAGAAATTTCTGACTTATGTAACGTGCTACTTCAGAAAATTAGTGGATGGGACATCAAAATACTTTCTATACAGCAAATTCTTTCTAAAGCATAACTTCAAAGAGTATGAAGTTTTAGTTAGATGCTGACTAACAACATGTAAGGTAATCCCAGATCTCAAAATGAGTAGAAATAATTTTTTAGTAACAAAGTGGAAAACATTTGTAATGCTTTCATCCTCATCTCAATTCACTACATCATTACATTAACATTCAACCATTTAGAAAACCTGGGAATTGACACTTGCTCATTTTCTTTACATGTCTGATCTATCCTCAGGTTACATGAAATCTGCCTTCAAAACTTCTTTCAATCATTATTGCCATTGTTGACTCAAATAATTAGAGTAGCCTTTTAACTGTGAGGCCTTCAGCATTTCCCCCTTACAGTTCATTCTCCACATTACTACCAGAGTTACTATCTAAATTGGAATCCTGAACACTCACTCACTTTGACATGCTCCTCTTTCCTTATGTAATACAGAGTGTGGCAAGAGTAGATTTAGACTTGATCTTATGGAACATAATACAATAATATATTATTTATTATTGTATTATTATTATACAAAAATAACCAGTTTCACACACTCACAACTGTAAACCTACTTTGCCCCACCCTGGGTACTATTTTTAAGTGCAATACATTATTCTTATTGAGCTCTTACTGTGTATCAGTTTCTGTTCTAATCACCATTATATGTAGAGTCATTTAATTCTTAAGAGAACCTAATAAGGTGGGTACTTGTTTTCTTTCTCTCTTTTTTAATCCTCACCTGAAGATATGCTTATAGACTTGAGAGAGAGAGAGAGAGAGAGAGAGAGAGAGAGAGAGAGAGAGAGAGAGAGAGAACAATTGGAGAAACATTGATTGCCTCTCATACGCACGTGCCCCAACCAGGGGTAAAACCACAATGTTTCTGGTGTATGGAACAATTGCTCCAACCAGCCATGTTTTCTCTCTTTTACTGGTAAGGAAAGTGAGGCATGAGAGTTACCTGCCAAGTTTCACACAACTAGTAAGTAGAAGAACCAGGATGAGAGGAGCTTAAATTTATTAATAGATTATATTTCAGACACTATTCTAAGAACTTGACGTATTTAAATCTCATTATTCCTGTGTGGTAGGTGGTGGTATTTTCCTATTACAGATGAAGCTCTCTGCCAGTTGTCATCTTATTTCCTCTGCCTCTAAGCCTGTTCCCACTATTATCTCCTTTTCCTGACTGAGGCTATAAAACTATTCTCCTAGGTCTTCTAATAGCTTTTAAGTTTTATATATTGGACTTAGGACTTAGAAACATCTGGAATTAATTTGATATAGTATAAGATGGGTCTAATTTCATTTTTTTCTCTCAAAAAATGGAAAGTCAGTAGTGTCAACAGTTACCTGGGGGCAATTGACAGTTTTACTCTACATCAGCGGTTCTCAACCTGTGGGTCGCAACTCCTTTGGTAGTCGAACAACCCTTTCACAAGGGTCGCCTAAGACCATCCTGCATATCAGATATTTACATTACGATTCATAACAGTAGCAACATTATAGTTATGAAGTAGCAACGAAAATAATTTTATGGTTGGGCCATAACATGAGGAACTGTATTTAAAGGGCCAGAAGGTTGAGAACCACTGCTCTACATTATTCAACATTATAACTTTTTAATGAGAATATTTCTCTGTTAATTCAGGCCTATTGTGTTTTTTAATTAGTTCCTTAAAATAATTTTTGTTGCTTCTTTCCCCCCCCCCCCCCCCGTTGTGTCTTAGTGATTAAAAGAACAATAACACATTATTATATGTAGAAACCTTGCCTAACTCCTTTATTATATCTAGTGGTTTGTTGGCTCTTTGTATTTGTCTGAGAGATCATATTATCTATAAATAATTACTTTTTTGATCCTTACTCTCATTTCTTATAGCTTATTACTTTTCCTGAGATTTCAGGTGTAGTAGAAAATGTATACATACTTCATTATAAAAAATTTTTCTTCTTTGCCATTTGGTTTTTATTTATGGTTCTTTTGATTAGTCATCACATAGTGTTCTTGCTAGGAGATTTACACATTCACATTAATTTTCATATCGTTCATTAAAATCGACCTAGCACCCAGAAAGACAGGTGTAGGAGCCAGAAGTCCTATATTACAGCCCTTGATGCTGTTTTCAGCTTTAAGCTCTTTGATCTTGGGAGTGTTAAGTTACTTCTGAGGTTTTGGTTTATTTCTTTGAAATGTGCATGCTTTTCATTTCTGAAGTCCTGTGATTCAAAAGCAGTGATCTTAGAGTACAAAGAGACAAAGTGAATGTTTGTCCATCTATATCTGCATATGTTGATAATTTCATTAAGAGACAGTGCTTCATCTCATTTCAATTGGCCTTTGTAACTAGGAATATTAAATTTTATCTGGGTTTCATATAGATGATATCTATGTCAATAGAAAATATTTCTGTTGTATATTTTATTATTTCACAATTTTAAGCTTAAGAAATGGGAATGTACAATACAGTAGGTCCTTGGGTTACGTAGGAGATCCGTTCCTATGGCATGACATAACGTGATTTCCGCCATAAGTCGGAACCCACCTATGTCACTCACATGGAGCACATACACAGCAGTAATGAAGTGAAACAGTAAAAAAAATTTAAAAGAAAGATAACAATTCCTGACCTTTACTTGTGGTAAATAAATAATAAAAAACATAAAGCACATATGTATATACATCAAAATGATGGAACTTTTTTCTTTTTATAAATAAATGGGAGATGGCAACATAACCACGAAACGACACGTATGTTGAGTCCATCGTAACCCGAGGACTGTCTGTAGACACTCATCTGCTTCTTACATATAATAGAGCTTCAGCATCTCTTTATTCACTATTGTTTCGAGTATATACACAACTTTGTTATGCACATCATGATTTATCCATTTTTCTCCATGTATAAACATTAAGTTGTTTGTTTGTTTATAAATAACTAGAGGCTCGGTGCACGAATTCATGCACCAGTGGGGTCCCTTGGCCTGGCCTGTGGGATTAGGCTAAAACTGGCTTTCTGACATTCCCCGAGGGGTCCCGGATTGCTAGAGGGCACAGGCCAGGCCAAGGGACCCCACCAATGCACGATTAGAGAAAGGGAGGGACACGGGAGGTTGGCCAGCCAGGGAGGGATCGTGGAAGGGTGTGTCTGACCCGTCTCGCTCAGTCCCTATCTGCCGGACCCCAGCAGCAAGCTACCTACAGGTCCGAGTGTCTGTCCCCTGGTGGTCAGTGCACGTCATAGTGAGTGGTTGAGTGGCCTTAGCATATCATTAGCATATTATGCTTTGATTGGTTGAACGGACGACCAGACACTTAGCATATTAGGCTTTTATTATAATAGGATAATATTGCAGTGAAAAATATTTTGAAGTGTTTTATTGTAAAATATACATACATGCAATTTACCATTTTTAAGTGTGTAACTCAATAGCATTTAATACATTCACATTGTAGTGCGACTATCACCAATATTTATTTCTAGACATTTTGCATCACCCAAAACAGAAAATCTATACGAGTTAGACAGTAATGTCTCATTTTCCCTGCCCCTAGTAACCTCTAATCTATAGTCTCTGTCTTTATGAATTTCCCTATCTACATTTATAGAAAAGCTTAAGTGACCTTTATGACTGAACAACCTTTATGACACTCAACACAGGAGCTTGCTCCCTGGTGGTCAGTGTGCTCCCACAGCCAACTTCCTGCGGCCAGCCAACCTCCCATGGTCCCTCCTCCCAGCCTCCATCAGTTCCCATCTGGACTGGGTGAGACGGCCCTGATTGCTGGCCAGGCCAAGGCACTCCACCCATGCACGAATTTGTGCACCAGGCCTCTTGTTTTAGATGACTGCATATAAGTGCAGTCATGCAATATTTGTCATTTCGTGTCTGGCTTATTTCACTTAGCATAATGTTTTCAAGGTTCATCCATGTTGTAGCATATATCAGAACTTCATTACTTTTTATAGGCTCTTAACTCTCTTTGGCTAGTATGAATAATGCTATACAACTATCAGTTATTTGAGGTATTTACCTAGACATTACTGGCAAATATAATACCATGTTTAACATTTTGAGAAGCATGAAACTGTTTTTGCACAGCAGCTCTACCAGTTTACATTCCCAGCAATGTAATATGATTCAAACTTTTCCACATCTTATCAACATTTGTTATTTTCTGCTTTCTTAATAAAAGTCATTATAGTTTGGGGTTTCATTTTCCTAATGACTAATGATGATCAGTCTTTATGGGTTTTTTTTTTTGCCATTTGTGTATCTTTTTTGAAAATTGGGTTGTTTGTTTTGAGTTGTAGTAGTTCTTTATATATTTTAGTCCCTTATCAGATACATGATTTGCAAATATTTTCTCCCATTGTGTGAGTTAATCTTTTCCTTCTTTTTTAAAAATATATTTTTACTGATTTTAGAGAGGATAATGTCCTATGTACACTTGAGAAAAATGTATATTCTAGAGTTTGAAGTAGTATTTTTTAGGTCCAGTTGGTTTATAGTGTTGAAGTTCTCTATTTATTGCTCTTCTGTTGATTATTCATTATTGAAAGTGGGTTAATGAAGCCTCTATTGTAGAACTGCATTCTTTCAGTTCTGGCATTGTTTGCTTTATGTATGTAAGGACTCTGTTGGTAGATGTATGTATGTTTACAATTGTTTTCTCTTTTTGCTTAATTGAACCTTTTATCAATATATAATGTCCTTTGTCTTTTGGAACCTTTTTTGACCTAGTATATTTTGCCTGATAATAATAAAGCCATCTTAGCTGTATTTTGGTTACTATATGCTTGCATTTTGTTGCTTTCAATGTTTCTGAATCTAAAATGAATCTATGATTGACAGCACATAGATGGAGTCTTTTTTAAAATTCAACCTGTCAGACTCTGCCTTTAGTAGAGTTTAAGCTGTTTACATATCAAGTAATTACTAATCAAGAAAGATAATTCTGCTAACTAGGTATTTGTTTTCTAGGCGTTTCCATCCTCAGTTCCTTAGTTAACTGCCTGTTTTTTTTTTTTTTCATTGAATTGAACTTTTATAGTGTACCAATTTTGTTTTTCACCTTACCTATACTGTATAATTTTAAGTTTAAAAAATTTTTTTTAGTGGCTCTCTTGGAGCAGTGGTTCTCAACCTTCCTAATGCCGTGACCCCTTTAATACAGTTCCTCATGTTGTGGTGACCCCCAACCATAAAATTATTTTCGTTGCTACTTCCTAACTGTAATTTTGCTACTGTTATGAATCGTAATATAAATATCTGATATGCAGGATGTATTTTCATTGTTCATGACCCACAGGTTGAGAACCGCTGTGGGGGGTTACAGTTAACATCTTAAATTTATAACAATGTCAATTGAATAGTGGACAGATACTCTGCTCCTATACTTCTTTGTCCCTTCCCCTTTATATTTTTTACTTTCACAGATTACATCTTTATATATTTGTGCCCATTGATATCAGTTTATATTGTCTTATTTCCATTTTAAATCATATGAGGAAAAAAGAGGACTTACATAACAGAAATACAGTAACTTTTACTTGTCTTTACCTAAGTGATTATCCTTAGTAATCTTCCTTATTTCTTCTTATGGCTTTGAGTTACTGTCTGGCTTCATTTCATCTGAATAAGTCTCATTAGCATTTCTTGTAAGGTATGCTTACTGATTCCTTTTTAGCATTTTATTTGTATATCTTTTTCCTAATTGCTGTTAGGTTTGTCCATAGTTTTCATTAGCTCATTGAGCACATTTAAAATTTAACGTCTTTGACCAGTAATGCCAATGTCTGGACTTCCTCAGGATAATTTTTATACCCCCCCCCCCCCCCCCCCCGTGAATCACTGTAGTTTTTTCTTTCTTTGTATGTTTTGTAATTTTTTGTTGAAAACTGGATATTCTAAGTATTTATAAGATGTTAACTCTGGAAATCTGATTCTTCTACTCCTCAGATATTACTGATGTTTTGCTTGTTAAAGGCCTGTGACTTTTCCAAACTGTTTTTGCAAAGTGTGTATTCCTTGTTGTGGTCACTGAAATTTCTATTCCATTATCTCTATCTACATTCAGCCTGAGATCTGACAAAGATTTCCATAAATGTCTGGCTCCAAATAGGGTAATGGTGGTGGTGAAGGGTTCTGTCTTAGTTAGGGTTTTTTGAACTTATTGGGGTGACATTGGTTAATAAAATTATATAGGTTTCATGAAGTAAAATTCTGTAATCCATCATCAGTATATTGTATTGTGTGTTTACCACCCCAGGCCAAGTTTCCTAACATCTCCATTTATCCCTCCTTTATCCTTTTCTACCTCCCCCACTTCCCCTTTCCCTCTGGAAATCATCAGTTTTTCTTTGTTTATTGCTCAATCCCTTTACCTTTTACTAGTACACCCAGCCTCAACCCCTCTCTTCTGACAGCGGTCAGTCTGTTCTCTGTCTCTGAGTCTGGTTTATTCATTAGATTCCATATATAAATGAAATGAAATCACAATAGTATTTGTCTTTCTCAGACTGGCCTTATTTTAGTGTAATGGTCTCCAGGTCCATCCATGTTCTTGCAAAGTGTGAGATTTCCTTATTTTAGGCCGATTAAAGTTGTAGGTGTCACCTGGGAATCTGCTGCTTCAGAGAGGGTCATAATTGAGGCAGACATCAGCACAGATCCCTCAGGTATCCACCAGACTAACCACAGCACACCCAGCATATTTGACAGACAAAGTCCTCACACAACCTGCCTTAGCACCTGGCAGCCACTCCCAGAACACAGGCCACTGAGGAATGGAAGTGGTAGCTATGGTTTGTTGTTGGTTTTTGTTTTTTTCCCCCCCACTTAGGTAAGATCAGCCGCCTCTCCCTTTATTAAGCACTCCACTAGTTGTCATAAGTGTCCTAGCACTCTTTCTTCCTCAAATATTGATTCACTGGGAGCTAGTCTGCCATTTTTCCGCTATTCAATTTTTTGTTTATTCATGCAAATACAGTCATGCACCACTTAACAAGGATAAAAAAGAAAAAAAAACAGTCAAAAATGAAGACTGCAGGAACTAAAATGAAGAATGCATTACATGGAATCTCATTGTAGTTTTGATTTGCATTTCACTAATGACTAGTGAAATTGAGGATCTGTTCTTGTGCTTATTGGCCATTCACATAGTCTCTTTGGAGAAATGTCTATTCAAATCCTTTGTCCATCTTTGAATTGGCTAGCTACTGTATATTCTTGAGTGTAGTTTAACATGATTCTCTGTCCCCTGTATTTCCTGCAAATTGGTAGCTAGATCTAGAGGCTTCAATAGAATTGGATTTGATTTTGGAGCAGTGGAGAGAGAGAGAGCATAAGCATATAAAATATTTGTTATGTCTCTTAGGCTAGCTGCTACTGCTCTTTGGGGAACTCTATTCATTAAGGGTTGAAGAGGTACTATTTCTGTGTTAATCTGTTTTCTATTTATTAGCTGAAACACTTCTTTAAAGAGAAGCTTGCCCTCATCTTCATTGCCCTGAGGTACATCTCATTGACAAAATGCATGATAAATGCTTGGTTCTAGCTTTTATTACCTGTTTTTGAAAATAATGCATTGATTCTCTGGCAACTTTCAAAAATGACCATTCAGATTTTTTTTTTTTTAAGATTTAAACATATTTGGTGTGCTTATTGTCCTCTGAGTTTACTTATGAGTTCTCTTGTTATGACCCTTATAATTTTCATTAGCTTGTTTGCTCTCTAGTGCAACAAGGTAGATGAGGCTTTTGTATTTTTTGTGTCAAGACTTGGGGTCAGCCAACTCTCTGGAGTCCCTGTGTTACTTTTATGGGGAAATGATATTTTGTATTCACTGGCTTTGCATAAGGAGTTATTGTGACTAAATACATGTTTTGTCTTGTGTTTTTGTTGTTGTTTGTTTTTTAAGACAAAATACATGATTTTTTAAAAGATAGTCTTTATTTTATTTTATTTTTTAATATATTTTTATTGATTTCAGAAAGGAAGGGAGAGGGAGAAATAGAAACATCAATGGTGAGAGCGAGTCCTTGATTGGCTGCCTCCTACACAGCCCCTACTGGGGATCAAAAGTGCAACCCGAGCATGTGCCCTGACCGGGAATCAAACTGTAACCTCCTGGTTCATAAGGCAACGCTCAACCACTGAGCGACACCAGCTGGACTCCATCATGATTTTATACTGATGCTTCCGCTTTGAATTCAGGTGACATAGTTTTTACATCTTCAGTCTCACATTTGTTTCTCCTTTTTCCCATGTGAAAATCAAACCTCTGTGACTCCAATATAATAATGATTTGATGAATCCCATAGTCACATACAAAGTATCAGAATACAATACCAGTAGCAATATAATTCTGAGATATTAAGAAAAATTCCATACTTTGCCTTTTGGGTTATTCGTAAGGAACTTTCATAACAGTTGATTTTTTAAAAAATTGATTTTTAGAGAGTGGAAGGGAGAGGGACAGAAGCATCAATGTGAGAGTGAAACATCAATCTGCTGCCTCCTGCATGTCCCCTATCAGGGATAAAGCTCTCAACCAATTGAGCCAAACTGGCCAGGGCACAGTTGATTTTTATTTTGGTTCAAAGCCACTTAGGATGTCTCTGTTATATTATTAATAAATGCACATTTTGGCCCATTTGCTTTTAACTTTTACACATTGATTTTTTAAAATTTGATTTTCAGTATGTGCATTGTTTAAAAGCAAAATATTTTCAATAAATATTCACACATATACAAGGTGTCCCAAAAATATGTATGCACACTTTGAATAATTATAAAGACAGTGTTGCCTGGCTAGTGTGGCTCAATGGTTGAGCGTCTACCTATAAACCAGGAGGTCACGGTTCGATTCCTGGTCAGGACATATGTCTGGGTTGCGGGCTTGATCCCTAGTAGAGGGTATGCAGGAGGCAGCCGATTAATGATTCTTTCTCATCATTGATGTTTCTCTCTCTCCCTTCCTCTCTGAAATCAATAAAAAAGTATATTTTAAAAGACAGTGTTTATGAAAATACATTTTATTTTCAAAATGTAATATAATCTAGACATAGTGTGTGTATACATTTTTGGGACACCCTGTATATGTGTATGTAAGTATGTCTTCATATTTCCATCTGACTTAGCGAGAGAAGAGCTTGTGATACAGCCTTGCCTTTTTTTCTTTAATCTGTATATTCTAGAAGTCACTTCATAATAGTATTTAGAGCAATTACTCAGTTCTTTTTATATCTGCAGGTTACTTACTCAGTTGTGTGTATGTATCCTGATGTATTCAGCCATCGATGGAAAGTTGGGTTGGTTTGTGTGTGGTGGGGAGAGTCTGTCCTCCACCCCTGACCCTACATTACAAATAGTGTCAGTGAATAGCTGTGTGTATCCTTAAAAAAAACAAAACTATTTTGGCCTTGGCTGGGTAGTTTAGTTGTTTAGAGCATCATCCTAAACAAGGATGTGGTTTCGATTCCAGTCAAGGCACATATAAGAACCAACCAATGAATGCTTAAATAAGTGTAACAACAAGTATCTATCCCCCTCTCTCTCCCTCTTCCCCTCTTCCCCTCTCCTCCTTTCTCCCTCTCTCCTTCTCCATTCCTTTCTCTAAAAATCAGTAAGTAAAGAAATAAAAGACTGTTTTGGTCAGTGTATATTTGGGAAAGATTTCTAGAATTGGGATTGATGTTCATAAGAGTTGTGCTATTTTGCATGCCCATCTTAATGTATCAGATTATCTGTTTTAGACTTTGCTGATGGTATAATTGAGAAATTTAATTCAACTTTAATTGCATTTCTCTTAGCAAGTTTTAGTATCTTTTTCATATGTTTAAGAGTCATTTGCCTTTTTTTTTCTGTGAACTCTTTATTTTTCTAACTCATTTTTAGGTAAGATTGTTGGCTTTTAAATCTATTTTTAGAATTTATGTATTTGGAATATTAACAGTTTCACTGTTTGGACTTCTGTGTATTTGCCATACATAAGTTTCAATTAATTAAATCTGTCATTTTCCTTTGCCTAATTCTACAATAGGCAGAAATAATGTAGTCATGTAAAATAAGTTAAAAATTTTAATTAAATATATTTGTAAAAATATACACTTAATCCTTTGTAATTATGTGTTCCTCTTTCTTCTAGGCAAGGATAAAAGCCATCAATACGTTTTTTGCTAAGAATGGTTTTCGATTAATGGATTCTAGTATGTATAGTCAGCCCATTCAAGCTCAAGCACAGTATGCCTCACCAGTCTTTATGCAGCCTGTGTATAGTCCTCACCAGCAGTACTCCATCTATAGTATTGTGCCTCAGTCTTGGTCTCCAAATCCTGCACCTTACTTTGAAACACCACTGGTAAGTGAGATCTTTACAGAATAATAAAATTTTTTCACTCAAGCTGAAATTTGAAGAAATCAACTAGAGTGGGAGTTCATGTTTTGTTTTGTTGATTGTTTATTTTCTGTTTTTTAAGTAATGATGAGGATATATAATATCCCATCGCAAATGTATGCATATGACTAAATGTTTCTGTAATTTTATTCTTTAGATTTTGCTGTGTGAATTAAAGTTAGAGACTGGATAAATCCATTGATTTAAGTTGCTTTTAGTTTTGTGAAACTTACTCAAAGAAAAGTGTTCTTTATGAAGTAATGGACCAGTGATTTCTTGTTCTGTAATGTACTGCAAAAGTGAAAACGTAAAATGTTTAAAATTATTTTGAGCTAGAAGAAATTGATGCTAGGTTAAGTCGTCAGAAATTTCTTATGACCTTCACATCAGATGCTGCCTTTACCATTAACTGTTTTTAAACATTAAAATTTTCTTTTAGGCTCCGTTTCCAAATAGTAGTTTTGTGAATGGCTTTAGTTCACCAGGATCTTATAAAACAACTGCTGCTGCTGCTGCTGCTGTGAATATGGGTCGACCATTCCAAAAAAATCGGTAAGATAAAAATCATGGCTGGAATTTATTGTAAGCAGTTCTCAGTAGTTCTTACAGAGTCACTGTGTTCATTGCAATGCTTATTTGCAGATTCAGTGGAAAAGAATTTTTTTGTTTTGCACAAAATATATGAGTGATTTAATCTAGAATTTATAAACACGCTTTGACCTCATGTTGATAATGGGATAAAAGGACTTGGGGCTGAGATGGTACATGATGATTTTTTTTTAAAATAAAGGGAACAGGAAATGTTCTATGGCAGCAACACAAAGTCCAGTGTGTAAGTGCCTTTAGTGTGTTAAAGAGGTAACACAAAGTGGTTCCCCCACTGCCCCAAGCACCCACCTAATCCCATATCCCTGTTATTTCGACATTATTGACTATATTCTTCTTGCTGCAATCTGCATATCTGTGAAAGCAATTTTAAAATATATATTGTTATTTTTTTATCACTATTTATTCACCCTATACCCTCTTACCTCCACCCACACTGCCCCGCCACCCCCCGCGCTTTTTTAAAAAAATTGATTTGAGAGAGAGAGAGAAAAACATTGATGTGAGAGAGAGACATCAATTGGTTGCCTTCCATACACACCCCAACTGGGGATGAAACCCACAATCTGGGTATGTGCCCTGACTGGGAATCAAACCCACCACCTCTAGGTGTACCTGACAATATTCCAATTAACTGAGCCACACCAGCCAGAGCTAAAGTAATTTTTTTTCCCCTAAAGTAACTTTTAACTAATAACTAAAAGTACTGCCCAGCCCATGTGGTTCAGTGTTGAGCATCAACCTAGGAACCAAGAGATCACGGTTCAATTCCTGGTCAGGTCACACGCTCAGGTTGCGGGCTCTATCTCCGGTGCATGAGGCAGCCAATTGATGATTCTCTTATTGATGTGTCTATCTCTCTATCCCTCTTCCTTCTTCTGTCTCTAAAAACCAATAAAAACATATAAAAATATAAAAGTACTGATGTTTGCAGATGCTTGATTTAAAAATACATTGTTTTCATGGTGTTCCTTTATTGTTACTTGTCTTTGTCTGCTGTGCTTTCTTGGTGAAAGGGGTAAGATTACAATAAGAAAGCCAAAAATGACAGTCAAATCATCTTGGCTTTAATGGAGGTGTACTTATGGTATTGAAAATACAGGGCAGATTTATTATAATTTTGCTTGTTACTCGAAACCATTTGTGTATAATTCTTTTCCATATGTTTGACCAATGCAGGTTGCTGTTAATTTTTAATTACAGAAATAGCACATGAATACTTTCTTATACAAATGCAAATATTACAGTAAAGTGTTTTGACACCCCCCCCCCCAACCAAATCTGTTTCCTTATTTCTAAGAAGTGACCACTGCCAGACCTTTATTTATATCAGTCAAGGAGAAAGTAACAATATAGGGCCCTCATGCAGTTTATTATATTGTATTGGCCTTATAACAGCCCAGTGATGATCACTAGACCTACTTAGAGAAAATAGGACTAACTTTCAGAAGTCGGGGCATTTTTCTACCTTTCATACTTTATCTTTCTGTCACTATACTTCTTCCTTTCTATCTTTTATCGCTTATTTCTTTCTTTTGCCCAGATTGAGATTGTTAGTCCCTCTCAGTGAAGGGTAAGATAATGAGATCTGAGGGCTGTTTAAACCTAACTTGCCCATTAGGGTCTCTTGAAATGCAATGAGAAAATTGAAGTGAAAGTTTTTGAACAGGTAATATAAATAGCGTAGCTACTTAATGGGGTCATTTTCAGATATGATGGATAATATAAATATATTGAAAATTACGTGTTAGTTGACATTATATTATTTTAATTGCGACTAAAAACCTACTTTGTGACAGAAAGTATCTGGAAAAGTATTATCTCATATTAAACTCAGCCCAACTCTGTAGCCTGAGTTTTATCTTTAACCTAATTTTTTATGTTCCTTAAAGAGTAAAGTAGGATAGCTGGAAATGCGGTTGTAATTAATGTATGAGGTTTTAAATCCCTATTCAGAGAGCCAGGAATTGACATTGTGTTATTAATATTATGAATTTGTAATTATGAAAATAGACTGGAAAAAAATGGAGCATATAAACTGCAAGCAAGGGCCTAAATATAAGTCTTATACTCTCTTGTTTAATCTATAGAGCCAACAGTGGATAGAGTGTTGGCCTGTGGACTGAAAGGTCCCAGGTTCGATTCCAGTAAAGGGCACATGCCCAGGTTGTGGGCTCCATTCCCAGTAGGGGCCGTGCAGGAGACTGCCCATCAATAATTCTCTCATCATTGGTGTTTCTATCTGTCTCTCTCTCCTTTCTTCTCTGAAATCAATAAAAACATATTTTAAAAAAATCTATAGAGCCAAGATCCTCAGTTGCTTGGACTTAACTTTAGATGTTTTAACTATTGATTAAACTGCATCTTCTCTCCTTTACCATAGCTTCATCTGCTTATAAATTGTAAGAGTTGGGTGCCTATGCACATGATCCAAGATAAAAGTTACTTTTGTCAGAAGTAGCTTTCTTTGTTTTGTCTTGTTTTTACCAGATTTCATACCTTAATTCATGAAGTCATGTCAGGCTATTAGTTGTATTATATCTTCCTAGTTATATTTTATGTCCCACGTATGGATCATTGAACAACAAATTTCATTTGGCAAGGGATACTTAGTAAGAAGGTGGGATTTTAATATATTCCTTCATTTTATTTTTTTTAAATGTCATTCCCTTAAAGAGCCTTTTTATACTTTTTTTCTGATTTTCCCTTATGAAAAAAATTTTTTTTAAGCTTTATTGATTTTTTTTTTTTTTTTTAGAGAGAGAGAGAGAGAGAGAGAGAAGATGTGAGAGAGGGAGAAAGACATAACAATATGAGAGCATCATATCAGTTGGCCGCCTCTTGCATGCCCCTCCTGGGGATCGAGCCCACAACCTGAGCAGCATGTGCACTGACTGTGACTCGAACCAGCAACCTTTTAAAAAATTATTGATTTTAGAGAGAGGAAGGGAGTGGAGAGAGAAACATTGATTGCCTGCCTTCTGCATACCCTCTACTGGGGAAGGATCAAACCTTACAACCCAGGCATGCACCCAACTTGGAATCAAACCAGCAGCTTCCTGGTACATGGGACGACGCTCAAACAACTGAGCCATACCAGTTAGGGCTCTCCCTATGAAAATTTAATACTGGAGATTATGTATGTATGTCTGTACTTTATACATAAAATTAATAAGAAATTAATAAGGTAGAGGCTTGACACAGATTCATTAATAAGCTTAAAGCCTGGCTGATTTACATGTGTAAAGACTGCAGCTTATGTTAAAGAAAGAAGCTAAAATCGTAGTTTTAGCCTGAGTATCTCAAAGAACTTTGGATTTTCCCCCAAATGTCTTTTAACAACTTTTTAATGTAAAAGTTCTTTGCCTGTTAAAAATAAAATATCTAGGACATAAAAGGGTTTACATTTTTATAAAACAATTTTATGTTTAACTTAATTAATGGAAAACAGGAAACAGCAAAAAACAGTTTTTAACTTGGCCTATTAAGAGTTTCTACCATTAAGAAGAAAGATGTTCTGTCTGTCTTGATTTATCCTCTCATACATATGATCATTATTTCTCATAGCGTGAAGCCTCATTTTAGGGCATCAAGTGGTTCAGAACACTCAACAGAGGGATCTGTGTCACTGGGGGATGGACCAGTAAACAGATCTGGGACAAGAAACTTTCCAACTGAACGGCATAACCCTATAGTAACAGGACATCAGGAGCAAAGCTACCTTCCAAAAGAGACTCCAACTTTGCCGATTGAACAGAATGGGGATTATGGTAGGGGCAGGTAAGTGAATATGGTAATAAATCTGGAAGGAAATAAGGTATATGAAACTCCTTTTATCATAATGTGAGTATTTGGAAACCATGATCTAGTGTTAAATACATTTTTACATAATAGTTTTTCATAATTATTAAGAAATTTAGAGTGTTTATATAGAGTGTAACTGAGTCAGATTTATGAAAGTTATTCTGAAGTTCACAAAGAATGGTTTAGAAAGATAAAATCCCATCTGCATTATAGTTTTAATTTCCCACAACTATCTGATTGATTGATTGATTTTAGAGAGGAATGGAGCGAGACATTTGTTGATCCACTTATTTATGCATTCATTGGTTGCTTCCTGTATGTGCCCTCATGGGATTGAACCCCCCAACCTTGGCATATCAGAGCAGTGCTGTAAAACCAACTTAGCTACCCGGCCAGAACTAATTTCTTACAACTTCTAAACTAAGGGAATGTGGTTATATGTAACCTAACTTGCCTGAAGAAAACATAACTGAACCCTAATCTGCTCCTGGTGTGGAGAGAGTGCTTCTAATAAAAATATGCATAGCTTACTTCGTGGTGGTGGTGGTGATCGTAGTTGAAGTTTTTGGTAGATTTGCTCAGGATCCCTTCAGAAGAATACATATTTATCCTATATAATAAAAGCCTAATACACTAAGTGTCCAGTTGTCCAGTCAGCCATTTAACCAATCAAAGCATAATATGCTAAGGCTTCTTAGCCACTCACTATGACGTGCACTGACCACCAGGGGGCAGACTCTCTGACTGATAGGTTAGCTTGCTGCTGGGGTCTGGCTGATCGGGACGGAGTGAGACCGGCTGGACATGC
Organism: Myotis daubentonii; assembly: GCF_963259705.1. Classification (NCBI taxonomy): domain Eukaryota; kingdom Metazoa; phylum Chordata; class Mammalia; order Chiroptera; family Vespertilionidae; genus Myotis; species Myotis daubentonii. The sequence continues at coordinate 51,104,711 of NC_081841.1, forward strand.
CTAGGAGCCCGTCCCTCCCCAGCTGGCCAACCTCCCTGGCCCTGATTATGCACCGGTGGGGTCCCTTGGCCTGGCCTCTGCCCTCTCACAATCCAGGCTGAGGGACACAACACCCCCCACCCCCACCCCTGCTGAGTGCATGAATTTCGTGCACCGGGCCTCTAGTCCTTTAATAATAATGGAAATTTAGATGTATAGATACTTAAAATAGAAATACACTCATTTTTAATGAAATGTATAAATTTGAAGAAACTTATGAGTTCTCCCTCCCACCACCCTTTTTTTGTTTTGTTAAAAGGAGAACTCTTTTCAGAGGTCGAAGACGACGAGAAGATGACAGAATCCCAGTAAGTATTTTTTTACTTTTAATTACTGCTGTTAATTTTTCTTTTCTTTTGTGATTTACTATGGCATTGACTTGTGATCTACCTTGACTTTTAGGTTTCTACTTGATTGATTTTTAAAAAACTATATATATATTAATTGATTTCAGAGAGGAAGGGAGAGGGAGAGAGAGATGGAAACAAACATCAATGATGAGAGAGAACCATTGATCGGCTGCCTCCTGCATGTCCCCCCTTGGGGATTGAGCCCATAATCCGGGCATGTGCCTTTGACCAGAATCAAACCTGGGACCCTTCAGTTCGCAGACTGACGCTCTATCCACTGAGCCAAACCAGCTAGGGCAGTGGTCAGCAAACTGCGGCTTGTGAGCCACATGCAGCTCTTTGGCCCCTTGAGTGTGGCTCTTCCACAAAATACCGACTTCTGCACATGGGCCACGAAGTTTCAATCGCACTGTACGCATGTGTGCGCCCGCACGTGGTATTTTGTGGAAGAGCCACACTCAAGGGGCCAAAGAGCCGCATGTGGCTTGCAAGCCGCAGTTTGCTGACCACTGGGTTAGGGCTACTTGATGATAGTATTCAGCCTAAGGTATGCAGCCTGGGCTTGACCCTGAAATATACACCATTATCACGCTCCCTCCACCCTTAAAATGCACATATAGTTAAGGAATTGACCTGTGTTTTTCACTTAAAAAATTACTTTAGTAGCTAATATTTTCACATGGTTTAAAAATAAAAAATATGAAAATATTCTATGAAAAGATTAATTCTTACTTTACTAACAGACATTTAAGCAGTTTGACTCTTCTGATTGTATATAAGTGCTATTACAAACAGTGCAATGATAACCTCATAAAATTATTGTTTCCTATGTATGCAGTATCTGAAGGAGAATCTCTAGAAGTGGGATTTCTGGGTCACAATTTAATAAGTTGCTGCTAAGTAGTTTTCTATAGAGGTTGTGCTGATTTTCATTCCTGTTTATCCATCGCCTTACAGAGGATATGATTTCATTTTATTTTTTTAAAGAATAGTTTATTAATCACTAGAGAGGAAGGGAGAGAGAAACATCGATGTGAGAGTACAACATTGATCAGCTTGCCTCCTGCACGCCCCCCACCAGGGATTGAGCCCACAACTTAGGCATGTGCTCTGACCAGGAATCGAACTGTTAACCTTTTTGGTGCATGGGACGACGCGCAACCAACAGCCACACCAGTCAGGGCAGGATATGATTTTTTGCTAGTCTGATAAAGCATATCATTAACTTTTAAAGCTCTGTTGGATGGTGTTAGAAACTGTTATACTGTTTATTAATTGTTTGGAGTCAATTTTCTACCTGCTATTAATTCTTATATCCACTAATCTTATAAAATCGCTTAAAGAAAAATGTTTATAGCTAAGGCCTAATGTTCTTATTTGAATCTTAATGCCTCAGATTATTCATATTTTGATTTTTTGTGTGTGTTTGTTCATAGTGACTACTTACCATTTCTTAACTGGGCCCAAAAAGTGTTGAGGAATGAAAATGATGTAGGAAGATATAGAGGTCTCAAGAAAACTCTGTCTAGAATTTACAGATATATCATAAATGTGTAATATAATGCTTATTTTACATGTGTAAATAGTGAATTGTATACATATATAAGTAGTATACATATAGCTTACTGTTGGTTATACATATAAGTTACACATACACCACATTTATGAAGTATTAAAAGCATACACATTTTCAAAGAAGAAAATGTATTGCGTTATAACAAAGAGTAGTCCTTAGGGCAAACTATGAACCCTTTAAAACAGTGTTGTTTTTTCCATTTATAGCTTTCTATACTATGGGCAGCCATGAGATTTTAGGCAACAACTTTTTAAAGATACCATTGAAGCAGTAACATCCTCAAGTGGCCCTGAACAGTTGAGGAGAGGAGAAATTAGGTTTGAGGTCTATTTAACATGTTAAAAAATGTCTGGATTGAGGACTGAAGGTTGAGATGAAGAAAAAGGAGACAGGCATGTTTTCCAGTAGGAAGGGCAGGAGTGAGGTGCTCTTGTGCAGGAGGGCGATGTTAGCTAGAGATAAAATTTAGGATTTGTAAACTTACTCATAGTAACTGAAGTCATATGAATAGATGAGGTCATGGCAGGGGACTCTCTGTATAGTGAGTGATTTTTTTAAAAAGGGTCAAAAGTGGAACCTTGGGGAACATAGTGGCTTTGGGTTGAAAAATGAGATTGTTCATCATGTTGTTTGAAGTATCCAAGTAAAGTCTGAGTGGCAATGGCTGATAGGCTGGCAAATGGATATCTGGGTTTCAGGTGAAGGTCTGGGCTGAAAATAAAGTGTACAACTCAATAATTTTTGGTATGTTTTCAGAGTTGTGCAGCCAAAAGTTACCAAAAAGTGAAAAATTGTTTTAAGGATTGTTTGCATGTAGATAATAGTTAAAGTCATGAATAAAGGGTATCATCACACAGGGAAAGTATGGAATATGGAAAGTGAGAAGTAATGACTGTATAGAAATCAAAAACCATCAAAAGAAGTAGGCAGGCAGAGAACAGCACATGATTATCAGATCTGTGCATCAATAGAAAGGTGTGTCACAGAAGCTAAGGGAGAAATGAGCTCCCAACGGAAAGAATGTTTACCATGCCAAATGCTATAGTGAGGTCATGGAAAAAAGTCTGCCAGCTTTTGCATTGTGGAAGGCATTGGTGACTTGTCAAAGCAGTGGTATGATGAGTACAGAGGTGAAGAGGTAGAGGAGGAGGTACAAGTGAGAGGTTTGTCAGAGGATATAGAGAGTGGTTAGGGTGAAAGGGACAGATGAGATTTTCAAGGAAGGATATTGTTCTCTCTTGAGACTGTATGGAAGGGTGAATGATGATGGCAAATTTATGTGAGGTAGGGTTTTTTTTTTTGTTAGAAAAGGAGGTATAGCTAATTTAGAAAGCAAAGAATAGTGGAGATTGATTAGAAGGCTTAGGAGTGTGGCAAAGTTTGCAAAATAAACAAGAGAGGGAGCTAACTAAAGGTATGGAGGAATGATAGACTATGAAAGCTCATGTTCTCTTCAGCAGCACATATACTAAAATTTGAGCAATGTAGAGAAGAATTACATAGCCCTGTGGAAGGATGACTTGCAAATTTGTGAAGCATTCCATATTAAAAGACTAATAAGAGCTCAATTGAGATGAGAAGCCAAAAATTTATAGGGAAACAATTCTGTACAATAGAGTAGTTTGTTTTTTGAAGTTTCAGCTTCTGTGGTACAGGGTTAGAGAATAAGGTAGTCATATGACCTGTTTTATGATTTGTGTCTTTTAGAGACCCCAACCTTCAACAGCTGAAGCAAAGGCTCCAACACCAAAGTTTGACTTATTAGCCTCAAATTTTCCTCCTTTACCTGGAAGTTCATCAAGAACACCAGGTGAACTTGTTTTGGAGAGTAGGATGTCTGATGTTGTTAAAGGTGTCTGCAAAGAAAAGGTAAACACTAAAACATCCAATCTTCTACCTTTTGGGGACTATAGTATTAGCCTATGTTTTAAGTTATTTAGGTTTTTGTTCTTAATAAGTATTTCTAATACAGTTTTAATTCAGGGGATTGTCAGTATACATTGAATATTATAAAAAGATTTATAATAGTCCTGTGGCCACGTGGCTTGGTTGGTTGGAGCATCGTCCCCTACGTCCAGTACATCAAAAGGTTGCAAGTTCGATTCCTCCTCAAGGGACATACCTAGGTTGCGGTAGGGGAGGCAACTGATCAGTGTTTCTCTATCTCTCTCCATTCTTCTCTACCTAAAATCAGTTAAAAAAAAATACCCTCAGGTGAGGATTTTAAAAAAACTAAGAAAAATATCAACACTAATAAAAGAGAAAAATGGTAATTGGCGTACGAGCTACCCTTTTCATTAGCTAATCAGGGCTATATGCAAATTAACTGCCAACTGAGATGGCAGTTAACTGCCAACAAGATGGTGGTTAATTTGCATACGTAGGCACAATGCAGGGAGGCCAAAGGGAAAGCAGGAAGAAGCCCCCTGCCACTGACAGTGATCGGAAACCCAGGGGGGAGCTAAGAGCTGGGGGGCAGGGCAAAGGTGGCCCTGGGGCCGCCTTTGCCCTGCCCCCCAGCCATGATCAGAGAATCAGCAACCTTTTCTGCCCTGGCCAGTGATAGCAGGAAGTAAGGGTGGAGCCAGCGATGGGAGCTGGGCACGGTCGAAGCTGGCAGTCCCAGGAGCTAGGGGTCCCTTGCCTGGGCCTAAAACGAAGCCCACGATCGTGGGGCCGCTGCAGCTGCGGGTCCCCGCTGCCCGGGCCGAACGCCTAGGCCAGAGGCATCAGGCCTGGGCAAGGGGCTGATCCTGCGATTGGAGGGTGATGGGGGTCAACGCCTGAGGGCTCCCAGTATGTGAGAGGGGGCAGGCTGGGCTGAGGGACACTCCCCCCTCCCACACACACACCCAGTGCACGGGGATCAGCGGAGCCGCGAGGCCTCCCTGCACCGGCATCAGTGTGACAGGGGGCAGTGCCCAAACCCCCTGAACCCCCTGATCGCCCTGCGGCTCTGTGTGTGACAGGGGGCGGGGCCACAACCTCCCTATCCGCCCTGCTCTGTTCGGGACAGGGGAAGGCGCCCCAACCCCCTGATCAGCCCTGCTCTGTGCCTGATAGGGGGGAGCTGCCCAACCCCCTGATCGCTCTGCGGCTCTGTGTGTGACAGGGTGCAGTGCCCCAACCCCCTGATTGGCCCTGCTCTGTGTGTGACAGGGTGTGGTGCCCCAACCCCCTCCCCCCCCCGCACCCCCCCCCCCCCCCAACGGGTCCTGCTCTGTGTGTGACGGGGTAGAGCCATAACCTCCCCTTCGGCCCTGCCCTGAGTGTGAGAGTGGCGGCGCCCCAACCCCTCTGATGGGCTCTGCTCTGTGAGTGACAGGGGCCAGCGCCCCAACCCCCTGATTGGCCCTGCTCTTTGCGTGACAGGGGGTTGCACTGCAACCTCCCCATCGACCCTGCCTTGAGTGTGACAGGGGGCGGTGCCCCAATCCCCCAATCGGCCCTACCCTGAGCGTGACTGAGGGTGGCATCGCAACCTCCTGATCCTCCCTGCTCTGTGCATGACATGGGGCGGTGCCCCAACTCCCCAAATGGCCCTGCTCTGAGCCCGACCAGGGGCTGCACCTAGGGATTGGGCCTGCCTTCTGCCACCCGGGAGCAGGCCTAAGCCAGCAGGTCGTTATCTCCCGAGGGTTCCCAGACTGGGAGAGGGCACAGGCCGGGCTGAGGGACCCCCCCCTCCCTCCCCGAGTGCACAAATTTTTGTGCACCGGGCCTCTAGTTTATGATAAAGCTACAAATAAAATATTTTGTCATTTTTACATGTCTTTGTCAGTCACTCAGCTTGATAGACCTGATTAATGCAAGCCAAGTGGAAAGTGTCATTTCCACTTAAGTGCCTATAATTAATCAATGATATAAATGAAAATTTTAAGCTAGTTTCGTAAACTCAGTTTTTAAATAATGGAGAGTGGATGTCAAAATGTTAGGATACCTCATCCTCTAATATTTTTGAGTTAGACCTCTTAATATGGTAAATTCCCATTCCCCACAGAATTTTCTCATGTTCTGCCCCACCCCCTTTTTTTCTAATTCTATTGTTATTTTAATAGTACATGTACACAGTATACCTAGGCTTGTAATGGAAATAGTACCCTGCAACCACCTTCAACTCTAGCTTTTCTCTTGACATTTGTTCCTGTATTTCTAATTAACATGGTTATACTGCTATTTTTTTTACCTTTCAGTTATAAACATCTATTAACTTTACATTCTAGAAGCTAAGTATTTAGCTCTCTTAAAGCAACATATTCTTCTCATCCTCCCAGTAGATTTTATTTTATCATATCTAGGATACCATCAATTATAAGATGCCCCATTATTTTATTTAAAATTTAATTTCATTTTTTTGTTAATCTTCACCCAACGCTATTTTCCCACTGATTTTTAGAGCGAGCAGAAGGGAGTGGAGAGAGACAGAGAGAAACATCAATATGAGAGAGACACATAGATTGGTTGCCTGCCACACGGGCCCCAACCAAGTCCAGGGATTGAGCCTGCACCGAGGTGTGTGCCCTTGACTACAATCGAACCTGAGATCCTTCAGTCCGTGGGCTGATGCTCTATCCACTGAGTCAAACTAGCTCGGGCTATGCCCCATTATTTTAGTATCACTAAGAAAAAAAATTATTGCTAGTTAGAGTAAAATATGCCATCATTGTAAGGCATACCTCAGTATTACATAACTTTTTCCGAACAGCCCCATAGTATACTGTTATTATTTCTCCTTTTTTATATTCTCCATGGCCTGCACAGCTATGTTCCTGGGACGTCTCTTCACTATCAATCCTGAGAATTTTCCTTACTCTACTTGATTAGATCCCCCCTTTTTCTTGCTCTTGTTTTACTTTCCCATATTATGGTGAGTCACATCTTCCCAAGCTTCCTGAATAAAGGGCTTTTAGTATAAATTTTTAGAGATCTTGCATTCTGAAAATGTTTTGATGTTCTCACACTTGATCAGTAGCATATCTAGTAGAATTCATTCTACTATTGATGGACATTTGAGCTGTGTTTTCTTTGAAATTTTGAAGATACTTTATTGCCTTTTTTTAAAAGTGCAGTATTTCACTTCTAAGATTCATATATTTCACCTTTGAAAATCAGGCTGTCTTTTTTTTATCTTTATTGTTGAACGTATTACATATGTCCCCCCTTTTCCCCATTGACCCCCTCCATTTCACCCCTCATCCAAGTCTTCATCATCCTGTTGTCTGTGTCCTTGGGTTATACATAAATGTATTCTTTTGTTACTTCTTCCCTTCTGTGTTGTATGAAATATATTGCTGTTGATGTAGGCGACTATTTTATTTTGAGCTATTGTGTAAGAATATAACATTTATTCATTCTACCATTGATGGACTAATGTTTTTTGTCAGTTCATTATTATAAGCAATACTGCTATGAATCTTCAAACTTTCTGTTCATGTGAGCAAGAACATTTCTAAGGTATAATTGCTGAGTGATAGGGCTTTTTTTTTTTAATCGGTAACATTTTTTTTAAAATATATATTTTATTGATTTTGTACAGCGAGGAAGGGAGAGGGATAGAGAGCCAGAAACATCGATGAGAGAGAAGCATCGATCAGCTGCCTCCTGCACATCTCCTACTGGGGATGTGCCCGCAATCCAGGTACATGCCCTTGACCGGAATTGAACCTGGGACCCTTCAGTCCCCTGAGCCAAACTGGCCAGGGCAGTGATAGGGCTTTTTAAAATTTGAATGACTCTTGAGGTTAAATTACCTTTTTTTGTTTGTTTAATTCTCACCCAAGGGTATTTTTTCCATTGATTTCTAAAGGGGGGGTGGGGGAGAGAGAGAGACTCACTTCTACTGGGGCTGGGGAACCTGCAAACGAGGTGCCCTTGCCTGTGCCCTTAACCGGGAATTGAACCTGTGACCCATGGGCCAATGCTCTAACCATTGAGCAACTGGCCACAGCTAAATTATCATTTTTATATTTATAGACCATTTGAGTCTCTTTTATAAAAAGAGTTTTTTAAATATTTTGGCACATTAAATTGGGTTATCTCTTATCTTACAGATTCATGGAATTTAAACAGTATTCTGGATACTAATTCTTTGTCAGTTATGTATATCACTAATGGTTTATTTTCAGTCTTATGTATTTGTGGGTAAAATGCAGGTTCTTAATTTTGATATGGTTATATTTGGCAGTATTTCCTTTGTAGTTGTTTTTTTCTTTTTCTTTTTGGCTTAGGAATTAATCTAGCTTCCAGAGGTTCATTTCAGAAACTGCGGTTTATTTGTTTTTTAAATATATTTTTATTGATTTTAGAGAGGAAGAGAGAGGGAGAGATTGATACATCATTGATGAGAGAGAATCACTGATTGGCTGCCTCCTGCACTCCCAAGCATGTGCTCTGACTGGGAATCGAATCGTGACCTCCTGGTTCATAGGTCAGTGCTCAACCACTGAGCCACTGCAACCGGGCTAGAAACTATGGTTTTGATCCCTCATTCTCCCAATGACGTTTATCTTTCCACCCATCCCACCCCACCGGAGGCTTTTAGGATATTTTATTTATTCCTGGTATTCTGTGAATTTCATGATGATGTATCTTGCTATGACACTCTTTGTTTTGTTTGGTTTTAGTCATTGTAGTGGATACCTTCATGGGATTTTTAAATCTGGAAACTCATGACCTTCCATGTGGGATAAATTTCCTGTACTTCTCTCTGATAAATCCTTCACCTCTTTTCTTCTCTTTTTCTGGAACTCTTAATTTGATATTGGACCTTGATTTGCTTGTTTTGGCTTTCCTAATTTTGAGTTTTGTACTTGTCTTATTTTTCTTTTTCTTGTTTTAATTCTGGTAAAATACACATAACATAAATTTACTATCTTAACCATTGTTAAGTGTGTGCAGCTCAGTTGTGCTAAATACATTCATGTTGTTGTGCAATCAGTCTCCAGAACTCTTTTAGTCTTACAAAGCTAAAATACTACCAGTAAACAATAAATCCCATTCTCCCTTCCCTCAGCCCCTGGCAACCATCATCCTACTTTGTCTCTATAACTGATTATTTTAGTTGCCTCATATAAATAGAATCATAGAGTATTTTGTCTTTTTGTGGCTAGCGTATTTCACTTGGCATGATGTCCTCAAGATTCATCCATTGTTGTGGCATGTGTCCTTTATTCCTTTCATTGCACAGTAACATTTCATTGTATGAATATATAGTAGCGTGCCCCCCCCCCCCATCTGTAATTTTGCTTTCCATGGTTTCAGTTACCACAATTTAAAACTATTAAATGGAAAATTCCAAAAATTAACAATGCATAAATTTTAATTGAAGATTTTAAAATGGATTTTTAGAGAGAGATGGAGCGGGGGAGAGATAGAAACATCAATGTGATAACAACAAATCAATCCGCTGCCTCCTGCATACCTGCTATCAGGGATCAAGCCTGCAACCTAAGCATGTGCCCTGACCAGGACTTGAACCTACTACCCCTTGGTTCACAGTATGATACCAAACCAACTGAGCCACACCAGCCAGGCAACAATTCTTAAGTTTCAAATTTCATGCCCTTCAGGGAAGCACGGTTGGTGTGTGAATCATTGTCAGGTGTATCCACAGTATATACACTATCCAGCCTTTAGTCTCTCTCAGTTATCTGGTCACATGTCACTATAGTACAGTGCTTGTGTGCAAGAAACTCTTATTTTACATAGTAATGGCCCCAGAGCATAAGAGTAGTGATGCTGGTGATTTGTGTATGCCAAAGAGAAGATGTAGAGTCTTCCTTTAAGTAAAATGGTAAGTGCTGTACAATAAGATATTTTGAGAAAGACGACAGACCACATTCACAAAACCTTTATTACAGTACTAGAGGCCCGGTGCACGAATTCATGTACAGGTGGGGCTCCTCTGGGTCGCCTGCAGGGATTGGCCTGAAACCTGGAGTCCAACAAAACCTGTAGTCCTTTGCTGCCTGCAGCTCCTACCTGCTGCTCCTGCTCATCCCGGGCCCCACTGCACCTGCTGAGGGCTCACGCCCAATTAGTCCCAATCAAGAGAGGCTCAAGCTGCCATAGCAGTGCTCGCCAGCTGTGAGCCCTGCATCTGGTGCCCTCCAGAGAGGAGTGACCTGCGAGATCAGGCTGAAACCAGCTCTCTGACATCCCTCATGGGGTCCCGGATTGCGAGAGGGCGCAGGCCAGGAAGAGGGACCCCACCAGTGCACAGTCAGTCTGGGGCGGGACTGCAGGAGGGCTCCAGGGCTTGTCCAACCCATCTCACTCAGTCCTGATCTGCCGGACCACAGCAGCAAGCTAACCTACCAGTTAGAGCGTCTGCCCCCTGATGGTCAGTGCACATCATAGAGCCATTGAGCGGCCTTAGCATGTAATTAGCATATTATACTTTGATTGGTTGAACAGTTGACCGGTCACCAGAGGACCGGACACTTAGCATATTAGGCTTTTATTATATAGGATATTATTATAATTTTCTGTTTTTGTTTTTTGTGGGGTTTTTTTGTTACTAGAGGCCCAGTGCATGAGATTCGTGCACTGACGGGGGTGGGGGGTGGGGGGTGGGGGCATGGTCCCCTAGCCCAGCCTGCGTCCTCTCGCAGTCCAGGACCCCTTGGGGGATGTCCACCTGCTGGCTTAGGCCAGATCCCTAGGAGGCAGTCAAACATCCCTCTTGCAGTATGGGGCTCTCACAGTCTGGGACCTCTCGCTCCTTACCACCCGCCTGCAGCGGGGGCAGGAGAGGTTCCCACCACCGCTGCTGCACTCCCCAGCTGTGAGCCTGGCTTCTAGCTGAGCAGCCTCTCCCCTGTGGGAGCACACAGACCACCAGGGGGCAGCTCCTGCATTGAGCGTCTGCCCCTTGGTTGTCAGTGCATGTCATAGCAACTAGACATTCGCCTTTTGGTCTATCTGCATATTATGCTTTTATTATATAGGATTAATGTATTACTGAGCTTAATTTATAAATTAAACTTTATCATAGATATAGATATGTTGGTATAGGAAATATTGGGGTTCTGGGAACATATTACCTATTGATAAGGGAGGGACTACTGTTCCACATTTTGTTTATCTGTTCACCAGTTTATGAACATTTGTGTTGTTCTCACTTTTTTGGCTATTACGAATAATGCTACTATGAACATTTTTGCTTACAGTTTTTGCAGACATGCTTTCTCTTGGGTACCCAAGAGTGAATTATGGTAACTCTAACTTTTTGAGGAACTGCCTCACTATTTTCCAAAGTGGCTGCACCATTTTACATTGCCACTTTCTATGTATGAAGGTTCTAATATCTCCATATAACTAACTTTTGTTATTGCCTCTCTTACTGATTATAGCCATCCTATTGAGTATGTAGTGGTTTCTTGTTGTGGTTTTGATTTGCATTTCCCTAATGACTAATGATGTTGAACATCTTTTCATATATTCTTGTTGGCCATTTGTATATCATAAGTGTAATTTTAAAATTTTATTGTTTAATTATAATTGACATTCAATATTATATTAGTTTCAAATGTACAACATAGCAGTTAGACATTTATATAACTTGCTAAGTCAGTGGTTCTCAACCTTGGCTGCACATTAGAATCACCTGGGAATCTTTTTAAAATCCTGATTTCTGGGCCTCATCCTCCGGAAATTCTGTTTCTTTGTTACTAATGTTGTGGCCCCACCCCATAACAAAGAAACAGAATTTCCGGAGGATGAGGCCCAGAAATCAGGATTTTGAAAAGATTCCCAGGTGATTCTAATGTGCAGCCAAGGTTGGAAACCATTGTGCTAAGTGATCCCCCGATGAGTCTAGTACAGTGATGGCAAACCTTTTGAGCTCGGCGTGTCAGCATTTTGAAAAACCCTAACTTAACTCTGGTGCTGTGCCACACATAGAAATTTTATGATATTTGCAACCATAGTAAAACAAAGACTTATATTTTTGATATTTATTTTTATATATTTAAATGCCATTTAACAAAGAAAAATCAACCAAAAAAATGAGTTCGCGGGTCACCTCTGACACACGTATCATACGTTTGCCATCACTGGTCTAGTACCTACCTGACACATTACATAATTATTGACTACATTTCCTATTGACTACATTCCCATGCTGTATTTTACTATAAATGTAATTTTGAAATATGTTTTCACTTTAAGGATAATGAAGAGTTAAGACAAGGGGATAGTTGCCCAGTGCCTGCAGAGGATGAACAGACCGACTGCACCGCTGCCCAGCAACTCAATACAAGTACTGGTCCTTCGTGTACAGCTGAGCCTCCTGCATTGAGGTACAGTTTTTGATATGGAAAGATCTTCCGCATTAAGATTACTTTTTCTTCTGATCATTTGCTCACCTGTTTCTGTGTACTATATTACATCTAATGTAAAATTCTTTTTTTCTTAGCACAACTCATATAGAAAAGGATCTAGTGGAGGATTCCACTGTTCAGAAGGATGTTCTCAACTCGACAACTCTATCAGTTTCTTCCCCAAACCCTGCAAAGCCATCGGGGACAAATACTGCTTCACCATGTGATAGTAACATAAATGCAGCTGTAACTGTGGCCCTACAGGTAACTTGGTGAATTTAGTTTATGTCAGAAAAATATCAGTTTAATAATGAGCATTCTCACCCTCACCCCCACGCCCCATAACTCTTTGGTGTAGCAGAGTCATTTGGAAATAGCCCAATTTGGGGTTGCCTACATCCTGCCAAAAAGCTAAAGGAGTTTAAAGTCACTGTGAAGAAATGGGGAATTTTAGTCATGTTGAGGGAGTGAAGAAGTTACTATTCATTCTGTTTCTTTTGATTGCTTTTTTCTGATCATATTATAGTTAAGTGAAACTTCTTTCTTATCTATGTTATGTTGTATGAATCATTTTTGGGTTAGCGTAAAGAGGCTTTGAGCCTTTTGGTCTGTGTGTGTGTGTGTGTGTAATGCTTAACAAGTCTGTGGAACCCATGAGGGAATGCTAGTTTTTATTCAATTTCCAGAATTATTTTTATAATTAGGTTAATACAGAAAAGCAGAGGCAGGGGTGGGGGTGGGGGGGAAACCACAAAATTTACCTATAATCCTTTCATTTAATGTGTGTATATATGTATGTATTATTGTTATTATTATCTTTTATTTTAGAGAGAGAGGAAGGGAGAGGGAGAGAGATAGAAACATAAACTGGCTGCTTCCTGCGTGCCCCCACTGGGGATTGAGCTCCCAATCCAGGCATGTGCCCTAATCAGGAATTGAACAGCCATCCTCTTGGTGCATGGGATGTTGCTCAACCAACTGAGCCACACCAGCCAAGCCTTTTATTTATTGATATAGCTAGTAGTATTTTGGTATTGCTATTTCTTTTTTCTAGGTTTAGAACATTTTATCCCTGGCCTGGTAGCTTAGTTGGTTGGAGCATCGTCCCAATAATGCCAAGGTTGTCGATTCAATCCCCAGTCAGGGCATATAAATGAATCAACCAATGAGTGCATAAATAAGTAGAACAATAAGTCAGTTTGTGTCTCTGTTTCTCTCTCTCGAATCAATCAATAAATTTTTATAAGGAATATTTTATCTTGTGATTTAATATAATCCTATCTAATAATAGACAAACATGGTAATTAACCGTACCTCCGACATGCTCCCCATGGGCTAATCAGGGTGATATGCAAATTAACTGCCAACCAAGATGGCAGCCGGCAGCCAGGCTGCTGAAGCGAACAGGAGGATTGCTCGCTCCAGTGATGGAGGAAGCCAAGGTTCCCCGCCTGCCGCTGCCGGCCTCTGAGCTGTACTCTAAGAAACAATGTTGCAATTATAGAAGCTAAACAAACCCAGAAACCTCCTTTCAGCCAGCCGGCCTCGGAGCTGGAGCTGCAACAGTGTTTCAATTATAGAAGCCAAACAAACCCAGATACCTGCTTTCAGCAGCCAAGGTCTCAGCTGGAGCCGAGCCTCAGAGCTAAAGCCGGCTCTCAGTTCCAGTGACAGTCATAGAAGGTAAATAAATCCCAGAATAAAAAGAAAAAAGAAAAAAAGGAGCGGTTGGGAGCTTCAGTCACCCACCAGCCTGAAAACGGCCCTCACCCCTCACCCAGACTGGCCAGGCACCCCAAGGGGACCCTCACCCTGAAGGAGGTGTGACCAGCTGCAAACAGCCATCAGCCCGTCATCCAGGCTGGCCAGGCACCCAAGCGGGACCACCACCCTGATCCGGGACACCCTTCAGGGCAAACCAGCCGGCCCTCACCCGTGCACCAGACCTCTATCCTATATAGTAAAAGGGTAATATGCAAACTGACTCTAACAGCAGAAAGACTGGGAATGACTGGTCACTATGACACCCAGACCACCAGGGGGCAGATGCTCAATGCAGCAGCTGCCCTCTGGTGGTCAGGGAGCTCTCACATGGGAGGAGCTCTGCTCAGCCACAAGCCAGGCTGATGGCTGCCAGTACAGTGGTGGTGGTGGGAGCCTCTCCTGCCTCCTCAGCAGCGCTAAGGATGTCCGACTGCAGTTTAGGCCTGCTCCCCGCTGGCAAGTGGACATCTCCCGAGGGCTGCTGGGCTGCCAGAGGGATGTCTGATTGCCATCTTAGGCCCATTCCCCCGGGGAATGGGCCTAAGCCAGCAGGTGGTCATCCCCTGAGGGGTCCCAGACTGCAAGAGGGCACAGGCCGGGCTGAGGGGGTCCCTCCTCCGCCCCCCGAGTGCACAAAGTTTTGTGCACCGGGCCTCTATTCCTATCTAGTAAAAAAGAAACATGGTAATTAGCTGTACGTCCGCTACCCTTCCCATTGGCTAATCAGGGCGATATGCAAATTAACAGCCAGCGAACATGAGGCTTGCTTGCTTCAGCGACAGAGGACTCCAACGTTTCCCGCCTGCCGCTGCCGGCCTCTGGGCTTGCAGCTTGAAACATTCTTACAAATATAGAAGCTAAACAAAACCCCAGAAACCTGCTTTCAGCCAGCTGGGATCTCAGAGCTGGAGTTGAAACAGTGTTTTGATTATAGAACCCAAACAAACCAGATACCTGCTTTCAGCGCCGGAGGCCTAAGAGCTGGAGTCAAGCCTCAGAGCTAAAGCTGGCTCAGAATAAAAAAAAGAAAAAAGAAAAAATGGAGCGGTTGGGAGCTTCAGTCACCCGCCAGCCTGAAAACAGCCCTCAGCCCCTCACCCAGACTGGCCAGGCACCCCAGTGGAGACGCCCACCCTGAAGGGTGTGTGACCAGCTGCAAACAGCCATCATCCCCTCACCCAGGCTGGCCAGGCACCCCAGTGGGGACCCCCACCCTGAAGGGGGTGTGACCAGCTGCAAACAGCCATCATCCCCTCACCCAGGCTGGCCAGGCACCCCAGTGGGGATCTCCACCATGATCCAGGACACCCTTCAGAGCAAACCAGCCGACCCCTGCCTCCCAGCACCGGGATCAGCGGAGCCGAGAGGCCTCCCAGCACCGGGATCAGCGTGACAGGGGGAAGTGCCCAACCCCCCTGATCGCCCTGTGGCTCTGTGTGTGACAGGGCCCACCCCCCCACCCCCCCCGATTGGCCCTACCCTGAGCGTGACTGAGGGTGGCATTGCAACCTCCCGATCCGCTCTGCTCTGTGCATGACGGGGCGGCGCCCCAACTCCCCAATCAGCCCTGCTCTGAGCCTGACCAGGGGCTGCACCTAGGGATTGGGCCTGCCCTCTGCCACCCAGGAGCAGGCCTAAGCTAGCAGGTCGTTATCTCCCGAGGGGTCCCAGACTGCGAGAGGGCACAGGCTGGGCTGAGGGACCGCACTCCCCCTCCCCCAGTGCACATATTTTTGTACACCGGGCCTCTAGTCCTATATAATAAAAGTGAAACATGCAAATTAGCTGTCCCTCTGCTACGCTCACAAGCCATTTCCACCAGCCAATGAGAAGCGAGTATGCAGATTAACCCAACAAAGATGACGGGTAATTTGCATACACAGCAGAGTGGGAGAGATGGCAGCTTGGAGGGATGTGGCTCCCTTGGTCACTGGACCGAGAGCAGAGCTAGAGAGCCGGAGGCTTGGGGGGATGTGGCTCCCTTTGTCAGTCGGGGAAAACCCAGAGCCCCAGAGCATGGGTAGCACCAGGAATTCTGGGAATAGTAGTTTTGGTGGCAGCCCCAGGACCAGAAGCGGAAGCCCAGAGTGCAGGGAGCACCAGGAATGCTGGGAATCATAATTCTGTTGGCAGACTGATCTCCTAGACCAGCGGTTCTCAACCTATGGGTCGCGACACCTTTGGTGGTTGAACGACCCTTTCACAGGGGTCGCCTAAGACCATCCTGCATATCAGATATTTACATTACGATTCATAACAGTAGCAATATTACAGTTATGAAGTAGTGACAAAAATTATTTTATGGTTGGGTCACAACATGAGGAACTGTACTTAAAGGGCCAGAAGGTTGAGAACCACTGTCCTAGATGCTAGAGCAGTGGTTCTCAACCTTCCTAATGCTGTGACCCTTTAATACAGTTCCTCATGTTGTGGTGACCCCCCAACCATAAAACTATTTTCGTTGCTACTTCATAATTGTACTTTTGCTACTGTTATGAATCATAATGTAAATATCTGATATGCAGGATGTATTTTCATTGTTATTAATTGAACATAAAGCATAGTGATTAATCACAAAAACAATAGGTAATTATATATGTGTTTTCTGATGGTCTTAGACGACCCCTGTGAAAGGATCGTTCGACCCCCAAAGGGGTCGCGACCCACAGGTTGGTGACCCACAGGTTGAGAACTGCTGCACTAGAGCAAAGTGAGCCTGGACCAAGTTACTGTTACGGTGGGGGATGGAGGGAAAGCAAAGGTGAGAGACATAAGTAAAATCAGAGTGTCTAGGAAAAATTAAAGGGAAGATATCCTAAAACTTTCAGGAAATCTACCAATGGAGCAAAGAAAAAAAAAATCCTCTATTATTCTGTGAGCAACAAACCAAACTGGGTTGGGGGTTTCAGACAATTTGCTCATATGATTGCAAAGACAGAAACTCCCGGATTGGAGAGGGCTCCCCTGAGGGTTCCCAGATTGGAGAGGGTGCATGTCGGGCTGAGGGACCCCTAGTAATAATAATAATAACAACAATAAGCCCAGCTTGTATGACTCGGTTGAGTTCAGTCCATGCACCAGGAGGTTGTAAGTTTGATTCCTGGTCAGGGCACATGCTGGGTTTGCAGGCTGGATCCCCAGGGGATGTGCAGAAGGCAGCCAGTTGATGTTTTTGTATCCTTTTCCCTTCCTCTCTCTGAGGTCATTAAAAACATTTAAAGTAATAAGAATAGTAATGATAGAATAGCAGCTAGCAAGTATTGAATACCTACTATCCTATTTTCACAACACCCCTGTTGGCCTACTTTTTCAGATAAAATAATTAAGACTTTTAATTAGTCTTTCAATAATACATGATTGGTTTCCAACTGCTCTGCAGAAATTCTTATAGAATCCCGCCTAGTGTTCTTTGTACCAAGGGAAAAGAGAATGAAACCATTTTATTTCATTATATGGATGGACTATTAATTTAATCTGTCCTTGTTAGACATTTAGGTTGTTTCCAGTTTTTTTTCTCATTACTATAAACATGCTAACATATGAGAATTCAGATAAATTCCTCAAGTGAATTTATTGTTTCATACATAAATTGCAGCAGTTTTTATTATTTTCAACAAACATACTTTTTCTTTTTTTACCCTCTAGGATATGTTTATTGATTTGAGGGTAGGGGAGTAGGGAAGAGAGTGACATTGATGTGAGAGAGAAACATTGATTGGTGGCCTCCCATACACACCCTGACTGGCAATTAAACCTGTGACCTAGGTATGTGTCTTAACCGGGAATTGAACCCGCAACCTTTTTGGTGTAGGGGACAATACTCCAACATCGGTACCACCCAGCCAGGGCCACAAAAGTACTTTCTTAACAAGATTGTACTGGCCCTGGTTGGGTAGCTCAGTTAGTTAGAGCATCGTTCCTATATGCCAAGGTTGTGGGCTCAATCCCTGGTCAGGGCACATATAAGAAGCAACCAGTGAATGCATAAATAAGTGGAAAATCAGTGTTTCTCTCTCTATCCCCCTCCCACTCTTTCTAAAATCAATCAATCAAAAATTTTTTTAAAAAGATTGTACTAATACACGTTAATAGCATTGTATATCAGAGCACCTATTACCCTTTCTTAGGAAATAACTTACTGATTTTCTTGTGGTCAGTACTATCCTTTTTGTACTTTATTACTTAGGGAATGTACACCATAAAAATGTTTTGTTTTTCTTCCCTTCCAAGGAACCCCGAAAGCTAAGTTATGCTGAAGTGTGCCAGAAGCCCCCTAAAGAGCCATCTCCAGTTCCTGTGCAGCCGCTACGAGAACTTCGCTCCAATGTAGTGTCTCCCACCAAAAATGAAGAGAATGGAGCTCCTGAGAAGTCCATTGAGAAACCGCATGAGAAGCCAGAAGCAAGGGCTAGTAAGGATTATTCTGGCTTCCGAGGCAATACCATTCCCAGGGGAGCAGCTGGAAAAATCAGGGAACAGAGACGCCAGTTTGGCCACAGGGCCATACCTCAGGGAGTTACTCGACGTAATGGCAAAGAGCAATATGTGCCACCCAGATCACCAAAGTAAAACAAACCAACCAACAAACAAAAACTATTCAAAAACTTCTCTCTCTTCCCATTAAACTTGAGCTGTGGCTATATTGAACTGTTATGGAGGGGAGAGGGTGACCAGGAAGGAAACAAGAGAAAGTATATCCTTAAATCATTACAGATTTTGGAGTTGTGAGCAGTAGAATCCCAAAATTCATCTCTAAAGTGATTTTAAAATGCTGGAGGATTCCAATCAGTATAAATATATATATATATGTATACATATATAAAAATATAATTTTTCTATTTTTGTTTTTGATTTTAATTTGCAGAGATCTGCCTGGAATCAATTTTGAGGGTTCAGATTTAGCTTGGGGAAAAAACATATTACACATCCTTCAGTATAGGAGATGAGGGAGTGAGAGAAAATATTTTTTGAAGAAGCATTTCTGTAAAATTAGAAATTACTTTTTTAAATATATTTAAAGTTTGGCTTAGAGAATGCCATCTCTGCCTTTATGGCCTTGTGTTGCAAAGCAGATCAGTGGCTGGGGTGCCTGTTTGGGTGTGTTGTGTGTACAAGAGTGACTGAAGCCAAATCTGTTGTCATGTTAGTAAATGATTTGAAAACTGAATGTAATAATGTACTTGAGTAGATTATTTTTCCAGTTTGATATGTAGTCTCCTTTTGACCTTACTAATATTTTATTCAACAAGCTTTTGATTGTACTTGGAGATGTGACTACCAATCAGTTTGATACTCACGGAAAGAATGGGGGTTATTCAGATAATTGAAAAATCTGTCTTAGATCTGAGTAGGGGTAGATCAAAAGGCCTACAGAGGTTTAAACTGGCCTGTGATTCCCCCCTCCCCCTAAAATAGGAAATAATTTTTTGTGTGTTACTTCATTTTTGCTACTCTCTGTTCTTTGACTACCAACCCCCAGAAGCAAATTTAACTAACCACCTACATAATTGTATGTTTCTAACCACCTTGACCAGTCTAGTCAAATCATATAACTGTTCTAAATTTCTGAATTGAACAGTGGAGTATTTTACTCTTCTGTTCATGTATTTAGAAGTTTAGATCCCAGAATGGTAGAGCAGACTATAATTTATTTGTATTAGTGTTAAAGATGAAACATTATAATTGACTCTTAAAGTGTTAAATAGTGTAGAAGTAAAAATAATTTTTAAAGGCTTAATTTGGGGGCAACTTTTTCTGTTTACAGTGTATTTATCATAACCTGCCTTTCTTCCCTTTCTCCAAAAAATTAAAATAAAATAAAAAATACAGTTTGAAATTCACAGAAGCAGAGCCAGCAAGTCAGGAGTTTTTTGAGTTAAGGTGAAAAAGGTAGTTGAAGAAAATTATTACATAATATCTCAGTGAATCAAGTTGTAGTTCTCATATTAAATAGGCAAGTTTACATGCTGGTGTATGGAAAATGGCTAAAATACTAAAAATCATGTTGGATGAATCTGTTTTAAGTCATACCATTTTCAGAGTTCTATGTAAGGTGGGGTTTTGTTTTTTTAGGGATAGTTTGTAGCAGCAATAACTGTCCCTTATGTTAGTGAATGACTTGTATAAATTGAAACTGTAAATTGTGAACACTGGAAAGCACCATTGTGACATAGAGTAAACATCTTAGTAATATATTAAAATGAATGTAAATGGAGGTTAAAATTACATTACTGTGAAAACTCATCTTCCAACTCTAAGTTAAGCTGTGGAGATTTGTATTAGTAGGTAACTGTTCAGAGCTTTGAAAACACTGCACATTTCTGTACAAGCCAGAGTTATCATTTCTTTGTAACTTATTCAGCTTGGCAATTGCTTTTGATTTGGTTGGTTGATAACATGATATAATACATTTAACTAAGAAGAATCATTTCTACACACTATTTTTTTAAATCATCTAGAACTGAAATCTACAGTTAAACTACCTGTGCTGAAATTTGGGGAAGTTTAGGTTCTTTTTTTAAAAAGTATTAATAATCATTGACTATATCTATGATAAAGTGCTTATTTTGGTTTACTTAGGTAATGCTGCAGTTGGTGAAAATGATAAACATTTAAAGTGTTAACACTCTGAATGCATTGGATTTAAGAGAATAAACATTTTATAAAAATCACTTGGCGAGGATTATAAACTTAATTATTGCACTTGAAACAAAACATTACTTTTTTCACAGTGTGTCACAGAAGTGGGCTTGTATTATTTGTACACTTATGTGACTTATTCCAACTTTTAAAAACTAAGTATTTTAATTGAAACACAAGAGTCTTCTTTTTGAAGAAAGTGTGTTCTTGCTTTTCCCCAAAATGTTACTAAGAGTAGAAATTTAATTTAAAGACATGACCTTTTAAATTCTCTTGTAAAATATATTGTTTTAATTTAATTTTCCTCATTACAACTAATCCCCATTTTGATGGGATGTATAGGGAAGAATAAATGTGTGTGCGTGTATATATAATATATATATTCACAGTATGTATTTAGCATTTATTTTATTACAGCAGATTTAAGGTTTGTATCTAATGATGCCTATGAATTGTGTGAAACTTGGCCCCCTCCTTTCCCCCCAGCATTACTCTGTAACTGATGAGGGTTGAGCATTCATTAAGTTCAACTATTTATTTGGTTCTCTTTTAGTTGTAATCCTCACTTGAGGATATGTTTTTCATTGATTTTAGAGAGAGGAAGGGAGAGAGAAACATTGATGTGAGAAAAACATCGATCAGTTGCCTCTTGTATATGTCGTGACTGAGTATCAAACCTGCCACCTTTCAGTTTATGGGAAGATACTCCAACCAACAGAGACACACTGGCCAGGGCTGTTTGGTTTTTTAGAAAGGAATTTAAATACTGATTTTTCTTTTTTCTTCATCCTTATGGCTTAACACTTCCTTGGGCTGTTGGAAGCTAAAAGTAGATACAAAATGATATTGAGTGTATGGTACAGTGATCTTCTGCCACAGTTCTTACTGCATGAAGAGAAAAAAAGTCACACAAGTTTACCACCTTGCACTTCATAGAGAGGGTATATAGAGATATTGCAAAAACCTATCTCTATTTACTATCCTGATAATTAAGGTTTTCATGATATCCAGGTCCTGTCTCTAACCTGAGTAACTTCATTTTTGCAAGTATAGACATTGGCATTCAAGAGATTAATCCGTCTAAATTTTTTTCAACTGGATTTTGGAAGAAGATAAAATCTTTCAGTGCTGTAGTTTATTGTTGTCATCTTATGTGCTCAGTATGCATGTGATCAAATGACACGCAGGTTTTAAATTTATTTTTGGTTCCTAAAATTAAGGAAGCTTGAATATTGTTTCACATTCCTTTCTCTTTTTAAATAATATTTGCTTTGCAAAAGGCTTAATGATGGAGTATTAGCATCTGCTGGAACAGAAAATAGTATTTAAAAGTTACTAAATAATTCTCTAGCTTTCTTAGTTATGGCCTTAATACTGAATTTTTGGGGGGTAAATGTGCACTGGTTTTACTTTGATCCAGTTGAACACACCGGGGTTAAGTCTCTGATATTTGTGTTGGCCATATATGTTAACCATATTTTAAAAGAATCCACTTTGTATTTTACAGAAAAGATAAAATGTAAGAGTGGACAGTATATTCCTTTTGAAGGATTTTTAAAAAATTCTTAACTATATGATGGTGGTTTCCCCCCCCCCCCCTAATTTTATATATTTCCTTACAATTTGGTGGCTATAGAATTTTAACTTTAGGCTTTTAAGTATATGCTAATTTAGCTTGTCTAAGCTTCCAGGAAGTTACATAGACATTTCAGTTTTCATTAGCTAAATGAAGATATTTTAAGAAGTTGAAAAGAAAATTTGTTTTCAGGTTGAGAGTAAATTCTCTTTCAAAATTCACCTGATTATTAAATAATTTAAAGTTTTGGGTTTTTTTTTAAATTGAGAACCTCTTATGAGTTGCTGAGTAGATTGGTTCCCCAAAGTGCAACTCAGGTACCAACAAAAGAAAATGGTTTTACTTTCAGTTTTCTAGCACAAAACACTGATTAGCATATAGTATAAAGAAACAGCCACAGTGCTTTTTTTTTTCTTCTGATTCTGGTGTCCCTTGAGTGGCATCTCCTAATGTTCGGTTTGTGTTGGGGGGGTCAGAACCAGTTAAATGCCTTCTATTTTGTCCATTGCTTAAGTTTGTTCCTGTTGTCAAAACTGTCCCTCCCACCCCCTAAAAAAATGATGTGACACATGCTCATGCATTTATGTTAAAATGAGTACATCTGTATTTGTATTTTTGTTTTCAACATTGCCAAGGTGCTATGGGAAATTAAAGTAACAAAAATTAGGACAAATAAAATTGTTTAAAAGCAAGACTGGTTTTCTTTTCTCCAGGTGGTTTATTTCTAATGACTACTTGTATTTACTTTTCAATAATTTTATATGTTGCCCATTCTCTAGTTCCCTTACAATCCCGATCTCAGCAGGCTTTGATTTGTTTTGGGGAAGGGGCAGAGGTAAGCTATGTGATACTGCATCTGTAAAGTGAGGGCAGAGAGCTATAAGATTCAGCTTTATGATCCTGGGGTTTTCTTAAGTTACTTTTGTGTGAGAAACAGTTACTGAAGGGTAAAAAATTACAGGGCAGTGTGCAGTTTAAGGATATGCTTTCGTTGGGCTGATAGTATGGTCTGACTTGAGTATGTAAATTCTGGGCTTTTAAAACTTATTTTCAAGAGAAAACCATTAGGTTTCCTTTACCTTTTCAACCATATCTTTGTTTTGATTGTATCAAATCCTAAAGCTAAAGTTTTTTTTGTTTCATTTTTTAAAGCTGAAGGTTTGATAGATTCTTAAAGGGAAAGTTTACTGGGAAATTTAAATAGGTCTTTAAGCTTTTTAATACCATGATAATGCAAAAATGGAAAAGCTGAGTGAATCTCTAGCTTTTTAACAGATGGTATCTGTAAATTAATGTGACATTTCAACTTTTATTGAATATAGTTCATCAGCCCACCCTTACCTGCACTTTCACTTTCCATGGTTTAGTTACCCAAGGCAGCCACAGTCAAAATATTAAATGTCAAATTCCATAAATAAACAATGCATAATTTTAAATTGCATGCCATTCTGAGTAGCATATCTGAGATGTGGATCATCCTTTTGTCCAGCATATCCAGACTATACACCATACAGCCATTGCTCTTGGCTATCAGACCGCTGCTCTAATGCAGTGCTTTTTTTTTTTTTTTTTTAAGTCAAGTAGCCAGCCCTTAATGGCCCCACAGGACGAAAGTAGTCATGCTGGCAATTTGCATATGCCAAAGACAAGCCATAAAGTGCTTCCTTTAAGTGAAATGGTGAGTACAGTGCAATAAGATATTTTTACTATCTACGAAGTTATGTATGAGGTAACTAATGTGTACGTTCACTTTAATTAGCTCAGTAGCATTGCCCCTTTAGATAGCTAAAACCTTTAGTTTACTAAGGAACAGTTTATCTTAATGGAGATAGTTAATATCAATGAGCAAAATGGTCCCATTAATAACAGGTTTACAGGATTACATACAGCTTTAGAGCCTTATGTCAATGTGTTGGTAAATACATTTGGCCAAGAGAGGGGTATGAATAAGTTTATCATATTAGGAACAGTATTTTTAATGGACTAATAACCAAATTGATAGCCTTAATTATGTTTCTCATTAGGGAGGAAAATCCTCCCCAAGACGCTCCTCCCTGAGTGGATCACACACTAGCCAAGGAGGGTGGGACAGTGAGCAGTGGCATATTCACCTTCAGTCGGGGTTGGTGTCTGCTGACAAGGAAAAGGGGCTGAAGGGCTGTTAGAATAAACAGACACCTGCCAAGGCCCTGTGGTGATCTCTTTCTGTGTAACAAATACCTCACATTTAGTGGCATAAAAGGATGACCATTTTATATTCAAAGGTTTTGGACAGAGCACAACAGGCATCGGTTGTCTTTGTTCCATATTGTTTTGGACCTCAGCTAGGGAAGACCGAAATGTCCAGCAGCTGAAATCATCTAGTGGCCTCTTCACCCTAGGCTACGATGACTACAAGGCTGGGCTTAGCCAGCGACATTGGGCAGAGCACCTCACGTGGCCTGCCAAGTGTGGCAGGCAGCTGCCTTGCAGGAAGGTTGCTAGGTTCTCAGTGTTCAGGGAAGGAGGGTCCTGAGAGGGTTCTCTTCAGTGGGGGCCTTTCAAGAGAACCAGGGGAAGCTGCATGGCCTTCTAGAACCTAACCTCAGAAGTCACATAGTATCACTTGGGCTATGTTCTATTGGTCAAAATAATCAGAAACCCATTCAGATTCTGGGGAGGGGGCATGGACCTCACTTTCTATTTTTATTGATTTCCGAGAGGAAGGGAGAGGGAGAGATATATAGAAACATCAATGATGAGAGAGAATCATTGATCAACTGCCTCCTTCAGGCCCCCTACTGGGGATTGAGCAGCAACATACAGCAGGAAACCATGACCTGGTTCATAGGTTGACTCTTAATCACTGAGTTACACCAACCGGGCTGAAATTCTTTGCTCAACTTAAGAAAAATGTTGTTTTTCTTCCAGCCCATGAATGATATATTGACTAGAAACTCATAGTTGGCAAATGTTGGGGCCTGTTCTTTTAAATAACCTTCGGGTCAGCATGGAAGGGAAGTGAAAACACGGAATCTCCCAAATTGGAGGGGGAGCTTTGGCATTTAAAAAAAAAAGTTACTAGTACTAAAAGAATATAAGTGACAACATAAGCATTTCCCTAGTAGTTCCTGGCAAAAGTCCACATATGTTTGGATCTTCCTTACATTGAGTTAAAATATTAATTGTGGGGAAAACCTATTAAGCCATACGCCAAGAAGGATAAAAAGATAAAGAAGACTAAGTTCCCCTCTTTCAAGTAGTTAGAAAGCCAGGCAGAAGTAACTGGATTGTCCCTTCACTGTGATAAATGCCAGAAATGAAACAGAAACCAAAGAGCTCCTGACAAAAGGGGCCGGTGTTCAGATACCTATAAATGGGTAGGTATCAATCAAGGTAAAATAGAGGAAGGGACAAGACAAAGACGTCCCTACCTAAGTGAAGAGACCCGGAAAAGTATGGCCAGGAGCCCCTAGAAAGTCCTTGCATGTGAGTTCTCAAAAGGTGAAACTGCGTGTCCACGCCATCCACACCTTAAGCCCATTTTGTGCCGGAGAATTGGGGTGGCGGGCTTGGGCTCGTCTTTTCAGACGTTCGCCAGGAGGGGGCGCAGTAAGCCCGCGAGTCCCGAGCTTGACTTGGCCGTGGGGGCGGAGCCTTCTCAGCCCGGAGGCGGGGCCGGCGCGCGCACGTGACCCTCGCTCATGGCGGCGGCGGCGGCGGCGGTGCTGGCAGCGCTCGGCGGCCGGAGCCGGATCCTGTAGCCCGGGTGTGGGCCCGCGTCAGGCCGTCCCTCCTTCGGCGCCCTCTCTTGTCTTCCGGAGTGTGGCTGGCGGAGCCGGGATGGCGGAGCGAGGCTTGGAGCCCGCGCCGGCCGCGGTGGCGGCGCTGCCGCCCGAAGTGCGGGCGCAGCTGGCGGAGCTGGAGCTGGAGCTCTCGGAGGGTGAGCCGGGCGGGGTGCGAACGCCGCGAGGGGGAGACCGGGTCCCCGCCGCGCGCCCTGCTGGCCGCGCGGGCGAGCGGGGAGGAGGATGCCGGAAACCTGGCCGGGCTCTGAAGGGTCGCCCTCCCTTCTCTCCCACTCGTTGAAGCGGGTGGGCCGTGCGCTCATTGTGTGCCCGGGGGGGGGGGTGTTGCGCAGGGGCTTGGCGAAGAGGTCCTCTCTGCCCCCCCCAAACCCGAGACAAAGCTGCCCCTCCGCTTCGGCCGGGCGTCCGGGCGCGGGGGGTGGGGGTGAGCTGCGACAGGGCGGCTGACAGCTTGCCCCTGCCCTCTACCCTTCTCGAGGGGAGGGCCCCACGCCTGTGAGTCCCCCTTCAAAAAAAAAAAAAAAAGACACATGGGAGATCCGCAGCCGCGCTCCTTCCTCCTCTAACAATGCGAGGTGCCTCCCCGGTGACAGGCGTGAGAAGCAGGGTGGGCCGCGGAGGGTCCCAGGGCGGTTGAAGCGGTGGCTGTAACGCGGAGGCAGACGCGCGGCACTGCCCCGAGACCTCACCTTTGTCGGAAGGGCCCCCACCTCCCAACCCGGTGCCTGGATTCGCGTTGAATTTTCCACATCCGATCACCTTTGGGAGTCTTTGAAGGGGGAGGGAGCGGTTCCATGCAAATATCCTGGCCGGCACCCCCTTTCTTTTGACAATGGATCGGTACGAGGAGAGCTGCGTTTATTTTGAGAATTAAAAGGATGGAGTAAATCAAGCCGCTGTTCCTAGACGAGTCCCTTGGACAACAATGAGAGCAGCGTTGCTGGCTGTGGGCATGTGACCAGGCTTCTTGTGCAGTTGTGATCAGTTCTTATAAAGTTCCTGTTCTTATCGCAGGCTGCCTCCCAGACAAAAGCAGCATTTTGTCCAAGCTTGATGTCAGTGCTGTGGTGGGGTCCCCAGAGTTGCATATTCTTATTGGGATCCTTGCCAAAGGCCCTCTTCACGAGCATTTTTCAAGTGGATTAAAAACTGTTGATCGGAAAAGAATGTGAGAAGTTTTCCAGGAGAGCTCGGACTTTTGTTTACTGATGGAGACATTATCTCCTTCACCGCCCCCTTGCCAACCCCCTTCCTTTACATGACAAGCCCAAAGTAGACTTGAGTGTTATAAATCCAGTTTGACATGGGAGGAAATTATTATTGCCAATAACCCTGTTAGGTTTTCCCAATGTGTAGGGAGGTGCTGTTTTCATTTGCACTTAATTACCAGCATAATTTTCAGTGAATCGGTTGGTAAGTTAGTTCTTTGGCCAGCCCCCAAAATCAGTGGTGGTGGTGGTGGTGGGGGGGGGGGGGGGGGATGAACAGGACAACATCCAAAGACAGGAGTTTGTTTCCGTGTGTGGGGCATCGCCATCCGTTCTGCCTCCTCCACCGAAGCATTGTCTTTACATCTGTGATGACTGCCACTCAGTTCTGACTTTTGGAACACTTACTTTACACAGTAACAAATCAGCCTTCTTTCATTAGCCAGAAAGAGAGAGGGTTGGCTGGATGTTTGCATCAGAACAAGATTAAAAATAGGAGTTGATTGCTTTTACACGTAGAGGGAAATCCTGGAAGCTCCTTATTCTTGGTTTTTCTGCTCGCATCTGATTCTCGTTTACTTCCCCGAGCGTTTCTAGAGACGATCCTGAGGACCCGTTTCTAGGACTCACAGTGATTAATTAGCTCACCTCTCCCTCCGGAAAGGTGTGAGACTCCTACAGACTGTGAGTTCCGAGGCTGAGACATTTTTAAGGACAAGTACATGGCTTGGCTTTCCAATGCAGGGTTGTTTTGGGTGACTCCGTTTCAATGGGTTTCTTATAGATTTATGCCACATTATCCTGTATTTCATCACGTTTAGCAATGGCTAACTGGGAAAAACACAGTTGAAAAACCTTGGGCCTGCAGTGTCAGCATCTTGGCCATCTGTTTCGCTCTTGCTCCAAGTACAGAGAATGGTTGCTGGAGAAGTAGGTGGATATTTTTAGGAATTCAAGCGAAGTTGAAACAACCCAACAGCCCCCCTTATCTGTAACATGGTGTTATTTGTGATGTCTGTAGCATATTTGGAACCTCCTTTGTTTTACGTTTTCTCTACAGGGTCTGCTCTGGCTAAAGTACATTTTTCTTCTAAAAAGAGAAGGTGTTTTTAACTGTGTGTTTGTCATGTGTTGGTGACCTTGGTGCACTCACTCCTTGGTTTTACGATGATTTCTTCTTAGGTTCAGGCCATCCTGGGCCCTAACTGCAGTGATAGCCTGAGCTGCGTGCTGTTAAAGACTCTCGTGCTCGCCTGTATTTCCAGCTGGAGGCTTGGGTCAGGGATCGGCCAGCTCTGTGCTGAGATGCAGTTGTGCCTCCCGGGGCTGTTTGCCGCAGAACCCAGGGCTGAGGCTGGTGCTTCTGGCAGGTCAGCGTGCACTTGTTGGGTGAAGCCTCCTGCTTCTGCACCAGAAAGAAGAGCCTGAAACTGTCTGGAGAATCATTTAAAATTGAGCTTACACATAACATGAGCTTTTCTAACAGATACATTGAATAGGGTAGGAGGTTTCCATAAAGTATGCCTATGGCTGAAAAAATTTTGATGGTCACATATATTGTATTTATTATATGTTTGACAATAGGCTCTTTTGTCTGAACTTTACTCATATGTTTTAGTCAAGTGTATGCACATAAAGTAGCACAAATGATGAAAATTATTTGTTTAAATCTGTCTGATCATGCAATTATTGTGTAATGATCTTATACAACATGTCATTTGAGCTTCACTACGATTTTGTGATAGATAGAATAGATATTATCACCTCTCCCCTGCTTCCCCCCCCCATCTTCTTTATTTAACAGAGGGGAAAACGGACACAGAAAGGTTAAGTGTTTTGTCTAAATTTGCTCATGTAGTAAGTG
This sequence comes from Myotis daubentonii, assembly GCF_963259705.1. Taxonomy (NCBI): domain Eukaryota; kingdom Metazoa; phylum Chordata; class Mammalia; order Chiroptera; family Vespertilionidae; genus Myotis; species Myotis daubentonii. The sequence continues at coordinate 51,133,837 of NC_081841.1, forward strand.
CCATTATCCTAAGCTGCCATGTAATTATGGCATTTATTACCATCAAATGATTCAGTGTCTTTACTGTTATTGATTGCACAACCTATTAACTCTAATTTTTACTCTGAGGGAAGGCTACAGAACAGTTGTATGCTACAATTCCAAAGTCTGGTTAATTCTCTTTCTGAACTCTTTTTCAAATCTATCTTTCATGTATTTGATCCAGACATTTATTTTGTTCCTACCATGTGATAGGGGTACAGTGGTGAGCAGGGGACTATCTTAGCTTTTAAGGAGTTTTGACCCTGGTAGGGAAATCACTTAAAAACACCATCAAAACAGTGTGCACATGAGACCATGATGGATTTATGTACAGAGGCTGCCCGCTAAGAAAAGAGGAAGCTGTCTGCTTGTCGTTGTAGAAAGGCAGCATGTACTATAAATGCGAGACAGGATTGGCTGGTTAGTAGAGAAGGCTGTGATTTACCTTGTGCAGTTCAGTCCTGTGTGTGAAGGAATGAAGGATAGAAATCCCATACGTCGCCCTGGCCGGTTTGGCTCAGTGGATAGAGCATTGGCCTGCAGCCTGAAGGGTCCTGTGTTCAATTCGGTCAGGGGCACATGCCCAGGTTGTGGGCTCCATCCCCAATGGGGGGTGTGCAGGAGGCAGCTGATCAATGATTCTCTCTCATCATTGATGTTTCTATATCTCTCTCTCCCTATCTCTTCCTCTCTGAAATCAATTTAAAAAAAAAAGAAATAAATTAGATACATCTCTTTAAAAATTTTGAAAATAAATAAATGAATAAATCCCATAACGTCTGTGGCCTGTCGGAAGGAATGCAAGTCTTTCAGTATCTGAGAACAGTCCAGAGATGACAACTGGAAAGATATTTAAGATAAAATAACACTTGCAGGAAGGGATCCTCCCTTTTCTTGTTTGAACACTTCTCTGAGCACAAATACAACAAACACAGCCACATCCTCCCTTTCTCTTATCTGTTCCATCACAGAGCTCTGCAGTCCTTAATGCACTGTACTGTGTCCACCTGGAAGGTGGAGGGATTAGAGAGGGCCAAGTCCTGGGAGTTGAAGGGAATCCTCTTTAGGAGTGGGGAAGAGGTGGGGGAATTGAAAAGGAAAAGGGTAAGATACTGGCCCTGACCGGTTTGGCTCACTGGATAGAGCGTCGGCCTGCGGACTGAGGGGTCCCAGGTTCGATTCCCATCAAGGGCATATACCTTGGTTGCGGGCACATCCCCAGTGGGGAGTGTGCAGGAGGTGGCTGATCGATGTTTCTCTCTCATCCATGTTTCTAACTCTATCCCTCTCCCTTCCTCTCTGTAAAAAAATCAATAAAGTATATATTTTTTAAAAATTTGAAAGGGTAAGATACTGGATAGAGATTGTATTTCAGCCCAGCTGGAGTGGCTTAGTAGTTGAACTTCGACCTGTGAACCAGGAGGTCACCCTTCTCCTTCTGGTCAGGGCCCATCCCCGGTTGCATTCCCCGGTGTGACCGATCAATGACTCTTATCATTGATGTTTCTGTCTCTCTCCCTCTCCATTCCTCTCTGAAATCAATACAAATATATTTAAAGAAAGACAAAAAGAAAGAAAAGAGATTGTACCTCACAATCTCAGAAACTGAGTACCAGGTAACTAGAATGGAGCACCAGAAAACTGGCAAATTCCTCCTGCTTTCTGGGGGGGAGGGAGCGGGAAGGTGGGCCACTTCCCTCCGACATCTGTAGCATAGTCATGAATTCATAGGATATACCTCTATCAGAAAGTTACATCTAAGCAGTTGTCCTGCCTGATCCTAGGAGTATGAAGGAAAGCAGGTGTGTGGATTTTTGAAGAACCCAAACTGGGCATTAGCTAAGTGCTCTACCGCCTAAAAACTTGCATGTCTTTCTTTTTGGTGGGCTGTACTCATCTTTTGTTGGAATTTGTCTTTAGGAATTGCTGTCAGAGCCTATGGTACATTCTTTTGAAAATCCTCATGATGACAAATTTTAATTCTTCACTTCTCGATTCATTTTAATCCTTCACCTCTAGATTCGTTCTATGGTTACTTGGAGTCAAGTAGAGAAAAGTTGGTTGATACTCTTTTGGAGTCCAAACTACTTGTGATTGAAAAAATCAGAGTGATTCTAAATCAGTGATTATAAACTGATTTTAATCATGATTGTCAAAAACTTAGAAGGTGACTGGTTTTGAGGGCAGTCCAGGGGAGAAATGGCAGAGTTCTGTCTGTTGGAGAGTGACCCACCTCCCTGTAAAGGAGGGCTTGTTTGGATGCCCTGGTTCCAGCTGCGTTTTGGAACATGAATCTTGTTGGGTGACAGGCCTATAGCATTGAGCTGGATTTTTGAATAAGAGAAACCCTTCACTCTTAGCCAGTCCTTGGTGGCTACTTTCTTTCCTGGCCTGTGTAAGCATTAGCACCTCAGGGTTGATAATTCAGATGATTGGTAAAAAGGGCCTTCACACTATATTTGTATTATAATTACTACAGTTTTCCATGGTCTGCTCTCATGATTAATTCTGGAATGCTCTCTGAAACGCTCAGTTACAAAATTTCTCACAATTTTTTAAGAGTTCAGCTGAAGTACTACCTTTTTTACTTTTATTTATTTTTCAGTCCTCATTCAAGGGTATTTCTCCCCGCCCCCCCCCCCCTTTTTTTTTTTGGTTAATCCTCACCTGAGGATATTTTTCCATTGATTTTTAGAGAGTGAAAGGGAGAGGGAGAGACAGAGAGAAACATCAATGTGAGAGAGACACATCAATTGGTTGCTTCCCCATTCACACCCCACTGGGGTCATGGATTGAGCCTGCAACCAAGGTACATTCCCTTGACCAGGAATCGAACCTAAGACCCTTTGGTCAGGGGGAGGGGGGCACTCTAACCACTGAGCAAACCAGCCAGGTCAAAGTATTACCTTTTTAATAAACCTGACCCTGACTACTGTGAGCTCTCTTGCTTCAAACCTTACAGCATTTACAGTTTATATAATTTTTGCCAGTCATATGTTTTATATAACTTAGAGTGTTTTTCATTTCACCTCAATGTAAGCTCCTACAGAGGTGAGGTCATTTATACTTTAAACCAGTGGTCGCCAACTGGTGGTCCGTGAGGTCCGAAAGGTTGGTGACCGCTGCTTTAAACTACTTTAAATAACTCCCAACTGTTTCTTCCTTGCATTGTTTTGCGAGTGCAATAAATTTTTGCTCACTTCAATTTGACTTGAATTGAAATATAAAGTCTGTGCTTGGGAACTTGATTTTGGCATAAGGCAGGGTTGTGTTTGATAGGTACAGGTTTTAGCATCTGGTGAGTGTGGGTCCAGGTCCTGACCTATCACTTACTAGCTCTGTGACCTTGGACTGCCTAGCCTCCCTGGTTTTAGTATCTCCAGTACTTAAAAAAAAGGAATAACAACCTCATTAGAGTTATAAGGAGGTTTAAAATGAGATAATAGGAGAAAAGCCAAGTGTAGTGTGTGGTATGCACTGAGTGCTTGGTACATGTAATCTTTTATTGTTTCTGATAGCATAATATCTTGTGTTACTTAGTAGGGTGTGGTTACATATGAAGCGATGAGTGGAATCAATTTGTGCATATATTTTTTAAAAGTAAGACTTCACTCCATCATCAGCTGCTCCCGTCAGCACCCTCTACCCTTGGTTCAGCACATGTTGGGTCACCGCAAGCAGTTGACTGGAGCAGAGAGGAGTAGTTGGCTTGTTTTGTACAGACATCTGGCAGGTGTACATTTCCAAGCCCCTAGGTTCTGGCAGATGGCTCTGAAGTTGAAGCATGACTTCTGAGACTCAGGCACCTACAAGTTATCAAAAGACACATGTGGATGCTCCGAACCTTCAAATAGTTTCAGCGATTTTCAACCATTTTCAGCGTATGGCACACATAAAATAAGGACTAAAAGTCTGTGACACACTAAAAATATATGTTTTGCCAATCTGACAGAAAAAAATAGGTATGATTTTGATTCACTCACACCAGATGGCTATTGTTGTGTTGGCTTTTGTCATTTTTTAATTTGACAATCTAAGGGAAAAGATGTCAGTGCCCCTGACTAAATAGTCAGGTATTGCACGTTTTAAAAATCTTGCAGCACACCAGTGCAAGGGTTGACAACCCCTGTCTTAATCCTCCTTTTGTGCTTGGTGAACAAATCCTTTTGGTTCCTCCTCAGAAAGTTTTCTTGCATCCTCTTTTCGAGTCGAATTTTTCAGTCCTCTATCTTTAGATTTAAGGGTCTGATTTTTGTCTCCCTTCACCTCTAGATTTATGTTTCATCTTTTAAAAAATACTATTTTTATGTAAATCTATTGCTAAAGCCAGGGCTGTCACTCATTGTCTTTATCTTCTGTTTTCTCAAGGCAAGATGGTCTCCTGTATCTGTATCCTTAGAGAGTCTAAGTTAGTGCTTTTGCATACAAACAGCCCATTTCTTTTTGGTGATTGAATATACCATAGAGCAGGGGTCCCCAAACTTTTTAAACAGGGGGCCACTGTCCCTCAGACTGTTGGAGGGTCGGACTATAGTTTCAAAAAAAACTATGAACAAATTCCTGTGCACACTGCACATATCTTATTTTGAAGTAAAAAAACAAAACGGGAATAAATACAATATTTGTATTTGCATGTGGCCTGCCGGCCGTAGTTTAAGGACCCCTGCCATAAAGGTTTAAGTGAGAGGTTTTGTTTTTTAGATTTTATTTTTATTTACAGTGGGGCCTTGACTTACGAGTGTCCCGACTAACGAGTTTTTCGAGATACGAGCCGTCTCTCGGCCGATTTTTTGCTTTGAGTTGCGAGCTAAAATTCGGGTTACGAGCCAGCTTCAGATACCCCACCGCTAGTTGGCGCAGCGAACGTCACAGTGAACGCCACAACATCAGCCCAGCATCACGTGTCTCACTCGTTCACTTTAAGATTTGACATACGAGTAATTTGGGTTACGAGCTCCGTCACGGAACGAATTAAACTTGTAAGTCAAGGCCCCACTGTATTTATTTTTTGGTTAATCCTCACCTGAGGATATTTTTCCATTGATTTTTAGAGAGAGTGGAAGGGAAGGGGAGAAACAGAGAGAGAGAAACATCAATGTGAGAGAGACTCATTAATTGGTTGTCTCCTGCCCACGCCCCGACCAGCACCGAATTGAGCCTGCAACCTAGGTACGTGCCCTTGGTCAGAATCGGAACCAGGGCCCGTCAGTCTGAAGGCAGACGCTCTACCCACTGAGCAAACCGGCTAGAGCTAAGTGAGAGTTTTTAAATATGTTTCTGCTTCTGATGAGTAAGTTGCTTTCCCATGTAGGTGCTCTTCTATGAACAAGATTGCCTGTGAAAGGCCAATTCTTTGGCATTCCGTAGCCTCACAACTGACAGAATCTTTGGATACACGATCTGAGTGTGAGTGCTCAGGTGCCTTTTTGGGGGACAGATTCTAGAGCTTTCATCAGTTTCTTAAAAGGACTGTGAAGCAAAGTTAAGAGCCAAGTCTATCACCTTTCATGTTCACTAGCTTGTAAAGAAAGCCAGACTCCCTCAGCTTCCTCCTCAGCACTCACAGGCGTACCTGTATCAGTTCCCAGCCTTATCCCCTTTCCTTCTTTTCTCGGAGGAAGAGATAGCCCCTCCTCTTGCACAGTCTATCCCTCTGATTGTGTTCTCAGTCCCATCTTCTCTGCTGGGATCTTGGGAGCTTCCTTCATGATTGATCTATTCATACGTAGGCTTGTCTTTGTCTCTTTTCTCATCTGTAGCCTCTCACTGAACACTCGGCTCTTGGCTCCTTCCCTTCAGCCTGTAATGAATATGCTGAAGTTCCTCTCATCTTAAAAGCGCCAGCTTCCCACAGTCTTGTATTGGAATCTGCTTGTTCTCGTGTGCTGGCACCCTCTCCCTCCCCCTCCCTCCCATCAGTCCTAGGAGGTCTAGCCCACAGTTCCTTTATCTCACCTTTGCTCACCGCTCAGGCCATTGCTCTGCCTCATCAGGCCTCGGAAACAACTGTCTGCAAGGCCACCAATGACTTCCACTTTCAGACTGAAAAGCACCACTGGATGCAGCATTTTCCTCCACAGCACTGGTTACTGTGGACGCTTGTCTTGATGAAACGCTCTCCTTCCTTACCTTTTGTAGCATCCTTTCCCATCTCCGTAACTGCCCCTCTTGTGCTCGTGCCCGGGCTGCGCACTCTTCTGGTGCGGGTGTTCCTGATGTCGGCCATTCGTCTTCCTCTCGCTTCACATGCACTTGCTGAGTCATCTCCTCCATGGCCAGGGCTCCAGCTGTCGTGGCTGCAATCTCTAGCCCATAGTCTGTATGTCTAGCCCTGACTCCTCTGCTCCTCACCGCCCCTCGGTTCCCCGGGACAGCTGTAACCTAGCAAGTCCCAGACTGTACCCCTTGTTTCAGTCTGCTCCACGAATACTCCCTACTGCAGAACGTTCACTTATCCAGGTCAGAGACTTGGGGGTCATCCTTAACTTTCTTTTTTTCTGCTCCTATGTTTATTAACAAGATTTCCTGGCTGGGATAAGCACTCAATATAAACCACTGACTTGTTTTATGTAAGAGTTTTCTACATTGCTTATTTGTCATTTACCACCTCATGTTTGCAGTCATGTGGTAACTTGATCATATCCACTACACGCTGCTTTATTTCTTGGTGTAGCTCAGCACAATTGAGTTTGATTTGAGGGTGAAGGCAGAGTCTTGGCTGACTTGTTTCAGAACCAGGGTCAGGTTATGCAGCAGTAGCCACCAGGCTGAGCTGTGTCTGGTGCTGTAAGACACTCCTGAAGAAGACCTGTCCCTTTGTCCAGAGAATGACTTAAGCATGACTTTGGTGTACGTGTCACACAGACCATCGCCCCCCCCTGACCGCAGAGCAATTGTTATCCATGTTCCATCCGTAACTGCCAATTGATCACTGACTTCTGTTGATTCTACTTCCCCCATTTGCACTGTCTGCAATGAAATGTTCTACCATGGAACTATCTGTGTGGGTGTGGATGGATTCACACCATCTTTGTTGAGGCTCGTAACATCTATTGCTGGAATGATCGCAGTAGTCACTAACTTGTCTGCCCTCCTTAAGTCTCTGCTTCCTCCAGTCCAGCCTTATTCCATGATGTAATGATCCTTCTGAAACACAGATCTTTTCCCTGTTTCAAAATTTACGTTGGCTTCTCCTCTCTGCAGGATGAAATCCAAGCATCCTTTGTGTACCAAGACCTGCCTGCCCTTTTAGCCTCATCTGCTCCTTCTGTGTATTTCTCTCCTTTTTAGCCATGCTAAATGACTTGTACTTCCCCAAATGCACTGTGCTTTTTCATGTCCCTGCCTTTGTACACATTGCCTTTCTCTGAGAAATGTCCAATCTGACATATTCTTCCTTTTTTTTCTGCCTGGGTAACTGTGTTTCACTCGGTTTCCTGTAAAGAGCCAGCCTTTCCTTAACTTTCTCTTAAGACATTAAGATCTCTGTATTAAGTAGGCATCAGTTATTGAGTGCTTATTGTGTAACAGGCCCTGTGCTTCGTGTTTTATATACCTTGCCCAACCTGTAAGTAGGTGCTGAATAAATAGCTCCTATAATGATGACGAGGGAACTGAGCTGGCGAAAAGCACCTGCACGTTGAGGAATGCAGTGTGTGCCAAGCCCTGCCCTGTTGTTACACACTCCCTGATCTTTACCTCTCTCCCTACCAGTAACAGTAACGTTCTGAAATGAATGGCAAAGGGGAAAGGACACTGGACTTGAGTCATTTAGAACTGGGGTCAGTTCTGCTTCTCTTGCTTTGGGCAAGTCTTTGAAATGTGCCTCTAATCCTAACAACTCCTAAAGATAGGTCTGTGGTTCCCACTTGCTAAAGAACATGACGCCTGCAAGCCTACTGTGCTGAGATTGGAGCCCAAGTCAGCGCGGCTCCAGCCCCCACGGTGTTTCCACATTGCCCTTCTCCCCCAGCTCCCTGGATTGTGTTTCAGATAGTTTTGGAGAAAGCCTCTTTCCCTTTAACTGTTAGGTCCCACTTTTCTTAAGATACAGCTCTGTCTTTGGAGTTTTGGAGGTAGGGCTCCCTGGCGGGAAAAGAATGGAATGTTTTATCCTATTCTCAGAGAAATATATGGAGACTAGGGGCCCGGTGCACGAAATTCGTGCACTGGGTGTGTGTGGGGAGGGGAGTGTCCCTCAGCCCAGCCTGCCCCCTCTCACATACTGGGAGCCCTCAGGCGTTGACCCCCATCACCCTCCAATCGCAGGATCGGCACCTTGCCCAGGCCTGACGCCTCGGCCAGAGGCGTAGACCCCCATCACCCTCCGATCGCCTGATCGGCCCCTTGCCCAGGCCTGACGCCTCCGCCAAAGGCATAGACCCTCATCACCCTCCAATCGCCTGATCGGCCCCTTGCCCAGGCCTGACGCCTCTGCCAGAGGTGTCAGGCTTGGACAGGGGACCCCCGTCTCCCCCTGATCACTGGCTCTGGCCCCCGCCCAGGCCTGAGGCCTCTGGCCCAGGAATCATGCCTGGGCAGGGGACCCCCATCTCCCTCTGATCGCTTGCTCCACCCCCCGCCCAAGCCTGACGCCTCTGACCCAGGCTTCAGGCCTGGGCAAGGGGACCATCATATCCCCCCAATCCCCGGCTCCGCCCCCCACCCAGGCCTGATGCCTCGACCAGAGGAGTTGACCCTCATCACCCTCCGATCACCAATCACCGGATCGGCCCCTTGACCAGGCCTGAGGCCTCCGGGAGAGGTGTCAGGCCTGGGCAGGGGACCCCCAGCTCCCCGTGGTTGCAGGCTCCGCCCCTGCCCAGGCCTAACGCCTCTGGCCTAGATGTCCGGCCCGGGCAGCGGGGACCCGCAGCTGCAGCGGCCCCGCGATCGTGGGCTCCGCTTTAGGCCCAGGCAAGGGACCCCTAGCTCCCGGGACTGCCAGCTTCGACCATGCCCAGCTCCCATCGCTGGCTCCACCCCTACTTCCTGCTATCACTGGCCAGGGTGGAAAAGGCGCCTGATTCTCCGATCATGGCTGGGGGGCAGGGCAAAGGCGGCCCCAGGGCCGCCTTTGCCCTGCCCCCCAGCTCTTAGCTCCCCCCTGGGTTTCTGATCACTGTCAGTGGCAGGGGGCTTCTTCCTGCTTTCCCTTTCGCCTCCCTGCATTGTGCCTACATATGCAAATTAACCGCCATCTTGTTGGCAGTTAACTGCCAATCTTAGTTGGCAGTTAATTTGCATGTAGCCCTGATTAGCCAATGAAAAGGGTATCGTCGTACGCCAATTACCATTTTTCTCTTTTATTAGATAGGATAGGAGGGAGGCTGGTTATTTCTGACCTCGTGTTGCCAGAACCAGGGGATCAACACTCTAAAACATATTAGGAGAGTTTCTTTTGTGCCAGCCTAGCTTCAGGCAAGATGTAACATCTTTATTTCTTAAAAGAACAAAAAAAATTGGGTAAAGTCCTATAAGACTATAAAGTGAAAGATAATTTTATATACTTATGTTTTGATACAAAATTCATTCTTCTTCCTTGAATTGAAATGGGGATGAAAACGGAGGAAAATATTTTGGACGTTCACAGGACAGCCCTAAATGAAACTCCACAGGTCGGGCGTCTTTAAAATCCTTGGTGTGCACTGGACTTGAGTTTCTGAATTACAGATACAGGATTGTGATTACATTCTGGTTCAGAAGGAGGTTTTAGTATTGTCATTGGTTTTTTTAATTTCCTTTAGGATTTGTGTGTGTGTGTGTGTGTGTGTGTGTATTTAAAAATATTTTTATTGATTTCAGAGAGAAAGGGAGAGGGAGAGATAGAAACATCAATGATGAAAGAGAATCATTAATTGGTTACCTCCCGCACACCCCCTACTGGGGATCGAGCCCGCAACCCGGGCATGTACCTCAACTGGGAATCGAACCTGGACTCCTGGTTCATAGGTCAGTGCTCAACCACTGAGCCACACCAGCCGGGTTCCCTTAGGATATTTATTTATTTATTTAAATAAATTTTATTGATTTTTTACAGAGAGGAAGGGAGAGGGATAGAGAGTTAAAAACATCGATGAGAGAGAAACATCGATCAGCTGCCTCCTGCACACTCCCCACTGGGGATGTGCCCACAACCAAGGTACATACCCTTGACTGGAATCGAACCTGGGACCCTTGAGTCTGCAGGCCAACGCTCTATCCACAGAGCCAAACCAGTTAGGGCCCCTAGGATATTTAATGTTTAATTTTAAAATTAATGTATACTATAAATGACATGTACTTAATTAATTTTCTTGGAGTTATTTCTTATTTTGTGAAGGAGTAGTGTTTTAATAGCTCTTTATTTTCAGAGGTCTATTGCTTTTCTGGATAAAATCATTAGGTAGAAGGTTCTGATAGTGTCTTGCTTAGTAAATCTGTGACTGAGGCAAACAAGTTTTTTAATTGAGGTATAATTGACATCCAGTTGTATTAGTTGCAGGTGTACAACATAATGATTCAGTATTTGTATATATTGCAAAATGATTACCACAGTAAGTCTAGTTAACATTGATCTATCACCATACATAGTTATAATTTTTTCCCCTGTGTCTTAAAATTTTAAATCGTTGTCATTATTACCGTATTGGACTTCCTTTCTGGTTTGGAGAAACTTTCATTTTTAAATTGAACATGTAGAAAAATCATACGTATGCATTTTCCTCCCCACAGCTCTTTGCTTTTGTTTTTTCTTCAGGGAGACCAAGGGAAATACTAGAAGATGAATTTCCTGTTTAAGAAAACACACAACTTCCTCACTAGTTGTTTCTCTGAGCTCTGCTCTCCAGTGTTACTTCTATATTACAGCTATTTCTCAAATTATCTTAAAAGTTATGAAATTTTCATTTGCATAGATATTCTTATCTCTCTTTGTAAGCTCCTTGAGGACAGCACACAGCACCCTTTATCATAGTGCTTTTGAGTCCTGATTCAACCAGTGAATGAGTCTCAGTGGTTCTCAACCTCCCTAATGCCGCGACCCTTTAATACAGTTCCTCATGTTGTGGTGACCCCCAACCATAAAATTATTTTCGTTGCTACTTCATAACTGTAATTTTGCTACTGTTATGAATCGTCATGTAAATATCTGATATGCAGGATGTATTTTCATTGTTCGTGACCCACAGGCTGAGAACCGCTGCAACTGTCATCGGTCTCCCTATCTGTCCTGATTTCCTTGCCAGTGTCTGGCCGGCTCTTCTGTTACAGTCAGGCTTGCTTCCTCACTCCTTCCTGACAGGCTCATTCCCGTCGCTGGACCCTTCCAGAGACTGTTTCTTTGTTAGGACTGCCTGTTCTATTAAAATGTACCTGTTTCATGGCTTAGCTGATGCCCCCTTCATCCTGAAACCAGCTGACCGAGTTAGTCCATATTAATCTCTTCTAATTTTAGACTCTTGTTTGCAGTAGCACAGTGTAACACTTACCTGGCCACTATTTGTGTGTATGTATATTATGATTTTTATTCTTTGCCTCCTCAGTAAGACTCTGAGAGGTTTCTTGAGTGTGATGACTAGGTCTTCTACCTTTTTGAACTTCTAAGGTGCTGAAGATATCAATATATCAAGAAAGATGTATTGAGTCCTAGCCAGTTTGGTTCAGTGGATAGAGCGTTGGCCTGCAGACTGAAGGGTCTCGGGTTTGATTCCAGTCAAGGGCACATGCCCGGGTTGCAGGCTCAATCCCTAGTAGGGGGTGGTGCAGGAGGCAGCCAATCAATGATTCTCTCTCATCATTGATGTTTCTATCTCCCTCTCCCTCTCTGAAATCAATAAAAACATATTTTAAAAAAAGATGTATTGAGCACATTTATTTACATAGCCTGTTGACAGGTGAGGGAGATATAAAATGCAGGTTCCTTGTTTTCAAGGAGCTTTTCAATCTAGTAACTCTTCAACAAATAGCTGTTTGAATTAAAAAATATTATTTTAGGTTATTGTTTTTTCAGCACTCGGAAGCAGTTTTCTACTTGCGCAATAAGATAGCATTTAGTCCCATTTGAAATAAGTCTGGGAAGATGGCAGCTTGAGCACATCTCTGCTGTCCTCTTTTTTGAACTCAGTTCAAGTAAAATAACAATTTCAAACTTTAGAACAAAAATACCAAGAGTTAGAATGGGAACTCATGAAAGTAAAATTAAAGAACTTGCAGGATAGATCTAGGAAACCTAAATGCAAATAATAAGAACTTTAGAAGGAGAAATAAGTAATAAAAGAAAATTTTCCTCAACTGAAAAAAGATTGAGTATTGAAAAAGATTGCAGATTGAATGAGTTCACTGTGCTCGAGGCAAGACAGATAAGAAAAGGCACAAACCTAGGCATATTCTGTTAAAATTACCAAATTCAGTAATAAGAAAAAAACCCTCTATAAGCTCATAGACAGGACCATAAAATTAAAATTGCAACAACAAAACAATAGAATATTTGCAATACTGTAACTTTGGTGATAGTGTAAGAAACATCAGCAGGCTATTTGGAGAAAAGGTCTACATTCCAAGAACCCTAGAGCCTAGATGTTATTCATTTTTCAGCCTAAAGAAAGCTCTATGTGAGTTTGCAAGTGTTCAGAGATTATATCACCCATAGACTCCAATCTAAGCAATATTCTCTATTCAAACAGGTAATAAAGAAACCTCAAAATAGGAGAGGAAACAGTCATGGACAGTGGACTTTGAAATATACATATATATTATATACTAGAGGCCCGGTGCCCGAAAATTGTGTACTTCAGGGGGTGTCCCTCAGCCCAGCCTGCACCCACTCACAGTCCAGGAGCCCTTGGCAGTCGGGCATCCAAGCTGTGAGCCCGGCTTCTGGCTGCCCGATCCTCCCCCTGTGGGAGTGCACTGACCATCAGGGGGCAGCTCCTGCATTGAGCGCCTGCCCCCTGGTGGTCAGTGCATGTCATAGCGACTGGTTGTTCTGCCGTTCAGTCAATTTGCATATTAGCCTTTTATTATATAGGATAGTAAATAATTATATACATTGAGAGTGACAAAGAATAGATAATATAAATGGTAAGTAAGAGTCTTTTAAATAGAAGAGACATTGTGGGAGAGAATCTGTTTGAACAAAATATTCTTAATAATTTCAGCAAAACACAGAGTTTGTGGAATGTTAGTGTGGGGGTGGTGAGAGATGAAAACATTCTTTGGTATCATTGGGATGTTGAAAAGGGAAAATATGTAAATGAACTGTCTTGGTGAGGAGAAAAATACTTCATTTATAATAATAGTGTTAAAGTGATAAAGTACTTAAAGATAAACATCACAAGAAAGGTATAGGATCTGTATGAAGAAAATTGTAAAGCCTCAAGGATGTAAAAGTAAGATTTGAAAAAAATGGAAATACATGTCATGTTCTGGGATGGGAAGACTAAATATGTAGAAATTTAAGGCAAGTCAATTACGATTCCAATAAAGATTTCTTTTGGAGGCAGGGAATGAGATAAAATGATCTCAATGTTTATATGAAAGAAAAATGTTTTAGAACAGTCAAGAACACTAAAAACAGAATAATGAGGCTATGCTTGATTTATCATATATTAAAACAAATTTCAAAATTACTTATACTCAAAGCAGATGGTATTAGCATTCAAATAAGGATGAGCAATCGGAATAAAGTGCCCAAAGCCTGGTATATGTAGGAAAAATACTATTAAAACACGAAAGTTTCATGAGCTTAGACTAGTTGTCTTCCCAGTTGTCTCAAATTAGAAAAGATCTTAAAATAAGTTGGCTAGTACTCCATAGGACATCAGAAATACTGAAGTTCTTGATATCTATCCTGCCAAGAAGAACACACAGGAACCAGAAAGAAAAGCCCCTTCCTCCTTTTGTAAACAAACAAACATATTTTTATTTATTTCAGAGAGGAAGGGAGAGGGAGAGAGAGAGAATCATTGATCGGCTGCCTCCTGCACGCCCCCTACTGCGAATTGAGCCCTTCGCTGGGCATGTGCCCTTGACCGGAATTGAACCTGGAACCTTTCAGTCCCCAGACCAGCGTTCTATCCACCGAGCCAAACCAGCTAGGGCTATAATGAGATTTTAAACTACCCCTGTGCTTCAGCTACTGTGCTTCAGCCAAACTGACTTTTTTTTTTTTTGTTAATCCTCAAATGAGGATATTTTTTCCATGGATTTCTTAGAGAGAGTGGAAGGGAAGGATGGAGAGAGAGAAAAAAACAACCATTGATGTGAGACACATCAATTGCATTCCAGACCGGGGCCGGGGTTCGAACTCACACGTGCCCACCGGGAATCAAACCTGCGACCCTTCTCTGTGTGGCCTGACACTCTACCACTGAGCCACACCAGCCAGGGCTGCCAGACTCTTCTTTATCTCCTTCTTTTCCTTCCTCTCTCCTTTCTTCTTTTCTCCCTGCTTTCTTCCCTCTCTTACCTTTTTCTTTCTCTTTTATTTATTTTGCTGCTATTTATTGAATACCTACCATGTGCCACATAAGTACAGGCATTACAGCAGTGGTTAAAGTAACAAAAATCCCTGCCCTTAAGGGAATTATATTCTGTAGGACTAAAAATTAATATGTATTGCCTGTCATATGGTAAAAATTTCAATCGAGAAAAATTGTGAAGAGGAATAGAGAATACTGGGGCCGGGTCAGTAGATATAATTTAAAATAGGGTAGCTAGCCCTAGCTGGTTTGGCTCAGTGGATAGCGCGTTGGTTTGTGGACTGAAGGGTTCTGGTTCAATTCTGGTCAAGGACACATGCCCGGGTTGTGGGCTTGATCCCCAGTAGCAGGTGTGCAGGAGGCAGCTGATCAATGATTCTCTCTCATCATTGATGTTTCTCTCCCTCTCCCTTCCTCGCTGAAATCAGTAAAAATATATATATATATTTTTTTTTTTAATATATTTTTTATTGATTTTTTACAGAGAGGAAGGGAGAGGGATAGAAAGTTAGAAACATCGATGAGAGAGAAACATCGATCAGCTGCCTCCTGCACATCTCCTACTGGGGATGTGCCCGCAACCCAGGTACATGCCCTTGACCGGAATCGAACCTGGGACCTTTCAGTCCGCAAGCCGACGCTCTATCCACTGAGCCAAACCGGTTTCGGCTAAAAATATATTTTAAAAGAATAATAAAATAGGGTAGTTATGGGAAACCCCTCATAAAATGACTCTTGAACAAACACCTGAGTGTGGTGAGGGTTTTTCTCTCTCCTTTAGGTTCATCATGCTTGTTCCTGTGTCCAGGCCTTGTTCCTTGCTTTTCTTCTGCCTGGAATGCTCTGGTGCAAGGTCTGTGCTTGGATGATAGCTTTGCCCCTTTCCCCAAGTATTTGTTTAAATGCGCAACTTCTCCCATCTTTCTCCATCTCACTACTCTTTTACTTTAAAAAAAAAATTTATACTTAATACCACCATTTGAAAGATCTTATCCATGTATTTATTTGTTAGTTTTCTGCTTCTACACTAGTAAGATGTTAATTTGCAAGAGCAGAGACCCTGCTTTCTTGTTTCCTAGTGGATGCCCAGGGCCCAGCATAGAAGACTCTCAGTAGACACTTGTTCAGTGAACAGATGGACTTTGCAGGGAGAAGGTTTCAACAGAATTCCTTACATGGTGGCCGCTTTACAGAGTCAAGAAGTATAGACTCTGTCCCCAGGGCCTGTCCAGGAAGGAAAAGGGACCCCTGTGAAAGCTGGCCTGGGCTGGAACCCAGCGGCTCATGATGTTTCCCGGCATTTGGTTAGTTTCTAAAGTTTGTTTGTTTTTCCTGTTTCCCTCACCTATTTATCTGTGCACTCTGATTTTCCATGTGATTTTTACAGCTGGATAATGTGACAACTTTCCATTTCATCAGCCTACCGGGCAACTTTGCTCATTCAATTCAGCTGATACTTATTATGTGAACTACAGACCTGGTGCATTCATGCACCAGGGGGTCTCTTGGCCTGGCCTGCGGGATTGGGCTGAAACCGGCTCTCTGACATCCCCCGAGACATCCTGGATTGCAAGAGGGTGCAGGCCAGTCTGAGGGACCCTACCGGTGCACGATCGGGGCAAGGGAGGGACGCAGGAGGTTGGCCAGCTGGGGAGGGACTGCAGCAGGGCTCCAGGGCATGTCCGGCCTGTCTCACTCAATCCCAATCGGCTGGACCCCAGCAGCAAGCTAACCTACTGGTTTGATTGCCCCCTTTTGGTCAGTGCACGTCATAGCGACTGGTTGACCGGTCGACTGTCTGCCCCCTGGTGGTCAGTGCACATCTTAGTGAGTGGTTGAGTGGCCTTAGCATATCATTAGCATATTATGCTTTGATTGGTTGAACGGACAACCAGACAACTGGCCACTTAGCATATTAGGCTTTTATTATATAGGATACTTACAGAAGACACATTGCCAGGCCTGGTACAGTGCATGTATGAGAGCCAGAGCCATATTGGCTACTGAGGACGAATGCCTCTTGTGTTCTTTTGCACTGTGCCCATGCGCTGATTCCCCTTTCCTCTGCTTTACTCAAATGCATTACCCATAGGACCTGAAGAATAAGCTACTTGGATGGGTCTTTCTAGAGACCAGATATTGCCAGCAGCATTCATTTTGGTTTCATTGGTTGGGAGAAACTAAATATTTCCCATGCTTGGTTTTCCAATATATTTTCTTGGGCACATTACATCTTTTGCAAAACGTTGGAAGACCAGGGAAGTGAAATATTCAGCCACATGGTAAATACTGGGTTTGTTTAATTAAATCAGACCTTTGGCCGATTTATCCTAGTATTTGCAGTGTGGCCAACTAGACTTTTGAGAACGTTCATAGGCCACCCATAATATGCCCAACTGTCCACACAAAATGGATTAGTTTTCTCTCAGGTGCCTATTTCAGGACTTATGTCCAAGATATTGTTCAAACACTAATTTTTTTCGTAATTTTGAACATAGGATAAATACATTAAAATCTCAAATATTTATTTGTTACTCTAGCATGAACTTAATGTTTGTCTTTATGGCTGATAAGTAGAACTTGTAAAACAATAATTAAGATTATCCTATTTTTAAAAAGGATTCTATTTCAGTAATGATGAAAAGAGATGTGATTTATTTATTTATTGAATTTAAAAAACAACAACAACTGATTTCAGAGAGGAAGGGAGAGGGAGAGAGATAGAAACAGAAACATCAATGATGAGAGAGAATCATTGATCAGCTGCCTCCTGCATACCCCCTACTGGGAATTAAGCCTGCAACCTGGGCATGTGCCCTTGACCAGAATTGAACCTAGGACCTTTCAGTCCGCAGGCCGATGCTGTATCCACTGAGCCAAACCTGCTAGGGCAAGAGATGTGATTTAAAAGATTATATTGATATGACAATATGTGTGTGGAGCTCTTTAGAAAGGCCTGTCCTGAAGCTGCACTTTGAGTATTCCTGAGTAGGCATCACTGACAATGGATGCCATGGGCATGACTTGTAGTGGTTCAAGGGGAGCACACTGAGTGAGAGAGGCTAAGGGTAGAGCTCCAGAAGCGCTGCCGTTTTAAGGGGGAAGCTGAAGAAAAGGAACCTGAGAAAAAGTAGTTAGAGAGGTATGTTGGCCAGAGAGGGAGAAGAAGAGCAAAGCAATAGGGAATTTCAAGAAATGCCTGTTGCTGCAGAGTTTAACTGAGAGTGGACTGAGCAATGCCATTGAGATGTACAGGTAGAGGAGCTCCCTTGGCGGTGACCTTGGCCTGAGCTGTTTTAGTGTGGTGGAGGACAGCAGATGTGCTGGGAGTCGGGGGAGGAATTCAAGGCGGAAGAGGAAGTGGAAGTAGAGACAGGAGGTGTACACTGCTCTTTCGGTGCTGGCTGTGTAAAGTGAAAGGAGAGACAGAATAGAGACCAGGATGTTTATAAATTTATCTCTGCTTTCTCTTCCCACTAGACAGTCAGCTGCATGAAGGCAGGAACTCCCTTTTATTCTCCACTTTACCTCCAGGGCAGAAAAGAACTCCTGGCACATACTAGTTGCTCTGTAAGTTTGTGATGCTTGAATTAATTATGTTAAGAAGGGAGAGACTTGAGTGTATTCATCTGTGGGGTAGAAGGGGAAGAGGCCTTGGAGAAGAGGGGTTGAAGGTCGAGAGTAGAAAGGATGTGATGGAACACGATCTCTGGAAGGTTTGAGAGTCCAAGCAGCTCTGATTATCCCGGATACCAGGAGTGATTCCTTTTCTGCTGAAACAGAAGGAAAGGAGGTAGGATGGGAGCAGAGGCAGACATTTATAGGCAGAGGAGGAAGTTGAGGGAGTTCTCTCCTGATGGTGTTAGGAGCATTCTCTGAGTTAAAAAGAAAGTAACAATAAGTATCATGTATGTATCCTTGAAAACCTCTTTGTAAAGACAAAGAAAAAAGCCTCCCTATTTAAGCAGCTGTGCTTACGTGGAAAGTCATAGACATATAATTGTAGACACACACAAGACTGTGGTCAGTAACATAAAGGGTGGATGAGGTAAGGGTGTGCCAGAGAGGATGAGTAAGGGTAGGTGAGACAAGAGATCTCTAGTCTCAGATGTAAATGTCGGGAGTGGCTGTGAGTTGGGCGGAGGAGTGCACACAGCACTGTGAATGCCATTTCTTTCTTCCTCAGAAGCAGCAAGGGACTGTCCTTGGACTCCTAGGGAAGTTGGGAGAAGGAAAGGCAGCAGGAGGCTCACTTTTTCCTCTGAGATAAAATGAACAGAAACTTGAGCGAAGTAGAATAACTGTTAGCCCTTCTGGTTTTAACCAGGCTGATTTATTTCTGACTCATTTGACAGGAAACTGCTTTCCCAACATTTGACAACCTGTTATCTACAATGATTTGTCCATTTAGAAGCTGAGGTAGTAGTGAGAAAGAGGATATGACAGTGTCATGGTGAGTCATCAAGAACTAGTCATGGCCCTAGCTGGTTTGGCTCAGTGGCTAGAGCGTCGGCCTGCGGACTGAAGGGTCCCAGGTTCGATTCTGGTCAAGGGCATGTACCTGGGTTGCGGGCACATTCCCAGTGGGGGGTGTGCAGGAGGCAGCTGATCGATGTTTCTCTCTCATCAATGTTTCTAACTCTCTATCCCTCTCCCTTCCTCTCTGTAAAAAATCAGTAAAATATATTAAAAAAAAAAAAAGAGCTAGACATGGCCATATTTGTTTACACCATCAGGTTTTACCTAGAATTAATTTAAAGAATATTAAAATGTCATTGTGTTTTCATTAGCAGTGGTTTATGAATAAGTTCTCACTTGTTGAGAATTCTTTGTTTTCAGTTTCATCAACTGCAAGATTTCTCAGGAACTTTTGAAAGGAAAAACAGAGTAGTAAGGATGGGTTTTATAGTCTTCTAGACTTTAGTTGAATTTAAATAACCGATCAAACCAATTTTTTTCTTTTGTTATTAACTTTGCCATCTGTTATTGCAAATTGACCTCTTAACAGTTAAGCTATACAAGGCAGGGTAGAGTTGGACTTCAGTTCCTGGCTCCTTTTGATTTTGCATTTCTCACATGTTAAAACATCTACACTAATAAAAGACAAAGATGCTAATTGACCATACCTTTGCTATACCCATCAGCCAATCAGAAAAGTATGCAAATTAACCCAACAAGATGGCCATTAAATTTGCATACTGCAGGCGGGGCAGGGCAGCGCCATGCGCCGCCCGCCCTAATCCTGGGATCGGCCCTGCCGTGTGCGCGACCCGGGGCGGTGCCCCAACCCCAGGATTGGGCCTGCAGTGTGCGACCCGGGGAGGCGGGGCAGGCACTGCGGGATCGGGCCTGCCTTCTGCCACTGGGGGAGCGGACCTAAGCCAGCAGGTGCTTATCTCCTGAGGGGTCCCAGCCAGTGAGAGGGCACAGGTCGGGCTGAGGGACACCCCCACCTGCCAGTGTACAAATTTTTGTGCACAGGGCCTCTAGTGTTCCCTATAAAGTGAGGAGAGGATCTTCAGAAAGGGATCAGAGTCTAGGATTTTGCTTAACGCAAATTGCAAATTCTAATCACTTAACTGCTCTAGCACGGAAGACAGGTTTATAATGTGAAAAGGACCTGTTACTTTTTGGAGACAGAGAGAAGTAACTTTTTTTTTTCTTTCTGACAGAAGGTGAAATCGGAGGTTCACTAAGATATACTAATTGGAACTGGGTATCATCACAATTGGCTCAATACCTAGAATTTATTTTTTCTAAGCCATCCCATTTTGATGGGGGCTGGGAGAGAAACTGTGTGTACCTTCACCTCACTCCCCCAAATTCTAAGTTTTTTAGTTGAATAGTTAGAACTCCAGTTAGGCCTTTATTTTGGAGAAGAAAAATGACTTCATCAGCATTTTGGAGAGAACCTATGGAACAAGAGACTCCATCAACAAGCTGAGGACTTATTTCTCATTTGTAGAGATAATTAAGTTATAGCCAGATTCCTATGTTTCTGGAATTTATATTATACTAGAGGCCTGGTGCACGAAATTTATGCACGAGTAGGGCCCCTAGGCCTGGCCAGCGATCAGGGCTGATCTGTGGGGCAATTGGCGGGGTGATCAGGGGGCGGGGGGGGACCCTCGCCGGCACCTGCCTTGGCTGGCCTGGCGCCGGCCGCTTCGTGGCCCTGCCTCCTGCTGCCACTGCTGGTTTCCTCCCTCTGTGGGGTGATTGGGGGGGAACCCTGGTATCTCCCGCCTTGGCTGGCCTGGGGCCTGTGGGCTGGGGGCAGCTCCTGCGTTGAGCGTCTGCCCCCTGGTGGTCAGTGCATGTCATAGCGACCAGTCATTCCACTGTTCAGTTGATTTGTGTATTAGGCTTTTATTATATAGGATATGTGCATGCCTAAGTGACCTGGTGTTTGAACCCTTTTACTAGATTCTCATTTCTGTTGGCTTTTACATGTATCAATTAGGAAAGTATGCTGAGATGAGAGGCAGTGAGTGAAGTAACATGGAAAAGATCATTGGGTTCTGGTTTCATTTCTGTTTACAAGCTTTGAGACTCTGGGCAAGTTACTTAACTTTTTCCTAGCCTCTGGGAGATGAGTGGCTAGATGAGAGAATCTAGTTCTCTCAATTCTTTAATGCTCAAGATGACCTGTGAGTATGTTTATGAAAATATATGAAAAGAAAATCCTATTTTAAGTTCATTAGGACAGTTATTGAAGGAAAATACATGGATAGTGAGAATCATTGATGCTTAATTTATAGTCCATCAGTGAAAACTTATATGTTGGATTTTCTTAAAGCAAGGTATACATTGAAGTATCCAGGATGTTTGCCACTGCTGTTTTGGCCTAGAGAGGATGAAGGGACAGGAGTTACAGTTTACAGCTTGTTGAATTCCCCCCTCTCCTCTTTGTTCCTTCCTCAGCCCAACCTCAACTCCAGTGCATTTATCTTTTGTACTGCTTATCACATTACTTTATAATTGGTGGCTTACATTTCTCTTCATCCTTCCCAGAGGCTGTAAACCATGTCTTACTCATCTTTATTTTTCCTGGTGTAAAACTTTGAGGAGAACAAAGATGGTGAGATGTGATGAAATAGCAGCAGAATCAAAGATGGCCCAGATTTTGAGTTTGGGTAACTAGGGGAATAATGGTATTGTATATAGAACTGCCTGAGGTGCTGATTTGGGGAGAAGATGACGGATATAATTTTGGACATGATGGAATCTGTGGCATTGATAGGACACTCAGGTAGACTGTCCAGTAGGCACTTAGAAATACTGAATTATATCCTGGAGCAGTTGAAGGATTTGGACATCATGAGCTTCATCAGGATGAATCAGATCTATGAAATGGAAAGTGAAAAATGAAGGTAACTGGAATGTCTGTATTTAGAAGCTGGAGGAGAAAGAAGAGTCCTCCAGAGTGCCAGGAGTGATAATGCAGGGGGACTGGGGTGCAGCATGTGCTGCTTTTATGGAGATAAATACTCAACCATGTTGAAGCTGTATAGAGGTTAGGAGAATTGGGTGGGGGAAAAGATGGTCTTACTTAAGGGTTATTGAGGTGGGAACAAGGTATGAGAATATTTGTAAGAACACTATGTATTTTTTCCTGTTAACTAAAATAACGGTATGGGAACATTGTTGAAAAACTATGAAGTGGAAAAATAGTCTCCTCTCCCCATCCCCAGTCTCACTTTCCAAAATATAATCACTTTTTATCAGTTTTGTATTCTGATAATCAATAGTATAACTTTCAATAATGTTAAGTCAACTTTAGAAAGCATCTTTTGATTCTCTGCTGTTACCCCTTTCTAGTACTCTTTTCCTTCTGAGTGTTTGTAGTCATATTATTGTTCTTATGTTATCACAGTAAATAATTTTTATACTATTGTTTTGTATAAGAAATAATAAGTAGTCTTCATGCTATGTGTACAAATTAAGTCGAAATGTTTATATTCCACAAATACTGCCTTTACAATACTGTTATTAAATAAATATTACTTTTGAATCTAGAAGTGTTTTGGACATATGGAGAAGGAACTATGATGCTTTTTTACCAAACCCCTGCCCCAGAGAGAATGAAGAAAATGGCACAAACAACAAGAATTTTTTATTTCTTTTCAGCAAACTATATATAGAAAGAGTACACTCTAAAATAATAAAAATGTAGTATATTGAATACATAATCCAGAAACACAGTCACTTATTATCATTATCAAGTATTTTGTACTGTACATAATGGCATGTACTATACTTTTATATAAATGGAAGCACAGTAGGTTTGTTTACACCAGCATCACCACGAACACATGAATAATGCATTGGGCTATGACATTACGACAGCTATGATACCTATGACGTCAGTAGGCTATAGGAATTTTTCAGGTCCATTATACTCTTGTGGCACCACTGTTGTCATCGTTGCTGACTGGAGAAGGTCATTGTGTGGTGCATGACTGTACTCTGGAAGCATTTAGGCTTTGCCTATTGTCCTTGGACTTCTGAAATTTCATGGGATGAGTCTAGGTGTGTGTCTCCTTTTCATCCTGTTTGGCACTTGGTAGTCTTTCACTGTCTTTCTACAACTCAGGGGGATTTTGTTTTATTATTTCTTCCCTTCCACATGGCATGGTTTTCATCTCTTTTGTGTTTGCTCGCTCGCTCTCTCTCTCTCTTTAAAATTTACTTTAACAGCAGTTCATTCTGATTTTTATGGACATGATAACCTCTTGAATCTCTGAGCATGCTAACTAGAATTTTTAAAAGTTATCTTCTAATTCTTGAGGTATCTTATATAGCAGGATCTTGAATAATATCATTTTGTTCAATGTTGTTTTGTTATAACATTGAGAATAAAAGTTGATTTCCAGCTGGGGCCACTGTATGAGGAGTTTGCATGTTCTTCTTATGTCTGCATGGGTTCTCTCCAGGTACTTCAGTTTCCTCCCACATCCCAAAGATGTGCACAGTTAGGTGAATTGTTTAAATGTCCAAGTTTGAATGAGTGTGGGGGTGGGGTGTGTGATGTACCCTGTGATTGGAGGGCCTCCTGTCCAGGGTTGGGTCCCACTTTGTGCCCTGAGCCACCAGAATAGACTCTGACCATATGCGATCCTGAACTGGAATAAGTGGGTTGGAAAATTGCTCTCTTATATCTTTCTAAATGTATAGATAGCTCATCTTTATTTCACTTTAATATTAGAAGGCTTTTGAGTCTTTATTTAGAATTTTGGTGATGTTGTTGTGATCAGAAGATGCCATAGAAATTGAACTCTTGTTTATATCAAGTAGCCTATGGTAAAATTGGTTTTGTTATGTGTCATTTTGCTTAAAGTCACAGTTTCCAAGAAACCATCCATGATGGTAAATGAGGATTAATGTATTTCTTTTGGGGCTATTTCTTCCAGTGGTCCATCTTGTCCATTTCTTTCTGATCTGTTGGGTTTCCTCCAATGTCATGTAGTTCATGGTTGTTCATGGTTTATGTGAGTAACTGTGTTGATTAGTAGAGATAATTGGCATGGTTTTCTTTTGAAGTTGCATTGGACTTACTAGGTATTTAAATTTTTATTATGGAGTATTACATACAAAAGAGTTATATATAATCGGTCCTTAAACAACATGGGTTTGAATTGTGCAGGTCCACTTATACATGGATTTTTATTTTATTTTTTAAACTAAGATACAGCTCTACTTAAAAAAAAATGTTTTTATTGATTTTAGAGAGGGAACAGAAGGAGAGAGAGATAGGAACATCACTGAGAGAGAAACATTGATTGGCTGCCTCTTGCATACCCCCTACTGGGGATCAAGCTCACAAGCCTGGCATGTGCCCTGGCTGGGAATTGAACCGGTGACCTCTTGGTGCATGGGATAACACTCAACCAAGTGAGCCACACCAGCTAGGCTATACATGGATTTTTTTTCTATTAATGCGCTTTGTTTTTGATTTGCCATTGGGAGTCTGTGGATGCGAGGGACTACTGTATGCACTTATCTCCTCTATCTTATAGAGGGGACTTGAGCATCCTTGGACTTTGGTATTTGTGGGTGTCCTGAAACCAATCATCCACTGATACCAAAGGACAATTTAAGTTTTGGGAAAGTCAAATTTATATGGGTATGTTTAGCTGTGCAGAGGTTGTTGTCCCTAACACCTGTGTTGTTCAAGGGTCAACTGTATTACATGTATGTACAGTTTAAGAAAGGGTAATAGATTGTCCAATATCTAGTTTAAGAACTAAAATCATAAATACCTCTGCAGGCCCTATGGACTCATTACTTTCAACTCACCCTCAAATGTAACTTTTGTCACTCCCTAATTTTGCTTTATACAGTTTGTATATATCCCTAACAAAATATTTAGCTTTGCAAGTTTCTGAACTTTAAGAGTAGAATCCTGCTATGTGTATTTGTTGACCTTAAACAGATAATCAGCCTATTTCTCTAGCAAAATGGATTTATTTAGGAACAACAAAGAATTGCAGTTTGGAACATGTGGTCTAATGCCCATTCATGTGCAAGTCCAGAGGAACAGTCTTTTATGTACTTAAGAGGAGCTGCTGTAAATGAAGGATCCATTGGAGGAAACTGAAAGTTCAGAGTATAGTGACTTCGTTGGCTGAACTATTATTGGGCTAGGAGGAATCTTCTTTCTTCTGCTGAGGTAGCCATGCAGTTTTACTTCCCGTCAGAAATGCAAGATGTGTGTCTTCCTGAGGCTCAGTAGTGTGCGTCGACGCATCTATGGGAGTTCTCTCTTATAGCTTTCCCATCCCATTTAAAATGCGGTGTCTATTTATTAATTTTCACATTTTTTCCTGACTTGCTTTTTCTTTCCTCAGCATTGTTTATGAGATTCATTCTCACTGATGCAAGTTATTGTACTGTAGTTTATTTTCCTCTGCTGCTCTAGCATTCCATTGCATGAATTCACCTCAGTTTATTAGTCCAGTCAACAGTTGACAGGTATTTTAGTTGTTTCCAGTTTTTTGCTATTGTAAATATCACTGTTATGAACATTCTTTTTTGGGGTGAGGCTTGTTTTTTTGTTTTTCAAATTATAAGAGAAAGTTTATTTAGAAAGTTACAGAGATAGTAGAAATGAGCCAGCTGGGCTATGTAGGCTCAGGGAACAAGTTACAGAGGCAGAAGAATCGCCTTTGGAGAGGGAAAGGCAAAGGTAATATGTGCCTGGGAGGAAGAAGAGGAGACCAGGAATCGCTCAGGCAAGCTTCCCAGCACACCTGAACATTCGTATGTATGTCTTCTGTTTTTAAATATATATGAATACTTTTCATCATGGATTTTCAAATGAGTATATAAAAGTCTAGAATGAAAAGAGCAAAATCACTGGATAGGAAGTTGTGAATGATTAAAATTTTTTATAGACTGACTAGAGGTCTGGTGCATGAAATTCGTGCATGGGTGTGGTCCCTAGGCCTGGCTGGCGACAGAAGTGTGAGCGTCTAGCATAGAAGGGCAGGTCCCAGCTCACCTCTGGGCCCTGGGCAGCACCTGGGCCCCTAAGCCCCCACGTGCCCCACTCTGCCTGAGTCACGGCACCCGAGTCCCCATGCGATGATGCAGTGAGCGCAGCCGGATGCTGTGGTCTGTGGTGCAGCATGGGCCTCTGGGCCACCTGCCGGCATCGGACGGAAGCTGGGTGGGCAGCACGCTCTCTCCTGGCTGGCCTCGCAGACTGACTCTTGCGTGAACCCACGGGGAGCCCGACCAGCCCCTGCAGTCCCAGTGGCTGTGGCCTGGCTCACCTGGAAGAGGCCACGTGGGTGCAGGGCAGGCTCCTCGCAGGCACCTGGCACCTGAACACCCACTGCCAGCACCGCATCGCCAACACCTGCCATGTTTCGTGCCGCCCCCTGGTGGTCAGTGCATGTCATAGCGAGCGGTCGAACTCTTGTTTGAACAACTGCCTGAGGAGACAATTTGCATATTAGACTTTTATTATATAGGATTTTGTATTTTTCATAGTTCCTTAAATGCCCTTGGTTTTATGTTCTGGAATTTTAAAAAATTAACATATACACATTTTTCTTTAGGGAATATGGAAAATGGTAAGGGTTAAAAGAGAAATTTGCATTAATAAATATGGAAAAGGTAGTGCAACTTTCATGTGTTAATTATGGGTTTTGAAAGCATAATGCCACCTATATTAAATACTAGTAAGTCTATTTGTAAGTACTCCCAGGCTTGAGTTATGATGTTTCTGTCAAGTGTGTAACTTTTAAAAATTCTTTTTTGTTATTTTCCTTTTCATCTGCTCTTTAGTCATCAAATTTCCTTTGTCAGCATTGTGTAGAATAAAGGAAACCCATCAAATACTTCTACTTTATTTTCTTTTTTGAAAAATCCTCACTGGAGGATATGCTCACTGATTTTAGAGAAAGAGGAAGAGGGAGAGAAAAACATCAATGGGAGAGAGAAACTTCAATCACACGCCCCCCATGCTCACCCTGATTGGAGATTGGACGCACAACCAAGGTATGTGCCCTGACTGGGAATCAAACCTGCAATCTTTTGGTGTATGGGATGATGCTGCAACCAACTGAGCCAGGCAAAACGTTTACTTTCTAAGGAGAAAGGATATTTTTAAAGCATTGAAAAGATATAAGAGACTTATAGGTTAACTAGGGACCCTATGCATGAAATTCGTACAAGAGTAGGCCTCCTTCCCCCGGCTGCTGGCACCAGCTTCCCTCCAGGACCTGGGCTTCCCTCCGGCCGCCGGCACCTGGGATCTGGGCTTCCCTCGCAGAGGGAGGCCCCACCCACTCGGTGTAGCCCACTGGTCGGTGGCCTGGGCCTCCCTCTGTGGGGTGATCATGGGGCGATGGCTGGGCCCCCAACCAATCACATTGCACCTGCCTTGGCTGGCCTGGCACCAGTGGGTGTCATAGCCTGGTCCCGGATGGTTGTCTGGATGGCTGTTCTGCTGTTTGACTGTTTGGTCGATTTGCATATTACACTTTTTTATATAAGATTGGCTTTTGGATTGCAAAGTTTTAGGGTTTTGTTTTGTTTTTTAGTGCTAAGGTTTTTTTCAGACTCAGGTATGCTATGCTTTTGATAATGATTTTTTAAAAATTGATTTGAGAGACAGAGAAGAAAGGAGGGTAGGAAGAAGAGAAAGAAAGAGATATTGATTTGTTATTCCATCCATCTATGCATTCATTGGTTGGTTCTTGTATGTCCCCTGACAGGGGGGATCAAACCCACAGCCTTGGCATATTGGGATGACACTAACCAACTGAGCTACCTCACCAGGGCAACAGTTTTTTTATTTCTCACTGACTCAGAACTGAAAGTGATTGAGCAAATAGAGGAATTCAAAGCAACTGATCACAGAGCCAGGAAATTTGTGCTCAACTTTGATTGATTGATTGATTGATAATATGAGTTGATAAACTTGGCTGCAACCCTAGCTGGTTTGGCTCAGTGGATAGAATGTCGGCCTGTGGACTGAAGGGTTCCAGGTTCGATTTCGGCCAACGGCACATGCCCAGGTTGTGTGCTCGATCCCCAGTAGGGGGTGTGCAGGAGGCAGCCGATCAGTGATTCTCTCTCATCACTGATGTTTCTATTTCTCTCTCCCTCTCCCTTCCTCTCTGAAATCAATAAAGAAATATATTAAAAAACAAAAAACAAAAACAAACTTGGCCGCAGACATAAGGAGAAGTGTATTTTAAATACCTCTACATTTTGTGAAACAGTTTTCTTTGACCTTCATTTTAAGATGCACCCTCTTCTATAAACATCACTCATAGACCTCTGGAGTTCTTTTTCTAAGGCAGGCATCATCAAGTGTTTTCTGAGGTATAAAATGTGGTGATATATTTATTTAAACACTAGAGGCCCAGTGCACGAATTCGTGCATGGGTGGGGTCTGGCCGGCCTGGCCCCAATCGGGGTGGATTGAGACTGGGCCTATTGGGAGGAGGAGATGGCGGGCCGGCCATGGGGAGGGGCTGTGGGTGGTGGGCCAGTAGGCCCCACCCCTAAATGGGGTGGGTGGGTGTGCTGATTGGGGGCCAGCAACCTGGGGGAGGGGCCATGGATGGTTGGCTGTCCGGCCCTGCCCCTGATCGGGGTGGGGGAGCGATCAGGGTTGGGGCCGGCTGGGGGGAGGGGCTGCGGGCCACTCAGGATGGTGGGGGCCTATCAGGGGTGTGGCCATATGGGGGGAGGGGCTTCAGGAGGTTGGCTGGCCAGCCCCGCCCCCTATTGAGGTGGGGTGGCGCTCAGGGGTGGGGCTGGCCATGGGGAGGGTCTGTGGGCCAATCAAGGTGGTGGGGGCCCATCGGGGACATGGCCGGCCAGGGGTAGGGGCTGCAGGAGTTTGGCTGGCCAGCCTTGCCCCCTATTGGGGTGGGGGGTGTGATCAGGGGTGGGGTGACCACGGGGAGGGGCTGCAGGAGGTTGGTTGCCCAGCCCCGCCCCCTATTGGAGTTGGGGAGTGCGGTCAGGGGCCAGCGCCAAGGGGAGGGGCTGCGGGCCTATTGTGGTGGGGCAGGCTGATTGGGGGTGCAGCTGGCTGGAGGGGGTGTTTGGCCAGTAGGCCCCACTCTTGATTGGGGTGGGAGAGTCCAATCAGGGGCAGGCCGGCAGGGGGGAGGGGCCACAAGGTTGGCCGCACCCCCTGATTGAGCTGATTTGCTGGCCACAGTGGGCCTCATAGTGACTGGTTGTAAGGTCATTATGGCCATTATGGTAGCTGCCTTTTTATATATATATATACTAGAGGCCTGGCGTACGAAATTTGTGCATTCGGGGCGGGGGGGGGGGGGGTGTCCCTTAGCCCAGCCTGCACCCTCTCCAATCTGGGACTCCTTGGGGGACATCCCTCTCACAATCCGGGACTGCTGGCTCCCAACCGCTCGCCTGTCTGCCTGCCTGATTGCCCCTAACCACTCCCCTACCAGCCTGATCGATGCCTAACTGCTCCCCTGCTGGCCCAGTCGCCCCAACTGCCCTCTCCTGCTGGCCTGGTTCCCCCAACTGCCCTTCCCTGCTGACCTGGTCCCCCCCAACTGCCCTTCCCTGCCGGTCTGATCACCCACAACTGCCCTCCCCTGCCGGCCATCTTGTGCCCGCATGGGGGTGGCCATCTTGTGTGAGGATGTGATGGTCAATTTGCATATTACCTCTTTATTATATAGGATAGATATTATGGGAGTTGGTTAGACATTTTCTGATGATCACCATGGTAATTAAGTTTGGATAATGGAACTTGTTTGAACATGAGGAACAGTAAGCAGTTTTCCTCACTGGGTTTATGAAAGAACCTAAACCCCAGGTTTTGGAGAGATCCCAGAGATCCTCCTCACTTGCACCATCTCTTTGCAGCAACATGTACTGTACAGACTTGAGAAAAACTTGGCTGTGATGCCAGTCTTATTTCAGGAAAGTCAAGTTTCAGAGTTGGGGTGGATGTAGAAGGTTTCTTGATAATAGCCTAGACTTATGTATGGCTCAAGAGATTAGGAAGTAAAAATTGGGTTTGATACAACAACCCATTTAATGTTCATATTAACTCCTAAAATGTGAGCACTTAATTTCCTATATCATTTCCTTTTCATAGTTCACCAAACAAAATACTCACAATTTTTATAGATTCTGGAGGAAAAATGGGGACAAAATGACGCAAAATATTGTATTCAACATTTTGGTTACTATCTTTAAGACAAAAAAGTAAAAAAAAAGGACAAAAACCCCCAAAAGACAAGGTAGTATGTGAAAGTAAACCATATCCTTGGTTTCAGTCAGAATCAAAACCCCTAAAAGTGCTTGGAGTGTTAGTAATAGCTATAATCTAGTTTGAAACTTGGGTCACTATAGTATGAGAACTAAACTGCTATACTTCAGTTGGAGAGGAATTTTTTTTAATCCATGGTCATAAGCGACTTCTGTTTGGAGAGCCAAGACAGGCAGACAGAGAAATAAGAAAAGAAAACATTAATCTTCTTTTGTGAGTTACTGTAGCATTTCATGTTCCCTTAAATTTTGGACTAGATTTCTGCTAGAATTCTGTAAACTTGAGGGGGGGGGGGGGTGTAATTGCAGGCTGCTTGACCTTTTTAGGTTTGGGACTTTCTGGAATCTAATTCCTTATATTCTCTAACCTGTAGTGTGGGAAAGTAACTTGCACACAGATACACATATGCACACACAATTTGGGCAAGCTAGGAAATTTTTTTTTTTTTTAAATAACATTGCAGCAAATTTACTGGGAAACAGACATAATATAGACCTGTAGAGTTCAAGACTAGATAAACCTTAGCATTTAACCCACATGATACTTTTTATTATATTTCTGTAACCTGTTCTATGTAGGACCTTGAAGTCAAAGAAAACAGAATCTATGGATAACTTGAGAAATATTTCTAAAAAGGAATATTTTAGAAACAGTACCATTTATTTTATTTTATTTTATTTTTAATATATTTTATTGATTTTTTTACAGAGAGGAAGGGAGAGAGATAGAGAGTCAGAAACATCGATGAGAGAGAAACATCGATCAGCCGCCTCCTGCACATCCCCCACTGGGGATGTGCCCGCAACCCAGGTACATGCCCTTGACCGGAATCGAACCTGGGACCTTTCAGTCTGCAGGCCGACGCTCTATCCACTGAGCCAAACCGGTTTTGGCAAGAAACAGTACCATTTAATTCTGGTCGGTGTGGCTCAGTTGGTTGAGCATTTTCCCATGCCCCAAAAGGTCACGGTTTGATTCCAGGGCAGTGCACATATCTCTACTTATTTGTATTCCTAATGGTACATTTAAAGAAAGAATGCTAAGTTGACAGGGACCTAACCAGACGGAATATCCAAGTTATGGTGGAAATAGTTGATTGGTGACATATGTTTTGGTACATGTATTTTTATTGATTTCAGAGAGGAAGGGAGAGGGGGAGAGAGAGAGAAACATCAATGATGAGAGAGAATCATTGATCAGCCGCCTCCTGCATGCCCCTTTCTAGGGATCGAAGCTAGAAAATCTTATAAATAGAATAGTAAAGGCTGTAGTTATCTTGGAATTCATAAACATGTTCAAAAACTAAGTTTTTTAACCTTTGTAGATGCGTATTTTGGTACTAGTTTTTCCTCTTTTCATTTTCCATCATAAAAGGAAAAGATGTGATATTCCTGAGTTATCACTTCCCTAAAATGTACTCAGTTTTGCTCAGATCTGTGCTATGTATAGTGTGTTATGTTCCTGCCCACGTCTGATGTGGAAGGAGAGACACAGACAGGAGAGTGGGTGACTGACTCAGAGAGATGTAAATGATCTTATTATAATTGAACTGCAACCACACCTAGAAACCTTGACAATAACAGGGCCTGTGTTTGATATACCTCACTTGTTAAATCCTGTCTGAATTTTAGTATGTCATATGTGTGTTGTTCATCAGCAAAGTTGAACAGGTGCTAGAACAATTACAAAGCTTTAATCAGACTCATGATTACATCATTTCTTACCTTGGCCATACAAAGAAAATGAAACATAACCCAAACTACTTTCTGGTTGTTTCTTGTATTGTTGGTTCTCATTCAGTAGTTTCAGTGCTACAGATTCTCTACCAAGATAGATTTCATGGGTAAACTCATTAAGGTTAAGATAATCTGAATGTCTGTGGCAAATTGTTAATGTTTTAAAATAGCTTTCACCTCATTATAAAAACTACATATGCTTAATGAGGGGAAAAAGGAAACTGAAAAAGAAAAGAAAATGAATTAATTTCCTGAAGCCCCACACCCAAATATAAACACAAATTCTATTTAAGTAAATTTCCTTTCAGTCACTTTTCTATCTTTTTAGAAAAATTGATGTAATACCATAAATTCAGTTATATCAACTTAAAAAACTATTTAGAACACTTCCTACTTTGTTATTCTTTAAAAACGTGACCGAATAATATTCCTTTAGATATACTATACTTGAATAATCTCCTACTGTTGGAATTGTAGGTAGCTTCCAACTTTTCTACAGTGAACTCTGTTAAAGTAAACTTTTAATTGAACTATAACTTACAAAAGAGTTCATAATAATAAACATGTAGCTTAATGAATCTGTAGTGAACTTCTGCAAAGGGAAACACTCATGAAACTTCCAGATGAACAAAGAGAATATTAATTAACAGCATCTACAACTTGTGCCCCTTTCCAGTTATTACTGCCCTGAAGTTAACCACTACTCTAACTTCTGTCATCATTGATTGGTTTCCTGTTTTTGAATTATATATAAATGGAGTCATGTATGTTCTCTTCTGTGTCTGTCTGTCTTCTGTTCAGTATTATACCTTTGAGTTCCATCCATGTTGTTACTTATAGCAGTAGCTAATTCTTTTTTGTTCTGTACGGTATCCTATATAATAAAAGTGTAGTATGCAAATTGTCCCCTCGACTGGGAGTTCAACAAGGGGGTGGGGCTGGCTGGGGATAGGGAGGGAGGCCCCAGCCGGCAGCTGGCAGCCACTAGGTACCCTACCAGTGCAAGAATTTCATGCACTGGGCCTCTAGTTTAATTATATGACTATACCACAATTTATTATTCATTGTGCTGTTCATGGACATTTGATTTGTTTTTTGGCTTTTATGAATGTTCTTATATATGTCTTTTGATGCTCATGTGTTGGACATGTATCGATTAGTGGAATTGCTTGTCCATAGGTATGTGTATGCCCGGCTTTAATAGAGATTACCAAATAATTTTTCAAAGTGTATATACCAATTTCACTCCCATCAACAATGAATGAGAATTCCATTTGCTCCTATACTTATCAACACTTAGTATTCTTAGTTTTCTTACTTTTAACCATTTTAGTAAATAAGTAGTAGTAGTGTTTCCTAGTGCTATTAACTTGCACTTCCTTGATGTCTAATGATATTGAGCACCTTTTTATATGTTTATTGGCCTTTTGGGTATCCTCTTGTGAAGTACTTGTTCAAGTGTGTTTAAATTGTGTATGTCTCTTAAAAATTGATTTGTAGGCATTCTTTATATATCCTGGATATAAGTCCTTTAGTTGTATGCACTGTAGATACTTCTCTCTCTGGCTTGACTTTTACTCTCTTAATGGTGTCTCTTGATCACACAGTAAACTGTTAAAAAGTGACAAAGTTATTTTGGTAAAGTGTATACACATCATACCTAGCTAGAGGCCACTTACTTGGAGGACAATGTATAAGAGGATACTAAAATTAGAAGTTCTGTTGTTGTTAGCTTTGACCAGCGTCATGGCCATCATTTACCTTCCTAGTGGTACTGGCTGTCTTACAAGTAATATGGGCCTTTGGTTGCAAAGGGAAAAACAGCTGAGCATGTGGATGGATCAGTGAAATTTATCCCTAAACCTTGGAGACTACTAAAAGTTCAATCCCTGGTGATATTGGGTTAGAAGAGTCATGTTTTATACAAAGTATTATACATACACTAGAGACCCGGTGCACAAAAATTTGTGCACTTGGGGGGGGGGGTCCTCAGCCCGGTCTGCGCCCATTTGCAGTCCAGGACCCCTTGGGGGATGTCCACCTGTCGACTTAGGCCCACTCCCCGGGGGATCAGGCCTAAGCTTGCAGTCAGACATCCTCTGGCAGCCAGGGAGCCCTTGGGGGATGTCCAACTAAAGGCTTAGGCCCCCAAGGGAGCTGTGATGAGGAAGCTGGGGTGACAGAGGAGCCACGCTGTCCTGCCCCACTGCCCCGGATTGGGTTGCACATGGGACACCTGGGTTGGCTGGCGGATCGCTGCTGCTCCGCCATGCCACCCTGGGTCGGGTCGCACACGGGACGCCTGGGCAGGCCGGCGGATTGCTGCTGCCCCGCCCAGCCACCCCGGGTCGGGTTGCACATGGGATGCCCGTTGCCTCGGGTCACAGATAGCAAGCCCAGATGGCGGCAGGGCAGGCGGGATGGCGCTGACCCGCCCTGCCTGCAGTATGCAAATTAGCTGCCATCTTTGTTGGTGGTTAATTTGCATATCATGCTGATTAGCCAATGGGAGGTGTAGCGAAAGTACAGTCAATTACCATGTTTGTCTATTATTAGATAGGAAGTTAATGTTTAAATTGCATAAGAGTGGCTTAGGATCTTGATATGTTTTAATCTTTCCATTTAAAATGTAGTGATTATGCCCGGCTGGTGTGTCTCAGTGGTTGAGTGTCAACCTACAAATCA
This sequence comes from Myotis daubentonii, assembly GCF_963259705.1. Lineage (NCBI taxonomy): Eukaryota > Metazoa > Chordata > Mammalia > Chiroptera > Vespertilionidae > Myotis > Myotis daubentonii. Next base: position 51,168,516 of record NC_081841.1, read on the forward strand.
GATCATGGTTCAATTCCTGGTTAGGGCACATGCCTGGGTTGCAGGCTCGATTCCCAGTGTAGGGTGTGCAAGAGGCAGCTAATCAGTTATGGTATTCTCTCTCATCATTGATGTTTCTATTTCTCTCTCCCTCTCCCTTCCTCTCTGAAATCAATAAAAATATATCTTTTATAAAAAGTAGTGATTATTTAAACAAGTAAAAGTTGACTTTATTTTTCATCAGAGTTAGAATAAAATAAGAGCTGCAAGCCAAAAATTAAAGAGATAGGTACTAAGGGCAAAAAGACAAAGTATCATTTAGTGGTTATGAACTCAGGCTCTGCAGTAAGTTGGGATTCTAGCTTTTCTGTTTGGCAATTTGACAGTTTAGTTATGTTATTCAGTCTTCTTAAGCTTTAGTTTCCTTCTCATTGAAATGTGTATAATAGTGAACCCACCTCATAAGGATTTTGTGAGGATTAAATGCGATAATTGATGGTAGGCCCAGGCCATGTAGCTCAGCTGGTTACAGAGTCATCTCATATGCCAAGGTTGTGGATTCAGTCCCCTCTTGGAGCACATACTAGAGCAGCCATGGGCAAACTACGGCCCGCGGGCCGGATCTGGCCCGTCTGAAATGAATAAAACTAAAAAAAAAAAAGACCGTACCCTTTTATGTAATGGTGTTTACTTTGAATTTATATTAGTTCACACAAACACTCCATCCATGATTTTGTTCCGGCCCTCCGGTCCAGTTTAAGAACCCATTGTGGCCCTCGAGTCAAAAAGTTTGCCCACCCCTGTACTAGAGCAACCAATGAATGTGTAAATAAATGTAACAGCAAATCGATGTTTCTCTCCTTTCCTCTGTCTCTCTAAAATCAATTTTTAAAAAAGATAATTGATGGTAAATGTCTGACTCATAGAGCTCAGTAAATGTTTACTATTACTAAGAAGTAAAAGATAAAACATAAGATTAAAGATATTTGTTTGTAAGGAAAACTGAATTTACATATGCTTTTGAGAAAACAATTTAAAAAAATTTTTAATATGTTTTTATTGATTTCAGAGAGAGGGAGAGAGAGGGGGAGAGAGAGAGAGAGACATTGATGAGAGAGAAACATGGACTGGCCGCCTCCTCTAGGATCCCAGCTGGGGATCGAGCCCACAACTGGGACATGTGCCCTGATGGGGAATTGAACCGGTGACTTCCTGGTGCATGGGATGAGGCTCAACCAACTGAGCCTCACCGACCGAGAAAACAGAATTTTTAAGAAAGCTAGAGTAAAAAAGATGTTAGTGATTCAAAGGGTTAAATTTTTTTTTTTTTTAATATATTTTATTGATTTTTTACAGAGAGGAAGGGAGAGAGATAGAGAGTTAGAAACATCGATGAGAGAGAAACATCGATCAGCTGCCTCCTGCACATCTCCTACTGGGGATATGCCCGCAACCCAGGTACATGCCCTTGACCGGAATCGAACCTGGGACCTTTCAGTCCGCAGTCCGACGCTCTATCTACTGAGCCAAACCGGTTTCGGCAAGGGTTAAATTTTTATATATTTAAAAACCGGTTTATCCCACTTTTCTTCTTTTTGAAGTCAAAATCATATCTGGGTTTGAAGTTGCCTCTCCTGTTGTCTAAGCTTTTGTACTCTGCAGGTAGCTTTTTCAGTCAACATTTGGCAATAGGCATCAAGAGTTCCTTTTCCAGCCCACGTGCACTTAAAAAAAGAGAGATTAAAACATACTTACTCTTTGCACTATTTTTTCAAGTTTTCCTTTTCTAAAAAATAATCTGCCTCCAGGAATATAGCCTGTGCTAAACCCTCCTTTGACTTCTTTTATTTATTTAATTTTTATTTTCGGAGAGAGGAAAGGAGAGGGAGAGAGATAGAAACATAAATGATGTGAGAGAATCATGAAACCGGTTTGGCTCAGTGGATAGAGCATCGGCCTGCGGACTGAAAGGTCCCAGGTTCAATTCCGGTCAAGGGCATGTACCTGGGTTGCGGGCACATCCCCAGTAGGAGGTGTGCAGGAGGCAGCTGATCGATGTTTCTAACTCTCTATCTCTCTCCTTTCCTCTCTGTAAAAATCAATAAAATATATCTTAAGAGTCTCATGCTCTACCAACTGAGCTAGCCGGGCGCCCAATAAAATATATTAAAAAAAAAAAAAAAGAATCATTGATTAGCTCTGTCCTGCACTCCTCCTACTGGGGATCGTGGCCACTACCCAGGCATGTGCCCATGACCTCCCTGTTCATGGGTCGATGCTCAACCGCTGAGCAACACCAGCCAGGCTCCTTTGATTTCTTTGGAGGACAATGTGGTGATCCTAGAATTAATTGTCTTCTTTAAGAGTAGAGAAGTAACACAGGCATTGTTTCCTGATTAAGAATTCATTCTATCCTTTCTGTGATTTGAGGTTCCAAAACAGAAAACAAGCTATATCTTTAATGTTTTATGAAAAACAAAGGGAACTAGGGACTAGTTAAGTGTTTAATAATTTATTTTGCCATGGATTTCTAAATGAACTAAATACTAAAAAAATACCATTTTTATTATGGACTATCTAAAACATTCACAAGAGTAGAGAGAGTAGTATTAACTATGTACCCAATACCCAGGTTAATAATTATCAGCTTATGACGAAATTTATTTCATTTACATCTTACATGTAAGAACCTTATGTGAGTATACTGGAACATGAGTTAGTAGGTCAGTTTGCAGCTCTGGTTATTTGAACAGGAGAAAAGTTAGTGCAAATCAGCCAGTGGACAGCTGCCATTCTTTAAATTTCAAAGGAGTCCTCTGCACTTGCTGTTGCCACTCTCTTACCTCCTCTCTCCCATCCTCCCTATTGTGCCTTCTCTCTCCCCCACTTCTCTGGGTATGTTCAATTTGCACCTGATTTTATTTTAATTTTTAATAATAGTTTATTGATTTTTTAGAGGGAGAGAGAGAAACATTGCCCTTGACTGGGAATTGAACCAGCAACACCCTGTTGCACAGAACTACACCTAACCAACTGAGCCACAGCATACAAGGCTGTGCTTTTTTGTTTTTAACCTTGTTCTGACCCCTATTGTATTGTGATTTTGCCTCCTTGTATTGTGATTTTCTTTTTACTTGCTTTTTTACCCTTATCTGAATAATCCCCTGAGGACAGGTACTTCTTTGTTTATAGTTTAAAATTTTAGCACAATTGGATAGTTGTGAAATTATAAAGTAGAGTTTTAAATTAATATTGTTATCATTTATGATAAGATTTCAGTTCTATTATAACACCCATTTTGTATTAAAATAAGTCTTGATTATTAAAAAATCTTCTGTTAGTCATTGCCCTTGGCTCTTTACATGAATTTTCTGTAATCCTTATAATAACCCTAATTAGACGACAGAATTCCCATTTTATTTTTGAGGATACTGAAGTTCAAGAGGTTTAAAAAGTTTTCTCAAGGCCATAGTTGTCCGTGCCTCTCTGGTTTTTAGGCCAGTGCTCTTTGCATTACATCATACGTCCTAAAGGGTTGATGTGTTTGCTGAGGAGAGAATGATATGAAACCCAGCACACTGTCTTTGCCTCCTAAGATAGTATAATTCAAGAAGGGTAGGTAGAACAACTTTGGAGGTCAGTTATCAAGAAGGCTATTTAAGAAGTTTCCTTTCCCCCTCTCCCTTCCTTTCTCTCTAAAATCATTAAAAAAAAAAAAAAAAAGACTTAAAAACAGTTTCCATGAAGGGAATAGGGAGACCGGGAGTTAGACCAGAAAATAAATTGGGAGGGTCAAAGCAGGAAAAACTGCTTAATTAGCTAGACATCAAACTGGAAGGACTGGAGTAGATAGGAGGCTGGAGAGGGATACGGTACAGGCATGCCATAAACTAGAGTCAGATCTCACAAACATGAAATTCCTAGCAGCAAGTCCCCTTATAGCGGTTCTCAATCTGTGGGTCGCGACCCCTTTGGCAGTCGAACGACCCTTTCACAGGGGTCGCCTAAGACCATCTGCATATCAGATATTTATTTACATTACTATTCATAACAGTAGCAAAATTAGTTATGAAGTAGCAATGAAAATAATTTTATAGTTGGGGGTCACAACATGAGGAACTGTATTTAAAGGGCCAGAAAGCTGAGAACCGTTGCCTTAGAACATAGTTTGCTGTTACTTGCTGGGTTAGGGGTGAATCCTCAAAGTGAAATACCCAACTGGGCAGAGCATGAGAGCCAGGAACCAGGCATGCCTAATTAACATTATGAACTGCTTTTATGGTTCCTGACACATGCGGATACTTGATACAGGTTTTTGGTTTTTTAAATATTTTTTTTTTGATTTCAGAGAGGATATAGAAACATCATTGATGAGATAGAATCATCAATTGGCTGCCTCCTGCACATGCCCTGACCAGGAATTGAACCCACCACCTCTTGGAGTATGGGACAATGCTCTAACTGAGCCACACCAGCCAGGGCTGATGTGCATTTTAAAGTGCAAGACACAAAAGGAGTGTTTTTTCACACATCACAATGTACAGTTACAATAATAATAGTTCTTAAGTTCTTTACGAAGTGACAGGATTCAAAAGATAAGAGGAAAAAAATGGGCTTTTACCAGTTCTTAGTAAAACTACTTGGGAAAAAGCTTTAGAATTTGGCGATTACGAGGCTACTAGCACCTAGTGCAGTGGTCGGCAAACTGCGGCTCGCGAGCCACATGCGGCTCTTTGGCCCCTTGAGTGTGGCTCTTCCACAAAATACCACGTGCGGGTGCGCACGTACAGTGCAATTGAAACTTCGTGGCCCATGGGCAGAAGTTGGTATTTTGTGGAAGAGCCACACTCAAGGGGCCAAAGAGCCGCATGTGGCTCGCAAGCTGCAGTTTGCCGACCACTGACCTAGTGTACTTTTATATAGTTGATGGTATTTAAGATTTAAAACCTAAGTAAGCATGCATGGAGTTCCCTAACTTACAGTTTGCTAGTTGGCTACTCAAATGTTTAAGCATTATTGACACAATACCCATTTTATTTATGACTAAATACTACACTGAGTCTTCAGAAGAAAAGGAAACTACCTCATGTAGGAAATGAATTCAGTTAGTAAATAGCTGAAGTTAGAATTGAGCAAATGTTCTGTGTTTGTAACAGTTTGAAGCATATGACCAAATATGGTAGCTGCTATTTAACAAAAATCTACCTTATGGTCCAGCTCTGTGCATGGGTGGTATTACAGGGAATCCAAGTTTATTTATTCGTTATTATCTGTGGGTGTCTTCATAAATGAAATTCTTAAGCGGGCCTGCAAAGTTATTAAAAGAATGATCAAAAAGGAAAGAAGTGACAAGATTTGTTCTGGAAATGTACAGATAGTTCTTTAGTATTGCAGTAATATGTGTTCAGGTTTCTTTAATGCAGGTTGCAGCTTGTTCATGTCCCTGAGTTAAAGTTTACATTTTATGGTAATTAAGCAACTGCATGACCTTTGAAACAGCAAAGCAGTATTCCAGAGCAGAGAAACCCTTAGGACAATGGCTCCGGGTTTGGGATTCCCTCCCACTGACGAAGTCGGGGAGGAGAGTGGTGGCCATTAAAAAATAGTGTGATTTTGGGGATGGGTGAGAGGTAGTGGGGAAGACTGTGGTTTCTGAATTTTATGTTTAATAGAACATTGGTGGCTTGTTTAATTTCATATTATAATAGTCTCTTTTCCATGTATTTAGCTCATGTCTGTGTGCTCTTAAGTTCATTTCATTATGAATTGCTTTTTTAAGTTCATTATGAATAATTTTTAAAGATTTGGATTTTATGACTTTTTTTCAGATGTAGAAATTTAAGTTTCTTACGTAACGAAGAAAAGTCCTACTCCAAATTTAATATTCAAGATAACGTGTATCAGACTTGAAAATTTTTTTAAACTTCCCTTCAGTGTCATTGGCAATTTAGATTTTCTAGGGACTGCTCAGTTTGCAAGTTATCTAGGCTTCCATTTTCCTCCTTCACCCCCGCTCCCTGCTGAATAGCAACCATTTGCTCTGTGTTAGTTCTTTGCCTAGTGAAGGAAATTGAGATGTCTAGAAACTATGAATTTTGTTTTTTAGGCCATATTTTGTGTGTAATGGGTAACATTAAGTTTTTAAAATTTCCATGGGATCTCTTGGGTTTTAAATTTAGATTTAATAACAGTGTACTCAGGGGGCCAGCTTGCTTGTTGAGACTTGAAGTTTCCTGCAGATTTGGACAGTTTCTTCACTAACTTTTTTCTATTCATCTATTTCATGAGACCATGACATTCACAAGTGAATTGAGAAATTGAATTACTCAAATCCAACTATGAATGTTTAATCAGAGACACCCAGTCTGAAAAAACATTTACACTCCAACATATTCATTCATAACCATTAATATATTAATAGCTCTAAAGAAGTTTCCCATATTCCAGAGTTCTTGAGAAGAATGCTCTGGATAACCTAATAGGCTTTTCCATCTCTCTGTGACTTGTCTTACCTTATTGAAAACTTGTCTTAAATAGAAGGAAATGAAGAGGCCTGGTCAAACCAGATTCTAAACAGTGCTGCTTCAGTGGGAAGGGAGTGATTAGTCAATCAGTGCTTGTGGTGACTGTTAATCAGCAGGCAGCAAGCACACAGGCCAACTTCTTTGCAGCTAGTAAACACTGCTGTAGGCTGGCGACAGGTGCTGCCTATGCACATCTCAAAACAAGTGACAAATTGTTATTTTTCTAGAGATTCCATTTAGCTACAAATTTAAGGTTTATTAGTAGTGTTTTCAAAATGAAGTATTTTGAGGACTAGATTGTGTCATTTATTTAAGGCTGAGTCAAAAGCAATTTATGTAATGTATCTATAATAATAAAAGTATAATATGCTAATTAGACCGGACAGCCGAATGACCTTCCAGTTGTCCTTCTGGATGAAGCCGTGGTGGCAGGGGCCGATGCAGAGGCGGTTAGGGGCAATCAGGCAGGCAGGCAAGCAGTTAGGGGCGATCAGGCAGTCAGGCGAGTGGTTAGGGGAGATCAGGCAGGCAGACGAGTGGTTAGGGGCGATCAGGCAGGCAGTCAGGCGAGTGGTTAGGGGAGATCAGGCAGGCAGACGAGTGGTTAGGGGCGATCAGGCAGGCATCAGGCCAGTGGTTAGGAGCCAGCAGTCCCAGATTGTGGGTGCAGGCCAGGCTGAAGGACCACCCCCCCCCCCCCCCCCGCACTAATTTCGTGCACCAAGCCTCTAGTATATTAATAATAGATGGTATTTATTGAGTACCTGCTCTGTGCCAGGCACTGAACTAAGTGCTTTACATATATTATTTCTACAAAAATCCTGCAAGGTAGGTATTGTTATTTTCATTTACACATTAGGATTAAGCACTTGAACCTTTATCAAACATTTCTTTTTTTAGTAACAGTATTATTGAGATATAATTTATATGTCATAAAATTCACACTTAAAGTTTAATTTAGTGGTATTTACTGCATTTACAGAGTTGAGGAAACATCACTACAGTCTAATTTTAGAATATTTTCATCAGCCCATAAAGAAATCCCAAACCCATTAACAATCACTCTTTATTTCTCTCTCCCCCTGCACCTAGGCAGCCACTAAACTACTTTCTGCCTCTGGATTTGCTTACTCTGGATTTTTCACATCAATGAAATCATACAATAATATGTGGTCTTTTGTGACTCCTTTCACTTATCCATTTAAAGTATCAGGGTAATTGATTTGGAAGAATGGAGCAATAATAATGTGGAAATAATTCTTTTATTATTGTTAGGTAATAAGATATTTTGAAGATTTCCCAGATGACTGATACTTCACATAAGTGCATTTTAAGAGCAAAAGCTATATAAATTTGAGCCATGGCTGATAGCAGTCAACCTAAATTGCATAACACATTTCTCTGATTTCTTAAACACAGCATAATTTAACCCTTTATTAATAATCTGGGGTTCATTGTTTTGAGAGTTTATTGCCCTTTTCTACATTACTATGGTGTCCTTGGACATTTGAGGTGTATAAGACTATTCACTCTATACTGAATGGCCTCTGATTGCTGTGCTTTAATAGTTTCTGATACTTTTGTCTGAGATCAGTTCATTTACTTTAGATTTGAATTTGATTAAAATTTTTTCTTTTTCCACATTGAGCAATGCTGGCTTATTGTAGAAAAAGTTAAAAATTACGGATAAGCAAAAATAAGATGAAAAATTACCACATGTATCACAACCATCATCTTACATATCTGTCTGTGGTGAGAACATTTAAGTTGCACTTTCTTAACTAATGTTAATTATATAATACAGTGTTATCAACTACAGTCACTATGTTTTACATTAGATTGATATTCAGTATTTACATTATTATGACTATATAGATTCTGTTGACAGCTAACTCATGTTTTCTCTGGAGTTGGTGGTTTTTTTATATGCTTATTTTCTATGTATTTATCATTGAAATGTCTCCAAGCTCTCTTTCAGTTGCATGAAGTCTCCCCTCTAGATAATCATTCACATTAAGTGTCCTGTCAGTTTTGCCTTCTTGAGCAAGTCCATCCTGGAGTCTTCTGACTGCTCTGGTTTAGATGAGTTGATCTCAGGGTGTGTGTACATTAATAGAATGGATCTACCTTCTCTAGTTAGGGATTCCTTTGCTTCACATGTTGCATCCTCACTGTCATTTAGTGAGGTATGAGAAAGAACAGAGGCTGTGCACATATTCTGCCATTTCTGACTGGAAGTTCCCTGAACTGTTCTTTATCTCTGCTCTTCCTCTCCTGTGATGGTCTTCTAGTCACCTTTTATCTACTGTTGCTTCTGACTTCCTACTTTTACTATCATCTTGTTCCAGCCCCAGAGATCTTTACTTATTTTTTCCAGCTTGTTGGGCCTTTCCCTCTCTTTGTTTCCTTTTAGCCCCATTCTTTGTGCCTCATGTTCTTTTTATTTCTAGGGGCCTCCACAAAGTGGGTTAACCCACTCTCCCTTTACTTGTCAGTTTCCCTGCTAACCACACACCGATCAAAGGATAAGTTCTACATGTTGTTCGCTACTCAAGAAACTATTCCGAACAATAGCAAAAACCACACACAAATCTTTAGAAATTAAGTCTTTGTTGATTAAGCACATGTCCTGACTTTGCTTCTCTCTCATTCTTGCTATCCTTTATCCTGTGCCATGTCTCTTTGACGTCTCATCTTTATACTAACCACTCATACACTGATATGTCTTCTTCCTTGCAGGGTTTGCCACTAGGAAGAAAGGTATTTACTTTCTAAGTAGAATAAACTATAAATAATACATATTATATTAGGAGGGCTGAGTTTATTGTCTTAAATGACATGTATTATGAACTTTCTGAATTGCTAAGCCTTGATCCTTTGTTCATCAAATGGGGGAAATAACCTCTTACCACTTTTAGCATTTTGAGGAGCAAATGACATAGACTGAACGAAAGTTTTGGGAAACTTTGAAAGGATATGTAATTTGTGTAACCTGCCCATCTTGCCTTCTGCATATGGTCCTGGCTGAGTTGTGAGAGAGACGTTCTTGTGTGTGGTGCATGGACACCAGCCGGACCGAGTAGATCCCTGGGGGAGATCTTTCTACTTTTTGGTGGAAGCCAACCTTGCTCTGCCTGCTTAGCCTAGATCTGAAGGATCAGATATACAGTTCTTGGTAGAGATACAGGTGTTCTCCCTGCAGTAGTAGAGCATTTCTAGGCAAAGGACATCTGCAAGGAATGCACGATGGTGGCTGCCAGTTGCTGAACTGTGGCTAAAGGTTGCTCTGGGAGATATTCCCTGAGGGATCTGCTGGAGCCCATAGTGGGCAAAAGCCAGAAAAATATTTATTACCATTTTTGTGACCACATGTATATGCACAGACTGCTAAGTAGTAGAAGGAAGAATTTAGGTTTTATAAGCTTTGTGATTCTTAGTAAGTGGATTCTGGCATTCTTGTTGTTTCTCTTAAGGTTGAGCTTGCCTCTCTACCATATAACTAGTACTACTGATTTGTTCAGCTAACCATTTATTCAAGAACTAAGTACCTAAATGGTAAATAGAAAACTGAGTATCTAAATGGTAGTGCTATAGGTTGTAAAAAGTGAGCTTCAACACAATCAAGCATAGTCACAAATGTGAAGATCTGTGGAGTCTTATTATATAAATTAATCAACCTAGTTAAAAAAACTTTTTACATATTGCATTGTTTTGCTCAGTCTCCTTTACTCTTAGGGCTAACACAAATAATAGAAAAAGTTTAAAGTTCTAGAATGAATATGCCTAATAGCCTTTGTTAAAGCAGTACTGGCTGAAAACATCAAGGTGATTTAAAAGTTTCTGTGCTCCTGCCAATACACTCCTAGAATTGAAAGGAACCTTAGCAATTCTCTTTTAGATTTTTTGTTTTTTTAAATATATTTTATTGATTTTTTACAGAGAGGAAGGGAGAGGTATAGAGAGTTAGAAGCATCGATGAGAGAGAAACATTGATCAGCTGCCTCCTGCACCCCCCCCCCCCCCCACTGGGGATGTGCCCGCAACCAAGGTACATGCCCTTGACTGGAATCGAACCTGGGACCTTTCAGTCCGCAGGCCAGTGCTCTATCCACTGAGCCAAACCAGTCAGGGCTAGATTTTTAATAGATGTGGAAATTGAAGTCCCGAGAGGTGAAGTAGTTTGCTTGAGGTCGCACAGTTGGCAGCAAGGTGTTTCTGAGCTTGTTTTCTATCAACAAGGAGCATCTCAACTCACCAGGAGTGGAGATAAAGAACAATTCAGGAAGCTTCCAGTCAGAGATAGTAGAATGAATATGCCTAATAACCTTCATTGTTTCTCAGACCTCACTGAATGACAGTAAAAGAAAAAAAAGCATTAATTCACAAGGACAAAACAGAGTTGCAGAAGAGATAGCAGCAGCAAAATTCTGAAATTTAGAGAGCAGGTGGCTAAGCAGACCTGAGAAAGCTGAATCCTAAGTCGCAATGGGGGAGCAAGGAGATTTACACTATGAAAATCTAAAAGGTTCAGAAATGGACTGGACGGGTCCCTCTAGAAATGAGGCTAAAAGTAGGTTACAAACAGGAAGATACATTGAAAGCTTTAAGAAAGGCTAGACTCTCACATCCTCTTCCTTCTTCATGCAGCCAAGAGAATGCTCTTTCCTCCCCCTGGCAGGAGATTACAGAATTATTTTCTAAAGAGGGTAAAAGAGAGGGTCTCCACAATGGAGGGCACCAGGCACAGTTGAAGGCAAGGAGAGTGCCCTGTCAAGGTGCTTCAAACTCATGCATAATTCTGTCCATACCCAGTGTCATATGTCTAGATTGATTAGTTTATACTTGGCACAAGGGTGATCAAGTGACCCTCTAACCATCACTCCCACAAGGGACAGATTCCTTAGTAACTATTCTTTCACTGAATGAATCATTTAGGTTTTCAGATAACATTTCGTTTTTACTTTTTTTTTTTTGTTAATCCTCACCTGAGGATATTTTCCCATTGATTTTTAGAGAGAGGGAAGGGGGGGGGGAGGAGAGGAGGGGGAGAGAGGGAGAGAGAGAGCGAAATAGAGAAACATTGATGTGAGAGAGACACATTGATTGGTTGCCTCCCACATGCGCCAACCAGGGCCAGGGCCAGCCTGAAACCTAGGTATGGGCTCTTGAAATGAGTCAAACCTGAGGCCCTTCAGTCCAAGGGCCAATGCTCTAACGACTAAGCCAAACCCCTCAGGGCTCTCTTAACTTTAAAAATTAATTTCCTTTTCACTTCCACGTCCTACTTCTGTTCCTAGTCTTCTATCATTAATAAAGTCTTTAACAATCAGATTAACTTGTTACTTAAATAAATATATACATATATTTTTGTAAATACGTGGTATTGGTTTTTTAAAAATATTTTTTGTATTGATTTCAGAAAGGAAGAGAGAGGGAGAGAGGGATAGAAACATCAATGATGAGAGGTAATTATTGATTGGCTGTGTCCTGCACATCCCCCACAGGGGATCGAGCCCACAACCCAGACCTATGCTCCGACCGGGAATCGAACCATGACCTCCTGATTCATAGGTTGATATTCAACCACTGAGCCATGCTGGCTGGGCTGTGGTTGTTTTGTGTGTGTGTGTGGTTAAATTGTTAAATTTACCTAAATGTTATTGTGCTATAGTTGTTTTTTTTTTTTAAATTAAATCTTTAATGTTCAGATTATTACAGTTGTTCCTCTTTTATCCCCCCCCCCCCCATAGCTCCCCTCCACCCGGTTCCCACCCCACCCTCTGCCCTTCACCCCCCCCCCCACTGTTCTTATCCATAGGTGTACGGTTTTTGTCCAGTCTCTTCCCGCACCCCCCACACCCCTTTACCCCCCAAGAATAGTCAGTCCACTCCCTTTCTATGCCCCTGATTCTATTATATTCACCAGTTTATTCTGTTCATCAGATTATTTATTCACTTGATTTTTAGATTCACTTGTTGATAGATGTGTATTTGTTGTTCATAATTTGTATCTTTACCTTTTTCTTCTTCTTCCTCTTCTTAAAGGATACCTTTCAGAATTTCATATAATACTGGTTTGGTGGTGTTGAACTCCTTTACCTTTTTCTTACCTGTGAAGCTCTTTATCTGACATTCAATTCTGAATGATAGCTTTGCTGGATAAAGTAATCTTGGTTGTAGGTTCTTGGCATTCATCACTTTGAATATTTCTTGCCACTCCCTTCTGGCCTGCAAAGTTTCTGTTGAGAAATCAGCTGACAGTCGTATGGGTACGCCCTTGTAGGTAACTGACTTTCTTTCTCTTGCTGCTTTTAAGATTCTCTCTTTGTCTTTTGCTCTTGGCATTTTAATTATGATGTGTCTTGGTGTGGTCCTCTTTTGATTTCTTTTGTTTAGGGTTCTCTGCGCTTCCTGGACTTGTAAGTCTATTTTTTTCACCAGGTAGGGGAAGTTTTCTGTCATTATTTCTTCAAATAGGTTTTCAATATCTTGTTCTCTCTCTTCTTCTGGCATCCCCATAATTCAGATGTTGGTATGCTTGAAGTTGTCCCAGAGGCTCCTTACACTATCTTCCTATTTTTGGATTCTTTTTTCTTTCTGTTTTTCCGGTTGGGTGATTTTCGCTTCTTCGTATTTCAAATCTTTGACTTGATTCTTGCAATCCTCTAGTCTGCTGTTGGAACTCTTTATAACATTCTTTATGTCAGTCGGTGTATGTTTAATTTCTAGTTGGTCCTTTTTCATATCCTCGAGGGTCTCACTAGATTTCTTGAGGGTCTCACTAAATTTATCGGTGGTTTCTAGAAAATTCTTGGAAAACCTTAAAGTGTGGTTTTGAACTCTATATGCAGTAGTTTGCTTTCCTCCATTTCTGTCATTTGTGTCCTGTTTCTTTCTCTCTGCATTTTTTATGCTTCCCTGTGTTGATAGAGTGGCTTTCTGTGCTAGGTGTCCTATAGGGCCCAGTGGCGCAGCCTCCCCAATACCTGAGGTGGACACTCTTGGTGCACCCCTTTGTGGGCTTTGTGCAGTCTTGTTGTAGTTAAGCCTTGATTATTGTAGGTATGACTGGGAGGAATTGACCTCCAGGCCAATTGGCTGTGAGAATCAGCTTTGTCTACAGTGGGAGAACTTCTGTGCTAGAGACACCCTTCTGGGGCAAGACTTGCTTCAGTGGGACTTTGGTGCTCACTGAGTCTGCCCCCGGAGTGTGTCCCTTGTGGATCTGAGGAGTTGTAATCTGGATGGTGCCACTCTGACCACTGGGTACACTGGCTCTTGGATTTAAGGAGGTGCTAATTTAGCCTCTGCCTGAGGCTACCCAGCAGGAGCTACGGAGAGATCTGCAGATTCCTCTTCTTTGTTTGGGATTTGAAGGTGCCCAGATGAGGCCCAGCTGTGAAGCAATGCAAGCTGCTGTGGGGCCTTGGGCTTTCTTTTGGAAGTTCTGGGTCTCTCTGACCCAGCTACAGTTTGTTAGGTAATTTTCAGATTGCAAAGGGCCAGGCCTTTCATATGCAAAAGCTTCTGCCCACAGCTTGGGTGGGGCGGGGTCTCAGGGAATCAACAGGGCGGAGCAAACAGCTATGGCTGACCCTCAGTCCTACCCGAAGAGGCCCCGCATCTCAGTGTCCCGGTAATTGCTGCAAGCACCTCTGAGAGAAAGCCGCCCTCGAGTTCCGACCAATACCAGACAGTCCAGTTTCTCCCCATATGAGTCTGGGTCCCCAGAGACTCGTCCGGAACTGGAGTTCAGAGCAGTTGGGAGCTTGAGACTCCCTCCCGATTCAAAAAGACAACCATGTCCTCAGTTGCCAGCCCTTTCCACGTGCGCCTCCATACCTCTGCACTTTACTTCCGCACCTCCTCTGAGTCTCAGTGTGCTTTTCTCTTTCCTTCTAGTTGTAGAATTTCCACTCAGCCGGCCTTCCTGTGTTTCTGGATGATGTCCGTTTTCTCTTTTAGTTGTATTTTTGAAGTGGTTGTGGGAGGCAGCAATTTCCAGTGTTTACCTATGCCGCCATCTTGGTTTCTCTCTGTGGTATAGTTTTTGTTTTCCTTCTTATTCCTCCCAAACCCTTTACTGATTAAGGACAATTTAAGGACTATTTTTGTTACTGTGTATATGTGTTATTCTTCTTATTCTTTGTTTCTAACCACCATCTACTCTTTTGTAAATTATTTGTGTTCCCAGTAGTGGACACTCAGATTCCAGCTGACAGTTACCACCAATAGTGTGATGAACTGTCTTTTCTAAAAATTGTATTTTCTTTCTTTTTTTAAAAAATATGTTTTTATTGACTTTATTTTTTTTTAGTTTTTTTAATTTCAAGAAAAATGATTTTAAATATAATAATGTTATATGCAATAAACCTTAATATTTCAAGAAAAATGATCTTTTTTTTTTTTTTTAAATATATTTTATTGATTTTCCACAGAGAGGAAGGGAGAGAGACAGAGAGTCAGAAACATCGATGAGAGAGAAACATCGATCAGCCGCCTCCTGCACACCCCCCAACGGGGATGTGCCCGCAACCCAGGTACATGCCCTTGACCGGAATCGAACCTGGGACCCTTCAGTCCGCAGGCCGACGCTCTATCCATTGAGCCAAACCGGTCTCGGCAAGAAAAATGATCTTAAATATAATAACATTACATGCAATAAGCAATAACTCAAGAAAAACGATTTTAAATATGATAATGTTACATGCAATAAACACCAATTATTCAAGAAGAATCTTACATATAATAATATTACATGCAATAAGCATTAATATTTTAAGAATAAAAAGATTTTAAGTATAATATTATCCAGACTGTACTAATATAGTATGCTATCACAAAAGTTGTAGGAAATACTAAAAATCTGCAAATTACAGGATTACTTCTGTTATATTATATAGAATATTTTTCTCCCCTCTGGCTCTATTTTTGTTCATCAGTTTATGTTGTTCATTATATTCCACAAATGAATGAGATCATATGATATTCATCTTTCTCCGACTGGCTTATTTCGCTTAGCATGATGCTTTTAAAAGTCTTTTGTTGGATATGAATATTGCTACTCCAGCTTTTTTTTTTCCATTTGCATGGAAACATATTTTCTATCCCTTCACTTTCATCCTGTGTGCACCTTCTGTTTTGAGGTGTGTCTCTTGTAGACAGCATGTAGTTGGGTCATGTTTTTGTATCCATTCAGCTACCCTACACCTTTTGATTGGAGCATTTAATCCATTTATATTTAGGGTTGTTATTGAGAGGTACTTATTTATAGCCATTTTAATTCTGCATGGCTAGGTTTCTCTCTGTTTTTTCTTCTCAGCAATCCTTTACAGCAATCCCTTGGGCATTTCTTATAATGCTGGCTTGGTGGTGATGAACTCCTTTAGCCTTTTTTTTTTTTCCCCTGGGAAACTCTTTATTTGACCATCTATTTTGAATGATAGCCTTGCTGGATATAGTAACCTTGGTCTCAGATCCTTGCTTTCCATTACCTTGAGTACTTCATGCCATTCCCTTCTGGCCTGCATAGTTTATGATAAGAAATCAGGTGTCAGCCGAAACCGGTTTGGCTCAGTGGATAGAGCGTCGGCCTGTGGACTGAAGGGTCCCAGGTTCGATTCCGGTCAAGGGCATGTACCTGGGTTGCGGGCATATCCCCAGTAGGAGATGTGCAGGAGGCAGCTGATCGATGCTTCTCTCTCATCGATGTTTCTAACTCTCTATCTCTCTCCCTTCCTCTCTGTAAAAAATCAATAAAATATATTTAAAAAAAAAAAAAAGAAATCAGGTGTCAGCCTTATGGGAACTCCTTTGTAGGTAACAATTTTCTTTTCTCTTGTTGCCTTTAAGATTCCCTCTTTCTCTTTACTTTTTGGCATTTTAATTATGGTGGGTCTCTTTGGGTTCTTCTTGTTTGAGGTTCTCTGTGCCTCCTGAACTGGTGTGACTTTTTCCTTTACCAGATTAGGGAAGTTTTCTACCATTATTTATTCAAACACCTTCTCTATTCCTTTCTCTCTTTCTGCCTCTTCTGGCACACCTACTATTCTGATATTGTTACATTTCACATTGCCCCATAGCTCTCTTAAGCTGTCCTCCTGTTTTTTAATTGTTTTTTTCTTTTTGGTTCTCTAATTGAGTGATATTTTCAATTCTGTCTTCTAATGCACTGATTCGATCCTCACTTTCTCCTAATCTGCCGCATATTCCTTCCAATGTGTTCTTTATTGGTGTTGTCATTCTTTAATCTCAGATTGTTCTTTTTTCATAGTTACTATATCTTTTTTCATACTGTTGAGCATTTTTAACATCATTACTTTGAACTGTTTCAGATAAGTTTCTTATCTCTGCTTCATTTATCTCTTTTTTAAAAAATATATTTTATTGATTTTTTACAGAGAGGAAGGGAGAGAGAGAGTTAGAAACATCGATGAGAGAGAAACATCGATCAGCTCCCTCCTGCACATCTCCCACTGGGGATGTGCCCGCAACCCAGGTACATGCCCTTGACCGGAATCGAACCCGGGACCCTTCAGTCCGCAGGCCGACGCTCTATCCACTGAGCCAAACCGGTTTCGGCCATTTATCTCTTCTTATGGAGAATTTTCTTCAATTTGGGGGTTGTTTCTTTGTTTCCGCATTTTGGTTGTCTGTTTGGGTTTGTGACTATGTTTTAGGTAGATCCTCTACACCTCTTAATCTCTAGTGCAGGACAGTGTTAAAGGTAGTTTCTGACTAATTGGTTCAGGCAGAGACTCAAAGCCTCCAGAGACTGCCTCTTTCTACAGACTAATAGGATTCCAACTTGAATTGCCCCAGGTAATCATCCTTAAGTGTGGGGAGAGTTTTTTCAACAGGGTGGGGTGCAGTTGCTTCTGCCTGGAGGCTAATTGTTATTTTTAACCTCTTACGTGGCCTGAGGGCAAGGTGTTTTCCAATAGGGTGTGTTGACTGTCTACTCTCCAGGCAAGGCAGATGTCTATGTGGGAAAGATGTCCTCCATTGTATGAGGGAATGGCTCAGCCCAGGAAACTTGGGGTGTCTGCCTTCTGAGCTCTATACCCCGAGTTCCCAATCCTGGGTTCTGCTCTCATAGCTCCAGTCTACTTCACACTCCCTCTGCCAGAGCATAGGGTGGGAGGCTCCACAGGGAATTTTTGTGCATTGGCCCTTAAAGAGGGTGCCCGAACTTTCAATGCCACTCCCTGGCAGACAGCACCCCACTGATTTGCACAGCTAGATATTATGTGGGTACTCTCCTCAGTTTGGTGCTCTCTGCTGGGGAGCCCAGCTTTGGGATTAGAACCCAGTGTTCTCAGTGGCTTCCCCCCAACAGCTGAGTTATCTCTCAGGAACTTAGTTGCCATCTGTGGGTGCCAGCCAGCCCTTTCGCGCCTCCACCCCTCCTACCAGTCGCTGTATTGTCTCCACCTTCGGTCCTTGGGTATCAGGGTTCTCTCCTGTGAGTTTTCCGTTGATTATTCAGGAAGCCTTTCCGTATTTCAGTTGTAATTTCAGCTTGTTCCTGGGAACATGTCCGTGCAGCATCCTTCTACTCTGCCGTCATTTTTAATCTCCTGTTTTTATTGACTTTAGAGAGAGAGGAAAGGAGAGGGAGAGAGAGATAGAAACATCAATGAGAGAGACATCAACATCAATTGGCTGCCTCCTACATGCCCCCTGATGGCGATTGAGCCCTCAGTCCAAGGATGTGCCCTGATTGGAATTGAACCAGTGACCTCCTGGTGCATGGGTCCACATTCAACCATGAGCCAACACTGGCAGGGCAAACAAACAGTCTTATACTTGTTCTGTAATGATCCTGGACATCTGAAGTATTTCTCTGGACATATACACAAGAGTAGATTGCTGTGCTTAATTTGATTAAGCACTGCCAGATTTGGGTCTTTGTCAGTGTGCACAAAGGATATCCTATTTCTCCATCTTCCTGCCAGCACTTGGCTTTAGCCACCTTCCTAATTTTTGCCTATCTGATAGAGTAAAGTGGTATCTTAATGTTGTTTTAATTTGCTTTCTCCATTTCCTAATGAGTTGCAGCATCTCTCTCTTTCTCTTTTTTAATCCTCATCCAAGGATATTTTTTTATTTTTTTTATTTTTTTATATATATATAGAGAGAGAGAGAAAGACAGAGAGAAATATCGATGTGAGAGAAACATATCAATTTGTTGCCTCCTGCATGAGCCTGAACAGGGCCTGGGCAGCCCTGGTCTGGGGAGGAACCTGCAATTAAGGTACTTACCCTTGACCGGAATCAAACCTGGGACCCTTCAGTTCTCAGGCCGATGCTCTATCCACTGAGCCAAACCGGCTAGGGCTGCAGCATCTCTTTGTATACTGTTATGGCCATTTAAATGTCCCTTCACTGAATTACCTATTCATATCCTTTGTCCATTTATTTAATTAGGGTCCTGTTTTTCCTGGTTGATTTACAGATGTCTCTTGTCTAGTTTAGAATATTAGGCTGGTATTTGCCTTTCCCAGTCTGTCATAATTTTGTCAGTGGTGCCTTTTGTTGAACAAAAGCTAACTTTGATGTAATCCCAAGTCTGTAATTTTTTTACCGAATGGCTTTCTGGGTCTTGTTAAATATAATAAAGATATCCTACATTTTTAATTATATATTTTATAATTAAGCCTTTCACATTAGGTCTTTAATCCATCTGAGTCCATCATTATATATGGCTTAGAATAATAATCCAATTTTATTTTTCTCTGTGTAGTGAGACTCTTTTTGGAACCCCATGAGCTAATTTGTGGTACCAGTGTTGTTATGTTTTATATATCATATTTCTATATTTCCATGGCTCTCTTTCTAAGAGCTTTAGTTTGTTTTATTAGATAATTTTTTTTTCTCACATTGTTACCAACGTTTTATTAACTCTGCTTTGTGCTGCCTTAAAAATTCATAGGATATATAAATTTTAAAAATGTCATTTCTCAAATTAACCTATAAAGTCAGTGTAGTCCGAATTAAATTCAATTTATCATTAAGAATAAAATTTTTATTTTAGAAGAAGTTTAGATTTACAGAAAAAAAAGTGAAGGTAATACAGAAAGTTCCCACTGCTTTTGACAAATTCTTTTAGTCTTAATTTTTGTTTAACCTTATACCTGAAGGATATCTTTCTTTTTTTTTTTTTTTAAATATATTTTATTGATTTTTTACAGAGAGGAAGGGAGAGAGATAGAGAGTTAGAAACATCGATGAGAGAGAAGCATCGATCAGCTGCCTCCTGCACATCTCCTACTAGGGATGTGCCCACAACCAAGGTACATGCCCTTGACCGGAATCGAACCTGGGACCTTTCAGTCCGGAGGCCGATGCTCTATCCACTGAGCCAAACCGGTTTCGGTGAGGATACCTTTCTTTTTGTGTGTGTTTTTTTAAAAATATATTTTATTGATTTTTTTTACAGAGAGGAAGGGTGAGGGATAGAGAGTTAGAAACATCCATGAGAGAGAAACATCCATCAGCTGCCTCCTGCACACCTTCTACTGGGGATGTGCCCGCAACCAAGGTACATGCCCTTGACCGGAATCGAGCCTGGGACTCTTCAGTCCACAGGCCGTCGCTCTAGCCACTGAGCCAAACTGGTCAGGGCTGAAGGATATCTTTCTTAACTTCTTTGATAATTCTAATATCTGTTTAATTTTGGTTTGGGCATCTATTTGATTGTTTTTCCCCCTCATGAATTGATTATATTTTTCCTGGTTCTTTGTATGTTGAGTAATTTTGGTTTGTATCCTGGGCATATTGAATATTATGTTGTGAGACTTTGGTTCCCCTTAAAATCCTCTGTAGAATGCTGAGATTTGTGTGTGTGTGTGTGTGTGTGTGTGTGTGTGTGTGTGTGTTAGCAGAGAGGCAACTTCAGATCTCAAGTTTGGTTTCACCTTCTGTGGGTGGTGGTTCTGGTGTTATTTTGGTTCTCAGCATTTGTTATGTTGTTTGGAACTCCTCTGCCCATGTACTAATGCTGTCTGTTTTCCTTTGGATTTGTTCTGCACATGCGAGCTTGGGGGTCAGCCTGAAAGTTGCTTTTGTTTAGATACAGAATTGGGAGCCCCCTTCCTAGCTTTCTTCTGTTTGATGTATCTCTCATATTCCTCGGTTCCCAGAGGCCCCCTTTCCCACGTAGTTCTGTGATTGGACCTGACTTCATGCAGGGCCAGGAGAATGAAAATAAAGGGGGAAAAAAAAAAGGGGGAATTTACCTTTTACCCTTTGTCTTGCTTTGGCTCTTTTTTTGCCAGTTCTCTGGCCAGAATGAGGAAGTTTCTTTCAGCATTTTTAATGTGAGTCTCCACTGTTCTATTTGTGACTTGGTCCACCTGGACCAAGACATTTTTGGGTCAAAGCTGAGAGGTGAAGGAGTTAAAAGAAAAAGTAAGAATATCACCAGTACTTTATTTCTTTAATTTTTGACTTTTCTCACCAATTTTCCTGCTATTTCTTTACTTTTCTAAGTCCTCAGGTAGTTTCTTTTTGTATTCAGTTCATAGTTTTTAGTTTTAATCAGAGAAATAGGCTGTGGGCTTATTCTATCATGACTAACACCAAAAGTCTGTATCATTTTTTAAAACTGTAAAATTTTTATAAAAAACAATTCCACAAAAGTAGGAAATCAAACTTTGTATAGATGATTTCAAAGAACATACCTGATTCTTCCAAATTAGAATAAAGCACTGATAAGCCTTGCTTTAAAGTATTTTATTTGTCTTTTTTTTTTTTTTTCTGCGTAAGAATTTCTCTCTCCTTTTATTTGCTACAGGGGGAAAAGTGGCATTCCTACATAGTCTGCTTCCCTCCCCTTATAAGTAATCTGAAATAACCTCTGAGTTTGTTGAATGGTGAAATTTTTTTTGGTATAGTTTGTTAAGTTAAGGGCAGAAAATATCAGATAACAGAACTAGTTAATGGCATGGCTTTGTGGAAGCAGAGAACTGTCTGGTACTCAATGTAAGTTTTCCTGGAGCTGCCTCTCAGTCTGGGAAAGTGTTGAGCTGTTAGTACCCATCAGTGTGTTAAAGCCCTGTGGGGAGATCTGAGAAGTAAGCTGGAATTGCAGTAGTGGCTGATACATCTTTCTGTAGACCAAACACATTAGGTTGAATCATGTGAAATTGCTATTTTTGTAAGTCAAAGACAGTCAGATACTAGCAATTTCATATGACTTAAAACTATATTTAACTCTCAGTTCTGAAATTTGAAGAAAATGAAACCTCAAATTTAAATATCATCTATATTAAGTTAACGTAATGATTGCTGCTTTAGACAGACAAATCCAAAATCTCAGATGCATAGCAAAGTCCAAAATGGACATGCCTGTTGTTGCTCAGTGAAGTCATTCAGAGAGCCAGGATGGTGAAGGCTCCTAAGTTTTTCGTACGTACTTGGATTCCAGGTGTCCTAGTGGTTGATAAACAGCCAGAAGACTGAAAAAGGAAGATGGTGACAAAAAGAGAGAGGGCGACAAAAACATACCCACTTCTTAATCTCAGCCAAAGTGGACATGTTTGTTTGGTGAGAACCAACATAGAAGCAAGGGCGGGGATGGGAAATGTAGTCTGTGTTTGTCAGCTGCTTTCCAGCACCAGTTGTGAAGGAAAGCGAATCTCCGTTGGGCAGCTCTCTCTGCCACACCAGTTCTCTATCACTTGGAAAACATGTTTTTACTGTGTGTATTAGTTTGGTAGGGCTGCCATAACAAATACGATAGACTGGGTGGCTTAAACAACAGGAATTATTTTCTCACAGTCTGGAGGCTAGTTGTCCAAGGTCAGGGCGTCAGCAGGTTTGGTTTCTTCTGAGGTCTCCCTCATTGGCTTCCAAACAGCGCCTTCTCATTATGTCCTCACATGGTCATTTCCCTGGTGTCTCTGTGTCCACAATTCCTCTTCTAAGAACACCAATTCATTGGATTAGGGCCCACCCTAATGACCTCATTTTAATTTATTCTTTAAGAATACATGCAGTCATATCCTGAAGTACTGGAGGTTAGGACTTCAGTATATGAGTTGGTTGGGGCACAGTTCCGTCCATAACACATACCATCCTATATAATAAAAGCCTAATATGCTAAGTGTCCAGTCGGCTGTTCAACCAATCAAAGTGTAATATACGAATGATATGCTAAAGTAGCTCGCTGTGACATGCACTGACCACCAGTGGGCAGACAGTTGACCGGTCAACCAGTCACTATGACATGCACTGACCACCAGGGGGCAGATGCTCCAACTGGTAGGTTAGCTTGCTGCTGGGGTCTGGCCGATCGGGACTGAGTGAGACAGGCCGGACACGCCCTGGAGCCCTCCCGCAGTCCCTCCCTGGCTGGCCAACCTCCCGTGTTCCTCCCAGGCCCGATCATGCTCCCGTGGGGTCCCTCAGCCCCGTCTGCGCCCTCTTGCAATCCGGGACCCCTCAGGGGATGTCGGAGAGCTGGTTTCGGCCCTATCCCACAGTGGGAGCGCCGCTCAGCCAGAAGCCTGGCTCATGGCTGGTGAGCACAGCGGTGGTGGCGGGAGACTCTCCCATCTCCGTGGCAGTGCTATTGACGTCTGACTGCAGGCTTAGGCCCGCTCCCCGTGGGCCTAAGTCTGTAGTCGGACATCCCCCGAGGGCTCCTGAACTGCCAGAGGGCGCAGGACAGGATGAGGGACTGCCCCGCCCCCCTCCTCCCAGTGCACTGGGGCCTCTAGTATGTTATAAATGAATATGTTTTCACTAAAAGTAGTCAGACTCTATTAGAAAAAAAGAAGAAAGGGATGTTTGGTCTGTGTTATAATTATACTTTTAATGGATCTGTAATAAATCTTGAATTATATATATTAATGAAGATTGCCATGCTGATATACAAATATTACCCTAGAATAAGACCAAACTTACCTCAAACTTTGCTGAGCATATGTCTCAAAGGCATTTTTTCCTTACTTATTAGTCAAGAAAAAAAGTATAGTGATGAAGATAGTTTAGTTTTTAGTGAATGTGGTTATTGTTTTTCTCTCTCTCCCAGAGTATGCTAAATGTTGAGCTCTTGTTGTATCTTATCCAAGAGGTATGTTAATTACTGAAATAGTGAAGAGAGTTATTAAACATGTCACCTATAAGGAAATTCTAGATCATGGCCACCCTCTCGAGTGTAAAAATAAATCTCTACTGTATATTATGACATGTTAAATGACATTTTGTTACTGAAAATTAAGGCCATGTTATGTGGTTGGTAATACTCTTACCAGCCAGACATTTGAAGGTGGAAGAGAATTTGCATGTAAATTCCATCATCTGAACTGTTGTACCCCCCTTCTCTTGGCCTACTGCTTTGTCACAGTTATTTGAGGGTGAATTGGGGGTGAGACTGTAAGGGGAGGATAAGACTCTTTTTTTAAAAAAAAATATATTTTATTGATTTTTTACAGAGAGGAAGGGAGAGGGATAGAGAGTCAGAAACATCGATCAGCTGCCTCCTGCACATCCCCCAATGGGGAAGTGCCCGCAACCCAGGTACATGCCCTTGACCGGAATCGAACCCGGGACCCTTCAGTCCGCAGGCCGACGCTCTACCCACTGAGCCAAACCGGTTTCGGCTATAAGAGATTACTTTATAAGAGATTGCTTAGATTCTTTATTTGTCTTCTTGCTATTACCTTTT
Source organism: Myotis daubentonii (assembly GCF_963259705.1). Taxonomy (NCBI): domain Eukaryota; kingdom Metazoa; phylum Chordata; class Mammalia; order Chiroptera; family Vespertilionidae; genus Myotis; species Myotis daubentonii. The sequence goes on from NC_081841.1 coordinate 51,192,693, forward strand.
AAGAAATTGTGGCTAGAAATTCAGGTCTCCTTTACAAAATTATACTCCACCTTTAAATGAACTATAAATGTTATTTTAAAATTTATTATATGGATATTAGATAAATATTGGTCTTTTTAAAGATACTACCTTTAAACTTGTTTTCATGATTACTATTTTTTTAAAAAATATATTTTATTGATTTTTTACAGAGAGGAAGGGAGAGAGATAGAGAGAGAGAAATACCGATCAGCTGCCTCCTGTACACTCCCCACTGGGGATGTGCCCGCAACCAAGGTACATGCCCTTGACTGGAATCAAACCTGGGACCCTTGAGTCCGCAGGCTGATGCTCTATCCACTGAGCCAAACTGGTTAGGGCAGGGGTGGGCAAAATTTTTGACTCGAGGGCCACAATGGGTTCTTAAACTGGACCGGAGGGCCGGAACAAAAGCATGGATGGAGTGTTTGTGTGAACTAATATAAATTCAAAGTAAACATCATTACATAAAAGGGTACGGTCTTTTTTTTCAATAGTTTTATTCATTTCAAACTGGCCGGCTCCGGCCTGCGGGCTGTAGTTTGCCCATGGCTGGGTTAGGGCATCATGATTACTATTTTAAGAGTTATATAAATCAGGTAAATACTGGTATTTAAATTTTTTTACATGTTTTTTATTTATTGTGAAGCTAATATGTTTAAGGATCACCTAATTTCCAAGAAAGAGTAACAACTGAGCTTCTGTGTTGACACCTGCTACTAGTTGTTAAAGTCAGAGTTTTTGCAGTTGGTTATAGAAATGTGTCACCTCTATGAATGAAGTTCTCTGATTTTTTTTAATGAAAAATTCAGTAGTTTGATGGGGTTTTGCTGTGTCATGATTCTTTGATTACTTCTGAAAATCAACTCTAGATGATTTTCCAAGTCCTGAGTAAAAATGAGAAAGTTCTTTGATTTTCCTGTATATGTTATTTAAAAAAACTTCATATCTTAAAAACAGCTTTATAGAATTTGTCTTTTATGTTTTGTAGTGCTGTATAATATATACATACATATATATTATATAGTGCTGTGTAATATATACAGTGGGGCCTTGACTTACGATTGTCCCGACTAACGAGTTTTTTGAGATACCAGCTGTCTCTCGGCCGATTTTTTGCATTGAGTTGATAGAGTAATTTGAGTTAACAAGCTCGGTCTTGGAATGAATTAAACTCGTAAGTCAAGGCCCCACTGTATATGTAAATTCTCACTCTTTAAGCAGTCACACACACATTTGTATTAACTGGATCGGTACGTATTTGCACTTATTAAATACAAAACATCATTCTGCATGAGATAGTTGCTGACATTCTAAAGCAGGGGTCCTCAAACTTTTTAAACAGGGGGACAGTTCACTGTCCCTCAGACCGTTGGAGGGCTGGACTATAGTTTTAAAAAAAACTATGAACAAATTCCTATGCACACTGCACATATCTTATTTTGAAGTAAAAAAACAAAACGGGAACAAATACAATATTTGTATTTGCATGTGGCCCATGGGCCGTAGTTTGAGGACCCCTGTTCTAAAGTATAAAGATATAGACAAACAATATGTGGATATTTGACACAAAAACACAGTTTTTTTTCAATGCCTTGGGTTACTTGAAGACTTACTTTGAGTGAACAGCCTTAAATTTGTTTTTTTAAAATATGTTCTTATTGATTTTTAGAGGGAGAGGAAGGGAGAGATAGAAACATCAATTGGCTGCCTCTTTCACGCCCTCTACCAGGGATAGAGCCTGTAACCCAGACATGTACCCTTGACTGGGAATCGAACCAATGACCTCTTGGTGCCTGGGTTGATACTCAACCACTGAGCCACACCAGCCAGGCAGCAGCCTTAAATTTGTAAAACAAGATTCTCAGAAGTTTGGCTTCATTCTCTCAATAAAACTTTTAGTGACTGCTCACTATTTAGTAGATACTGAGGATAGCAAAATGACTATGACCCGATATCTGTCCACAAAGAGCTCACAGTCTAATCAGGAACTAAGTTATAATAAAAAGGAAATTAAAATTTGATTATATGCTGATTTAAGTGATAATAGAGATGGAAAGAATGCCATGGCAACACTGGGGGAAAAATGGGGTTCCCAGGAAAAGCCTCACAGAGAATCTATAATAATAGAAGTGTAATATGCTAATTAGACCGACAGCCGAATGACCTGGAACGTCCAGACGAAGCCGGGCTTTGAGGGCCGAGGCAAGTCGCCATGGCTGCGACGGCCGAGTCCCTTGCACGAATTTTGTGCATCAGGCCTCTAGTGTATATATGTAAAAGGCTAAGCAACCGGCCAGTAGGTATGATGTGCACTGACCAACAGGGGAGCGGGGGTAGACGCTCAATGCAGGAGCTGCCGAGTGACAGCAACTTTGCAGAGTGCCCTCTTGTACTCCAGGACCTCTTGGGGGATGTTGGAGTTTTGGCCCAATCCCCGCAGGCCAGGCCAAGGGACCCCACCTGCTGGAGGGGTCCTGCTCACTCCATAGATGCCCTTCGAGCCCCAGAGCCACCCTAAGTGTGGCCAGCCAGGGAGGGACTGCGGGAGGTTGGCTTCAGGGCATGTCTGGCCCATATTGCCCAGTCCTGCCCTGCCAGCCACTAATTAATTTCCTTTCAATGTGCACGAATCCATGCACCGGGCCTCTAGTCTACATATATAAAAGCCAAGCGACTGGAATGCCGGAATGATCAGTCACTATGACGCACACTGCAGCCAGCCAACTGGCCTATCGGGGGGTGGCCCCTCCCCCTAGCTGGCCCAACCCCTGATCGGCCTCCCCACCCCAATCGGGGGCAGGGCCGGCTGGCCCGTGACCCCTGCCCCCCACCGGCCTGGCCAAATGGGCCTCCATCAGGGCGGGCAGGCTGGACCCCACCCATGCACAAATTCATGCACAGGGTCTCTAGTCTACACTAATAAAAGAGAAACATGGTAATTGGCGTACGACCGCTTCCCTTCCCATTGGCTAATCAGGGTGATATGCAAATTAACTGTCAGCCAAGATGGCGGCCGGCAGCCAGGCAGCTTGAAACTAACATGAGGCTTGCTTGCTTCAGTGACGGAGGACTCCAACGTTCCCCGCCTGCCGCTGCAGGCCTCTGAGCCTGCAGTTTCAAACATTGTAACAAATATAGAAGCTAAACAAAACCCCAGAAACCTGCTTTCAGCCAGCTGGGATCTCAGAGCTGGACTTGATACAGAGTTTCGAGAACCGAAACAAACCAGATACCTGCTTTCAGCAGTGGAGGCCTAGGAGCTGGAGCCTCAGAGCTAAAGCTGGCCAAGAATAAAAAAGAAAAAAAGGAGCGGTTGGGAGCTTCCGTCACCCGCCAGCCTGAAAACAGCCCTCAGCCCCTCACCCAGACTGGCCAGGCACCCCAGTGGGGACCCCCACCCTAAAGGGTGTGTGACCAGCTGCAAACAGCCATCATCCCCTCATCCAGGCTGGCCAGGCACCCCAGTGGGGACCCCTACCCTGATCCAGGACACCCTTCAGGGCAAACCAGCTGGCCCCCACCCGTGCACCAGGCCTCTATTCTATATAGTAAAAGGGTAATATGCCTCCCAGCACTGGGATCAGCGGAGCTGAGAGGCCTCCCGGCACCGTGATCAGTGTGACAGGGGGCAGCGCCCAAACCCCCTGATTGCCCTGCGGCTCTGTGTGTGACAGGGGGCAGGGCCACAACCTCCCTATTGGCCCTGCTCTGTTCGTGACAGGTGAAGGCACCCCAACCCCCTGATCGGCCCTGCTCTGTGGGTGATAGAGGGCGGCCCCCCTACCCCCACGGGCCCTGCTCTGTGTGTGATGGGGTAGAGCCATAACCTCCCCATCGGCCCTGCCCTGAGTGTGACAGTGGCGGCGCCCCAACCCCCTGATCTGCCGTGCTCTGTGTGTGACAGGGGGCGGTGTGCCAACTCCCCTATTGGCCCTACTCTGTGAGTGACAGGGTGGAGCTCCTCAACCCCCTGATGGGCCCTGCTCTATGTGTGATGGGGGGGGGGGGAGCTCCCCAACCCCCTGATGGGCCCTGCTCTGTGCGTGACAGGGGGCAGCGCCCAATCCCCTGATTGTCCCTGCTCTGTGCGTGACAGGGGGTGGCGCCACAACCTCCCCATCGACTCTGCCTTGAGTGTGACAGGGGGCGGGGCCCCAACCCCCCAATCGGCCCTACCCTGAGCATGACTGAGGGTGGCATCGCAACCTTCCAATCCGCCCTGCTCTGTGCATGACAGGGGGCAGCGCCCCAACTCCCCAATCGGCCCTGCTCTGAGCCCAACCAGGAGCTGCACCTAGGGATTGGGCCTGCCCTCTGACACCCTGAGGGACACTCCCCCCCCCCCCCCCCAGTGCACAAATTTTTGTGCACTGGGCCTCTAGTATACATATAAAATACATGGCTGTAAGTAGATGAGAGTCAAATTCTCTGTGACCCTTGGAACCTAGGTCTTTTAATTCATAAAATTTAACATACATCTAGAACTGGAAGTTTATTTAAAAGATTCATCTGTCTTTCCATTTTAACCTTTAATTCAGTGCTTTAGGAAAAGACATTTATGGATGCAGCCATATGACAACATTACAGATGTTTGCTCTTTAGAATTTAACAACACAGTCCTGGTTACACTGCTCTGCTTAGTTTGCCCTTTCCTTTTCAACACAAGATAGTTCTCATTTGTCCTCATTCAGTCTATAGAAACAAAGCAAAAACATTTTAAAATTACAAAGTTGGATCTATTTTATTTCATAATCCTCATGCGTCTTTCGTTTTTCTTCGAAGCTAAGATGTTTGTCACATGCGGATATACAAATATTACCTCTTGACCAAGACCACAGTTACCACAAACTTTGCTGAGCATATGGCTCTTTTTAAAAATACACCTTTATAATGGAGATTCTTATTTCTCAACATATATTATGAAATTAATATATATTTCCTATAGACATTTTATATGTTTTTATATGTGTAAGCAGAACTGACAGCATTTGCTAAGGAGAGAGTTGAGGCTTCCTAACATTGTGGCATTCTGGGTTGGTGGTGTGCTGGGAATGCTTTTGCAGCAATTTGATTCAGCAGACATTTACTGCATGCTGTGGTAAAGCACTACTGCTAGATCCTCTGACAGATAAGAAAGTGAACAAAATGCAGGCTCTGTTTCTAAGGACCTTCCAATTTATTGCATTGTTTTTGAATCTCCTCTCTTCCATTCTCCAACCTTGCCATTTCCCAGATAAGGAAAATCAGAGTTTTAATTTATAAATTCTGTAGGCTGGAAAGTCTATACAATTAGTTTACTTAAAATATTGGTTGCTGGTTCTTCTTTGTGTTGCCAGAATTTAAAATAATAGAAAACATTTTGGTGTCCCAGAGCCTTCTTCCCTGAATTAACATTTACGTAAGTGGCTGCTTTTCATAGAGTATCTTGATCCAGCCCTTCTCATGCTGTGACTCTTCATGGACAGGATTAAATCAGATCTGAGCAGCACTAGGAGACAGTTGAGAGTCTGAGAATATGCCCAGTGTCAGCGTCTTGGCTAGTGGGTGCTGTTGAAACAAAGAACTCTCGTAGCATACAAGCAGTGTTCAGACGTACCATTCTACATGTGAGCTCTAATAAATAAAGACACAGAGGGTATTCCTTGCTTTCATTTGGGCAGAACAAAATGCTTATGTATCCTTTTAGGCTTCCCCCTACTAAATTATCCCACACTCTCAGCACATAATCCAGAAGAAGGAAATTCCACAAAATCTCCAAATGCAGCTTCATCTGCCACGCACTTAGTTCCACTAAACAGACAACTACTTGAACATTTGCTATGTAAAGTTTTGTGTTGGGTGGTTTGTAGTGTAATGAGACAAGTAAGATTGAGTACCTGCAAGTTAGCTTACAGATTTAGTAGAGCACCCTCCTCTGGTCGGTCCACCTGCCACCCCGTGGTAAGTCCTTTTCTTCCTGGCCTACCCTGGGCTGTAGCCACCTACATTTGGTGTGGACCCAGATTCATTCAGTATGGTCGTTACAACATAATCTGTAGAATCTTATCCTTAATGTGTGGTGGGTGTTAGAAGCAGTAGAGATGTGTCCTTAGCTCTGGACAGTGTCTACCGGGATTGCTGGAGAAGCCCATTGTAGGACTAATCACTTGTCATACTATTTCAGGGCAATTTTATTTTATTTTTTTTCTTTAAAAAAAAATGTTTTTAACCCGGCTGGCGTGGCTCAGTGGCTGAGTGTCGCACTATGAATCGGGTCAGGGTTCGATTCCCAGGGAGGGCATATGCAGGAAGCAGTGATCAATGATTCTCGCTCATCATTGTTGCTTCTATCTTTCTCTCCCTCTTCCTTCCTCTCTGAAATCAATAAAAAATATAAAAACTCGCCCTAATCGGTTTGGCTCAGTGGATAGAGCGTCAGCCTGTGGACTGAAGGGTCCTGGGTTCGATTCTGGTCAAGGGCATGTACCTTGGTTGCGGCACATCTCCAGTAGTAGGTGTGCAGGAGGCAGCTGATCAGTGTTTCTCTCGCATCGATGTTTCTAACTCTCTATCCCTCTCCCTTCCTCTCTGTAAAAAATAATAAAATATATTTTAAAAATGTATATATAAAAACTCCTAAAAAATAAAAAAAATACTTTTATTGATTTTTTTTTTTTTTTTAGAGAGAGAGGAAGGGAGAGGGGGAGAGATATAGAAACATCGCCGAAACCGGTTTGGCTCAGTGGATGGAGCGTCGGCCTGCGGACTGAAAGGTCCCGGGTTCGATTCCAGTCAGGGGCATGTACCTGGGTTGCGGGCATATCCCCGGTGGGAGATGTGCAGGAGGCAGCTGATCGATGTTTCTCTCTCATCGATGTTTCTAGCTCTCTATCTCCCTTCCTCTCTGTAAAAAATCAATAAAATATATTTAAAAAAAAAAAGAAACATCAATGGGAGAGAATCAACATCAATTGGCTGCCTCCTGCATGCCCCCCACCAGGGATCAAGCTCAAGACCCGGGCATGTGCCCTGACCAGGAATCAAGCCGGTAACCTCCTGGTGCATGGGTCAGTGTTCAACCACTGAGCCACACTGGCCGGACCAATTTTATTTTTCTAATAGAGTCCCATGTGGTCATAGTTCAAACGGGCAGAACCCAGATGGGAGGCATTCTTTAAACATTTTCCAATTTTGATTGCTTCCTTTTTCTACTGAATGTGTGTTTTTCCTTCCTGAGACTAAAAATGGTACAGTGTAGTAGAATAAGTAGTGTGGGCAGTATTTTTGCATGAAATTACTAAATGTACCTATTCAAATAATTTGTCTTCTCAAGTATTTTAAAAATATCAGAGATAAGTATTTATGATTATATTTAAGTACTTGGAAGACATTTGGAGATGTGTTTTTGTTAAGAATAGAATGGTGCTATGATTTCCTTGACTGTGTTTGATGAGATTAAGAGTTCTTGGAAGTTTTTCCAAAAATCTTGCAATCTGAAAGTGGGTGAAATGTTTGAAATTAATTTCAGCTGTAATTATATCTCTTGTGGTGGTAGCCTCTTGCCTGCTTCATGTTATAAACAAATGTGAGGTACAACATTCTCATTATTAAAATACCTGAGAAACTCCATCTAAAAGAAAGATGGGGAGCTTATGTAACCTCTTTTTAAATCTTGAATTTACTAGGATCACATTAGAGTAATTAGATTAATCTAAAGTTAGATTGTTATTTATCTACACCTGATGTTATCATCTAGAGGGGAGGGGAAAGAGAGAAATAGTACCTTTTTACCCAATCCAGGTTTTGAATAAATTGAAAAAAACCTAAAGGTTTAGCAGATAGGGGCATGATATTGCCTTTATTATTGATAAAGGCTAAGGTAAAGGAAGCAATTTAGTATTAGAGCCAAATTGGCTTGCTTACTGAATTCCAAAATTAGGCAGACCTATGCCTTAGTCATAGTAGGATTGCCGTGGATTGGAGAAGGTATATGTGGTATACAAACCCTTCACCCATCCCACCTCCTACTGGCAAGCTCACTCATATAAGGAAAAAGAGCATGACTGGACTGTTTATTTTTCCCAAAATTTCCCACCAGATCAGTTGCTTCTCTTCCCAAAATAGAATCATGTCAGTGGCAAAGAAATGCCAGAGATGTTACAACTGGACCTCCATTCATGGAAGGAGACTTCAGAAGCGAGGTTAATAAACGTTCTCCTCTAGCACTTGGCTCCTACTCCCATGCATGGTTTAGGTGAGTAGGCTGGTGTCAGGTTAGGAAACAGTAGCATAACTTAGCTGAGGAATAAACCTTTGTTTTGGGAAAGAGACCTTATAACAATTGGCCTCTTGGAATCATGGGATTGTCTGTCCTTAGGCAGCCCTCACTGTCTTTTGGAACATCTGTGCTTTCGCATTTTTTTCCTGGGCAGTAAATGAAGGCCCACAGCCTGGTTTTCTGCTGTCCGTTAGCATTTTAAAACATACCTGCCTCTCTGTTTCCTCTTTGTTAGTTTTCTTCACAGACTCCTTTCTTTCTCTCTCCCCCATCCTCCAACCTTAGTGTTCCCCATGTTTGTAGCCAACTTTTTTTTCACTTGACACTCACCTTGGCTATCAGCCACTTATACAGTTTTAACTATTTTGTATCCTGATGATTTCCAAATCTGTCTACTACTCAGCGCTCTGTTCTGAGCTCCATTTTTATATATCCAACACTCTATTTTACAGTTCCACCAGGGCCATCTAAAACTAGACTTGCTTCTTTCACCCATCCTCTCAACAACATCTCAGAACCGTTGCCTTTTGTTCTGTGTTCAGTCTTTGTAAATGGTACCTCAGCCTATCCACTAGGTTAGGCCATAAACCTGGATGTCATCTCAGGCTCTTCCTTCTTTATTGCTTATCCCCTAGGTCAGGGGTCAGCAAGCTGTAGCTACTGGGTCAAATCTGACCAGAGACCTATGAGTCGAGATGAGCCAAGAATGGGTTTATATTTTTGAGTGGTTATTTAAAACAAGCATATATACTGCGTGTGTGTGTATTTTTTAATTTATATTTATTTATGACAGAGACCCTATATGGCCTGCAAAGCCTAAGTATTTACTCTCTGATCCTTTACAGAAAATGTTTGGCTACCCCTCTTCTAGGTCAGCAAGTCCTATTCTCCCTCCAAAACATCACTTTTAATTGTTTCCTTCTCTCTGTCCCTACTGTTCCCCTAGATCTCGCATGCCCTGTTTTCCCTTGGACTAACACAGTAGCTTCCAGCTGTCTCCTCCAAACTATTATAAAATATCTTTATAAAACACAAATATAATAATCTCTTGCTTAAAATCCTGCAGTGTATTTTGCATTTTCTTCTCTATTTTCTGCCTGCAACAACTTCTTTACCCTTTAGGGATTCTGCTCAGTTGTCAACTTTCCATGCAGCTTACCTGACTCCTATGAAGTTATGCTCCCATTCAACCTCGTATTTCTTTTGTTGCACGTTCCAAATTGCATTCTGAGCATTTTGCCATTCAGTCAGCCCTACTACCCTGTGCACACCTTGAGAGTAGGTTCCTGTTCATTTTATATCCTCTTTACCTAGCATCTGACATGTTGTAGGACTATAATAAATTAACAATTATAATGGGTGCTGTATGGAATAGTTTTTATTCTTAAGATATCAGAAATATTAGTAGCCTGAAGATATCATTAATCAGCTTACTAGACAGGATGTATAGCTTCTAGATTTTTTATATAATCATGTTATATTCTGTTCATTTCTCTTTCATAACTTTTTAAATATTAATTTTTAAATGTTGAGATCATTGTAGACTCAACATGCAGTTGTAAGAAATTATACAGAGAGATCCCAGTTACCTTTCCCCAGTTTCCCCAGTGGTAACATTGCAAAACTGTACTACAAAATCACAACCATGATATTGACATTGATACAGTCAAGATACAGAACATTTCCATCACCACAAGATCCCTCCTGTTGCCCTTTTCCACCCACACCCACTCTCCCTCCCATGTTAGCTTTCTCCACCTCCCACAGCAACACTAGCCTGTTCTCCATTTCTGTAATTTTGTCATTTCAAACAAACTAGAAACAGGCACATAGCTGCAGAGAACAGACTGGTTGATGGTTGCCAGAGGGGAGGAAGTTGGAGAACTGGGTGAAAAAGGTGAAGGAATTAAGAAGTACAAATTGGTGGTTACAAAATAGTCACGGGAGAGTAAAGTACAGTAATATATAGTCAATAATATTTTAATTATATGTATGGTACCAGGTGTGTATTTGAAATATTGGGAGGATCACTTTGTAAAGTATATGAATGTCTAACCACTGTGTTATACCCCTGAAACTAATACAAAATAATATTGAATGTAAAATGTAAGTGAAAAATAAAATTTTAAAAACAATGTATGTGGTTAGAATCAGAGTATGTAAACTTCTGGGATTGGATTTTTCTCATTCAACATAATTCTCTAGAGATTCATTCAGATTGTTCTGTGCATCAGTACTTTCTGTTGCTGATTTTTTATAATAAAATATGAATCAGTCCTTTAATATATTACTGCAGTTTCTTTAAAGGCTTTACACATTTAGTGGTTTTTAAAACTTTTTACTCCTAATTTAAAAAAAATTTATAGATTGATTTTTAAGAGAGAGAGAGAAACATTGATTTGTTGTTCCACTTGTTTATGCATTCATTGATTGATTCTTATATGTGCCCGGACCAGGGATCAAGCCCACAACCTTGAGTTGAGGTATATGGACAATGCTCTAACCAATTGAGCTAACTGACTAGGACCTATACTCTCAAATTATTTAGACTCAAATAGCTTTTGTTTATGTGAATTATATTTATCATTACTTACCATATTAGAAATTAAAACTGAAGCATTTTAAAAAAATTTTATTTAAAATTACAATAATAAATTATTATGTGTTATCATAAGTAACATATTATCTATATCTATACTAATAAAAGGGTAATGTGCTAATTAGACCGGGAGACCTTCCGGACATCCTTCCAGACAAAGCCATGGATTGCGGGGCTGAGGCAGAGATGGTTAGGAGCGATCAGGCCAGGAGAGGAGGGCAATAGGGGGTGATCAGGCCAGCGGGGGTAGCAGTTGGGGGTGAGCAGGCCGGTGGGGGTGGCAATGGGGGATGATCAGGCCGGCGTTGGGGAGGCAGTTAGGGGCAAGCAGGCCGGCGGAGAGGGCAGTTGGGGATGAGCAGGTGGGCAGTTGGGGGTTATCAGGCTGGTAGAGAGGGCAATTGGGGTGAACAGGCCAGTGGAGGGGGCAGTTGGAGGTGAGCAGGCTGGCAGGGAGGGCAGTTGGGGGCGATCAGGCAGACAGACAGGTGAGTGGTTAGGAGCCAGCGGTCCCGGATTGCAAGGGGGATGTTCGACTGCTGGTTTGTGGGATCAGGCCTAAACCAGCAGTCAGACATCCCCCGAGGGGTCCCAGGTTGGAGAGGGTGCAGGCCGGGCTGAGGGACACACGCCCCCCCCCCCTTCCCGGTGCACAAATTTCATGCACCGAGCCACTAGTATCCTATCTAATGATAGACAAACATGGTAATTGACTATACCTTCGCTACGCCTCCCATTGGCTAATCAGCGTGATATGCAAATTAACCGCCAACAAAAGATGGTGAGATCCCAAGCCGCCGCCCACCCCAGCACGGGATCCGGGCCTGCCGTGTGCAACTGGGGGGAGACAGGGCAGGCACTGTGGGATCAGGCGTGCCATCTGCCAGCAGGGGAGCGGGCCTAAGCCAGCAGGTGGTTATCTCCTGAGGGGTCCCAGACTGTGAGAGGGCAAAGGTTGGGCTAAGGGACCCCCACCCCTGCCAGTGCACAAAAATTTGTAGTCCTATGTAATAAAAGCGTAGTATGCAAATTGTCCCCTCGACTGGGAGTTCGTCCGGGAGTTTGACCAGGGGGCGGGTCTGGCCGGGGGAAGGGAGAGAGGTCCTGGCCAGCAGGCGACCGGGAAAAGGGAGGGAGGCCACGTCTGGCACGGTGGCGGCAGGAGGCCCAGGGCGGCGGCGGCAGGCAGCCAGGGGAAGGGAGGGAGGCCCTGGCCGCTGGCAGCCAACAGCCACTAGGGACCCTACCAGTGCACGCCTCTAGTCCTATCTAATAAAAGAGAAACATGGTAATTAGCCGTACCTCCGCTACCCTTCCCATTGGCTAATCAGGGCGATATGCAAATTAACTGCCAGCCAAGATGGCGGCCGGCAGCCAGGCAGCTTGAAACTAACATGAGGCTTGCTTGCTTCAGTGACGGAGGACTCCAATGTTCCCCGCCTGCCGCTGCTGGCCTCTGAGCTTGCAGTTTGAAACATTGTTACAAATATAGAAGCTAACCAAAACCCCAGAAATCTGCTTTCAGCAAGCCAGGATCTCAGATCTGGAGTTGAAATAGTGTTTCGATTATAGAACCCAAACAAACCAGATACCTGCTTTCAGCAGCCCAGGCCTAAGAGCTGGAGCCAAGCCTCAGAGCTAAAGCTGGCCCAGAATAAAAAAAGAAAAAGAAAAATAGAGCGGCTGGGAGCTTCAGTCACCCACCAGCCTGAAAACAGCCCTCAGCCCCTCACCCAGACTGGCCAGGCACCCCGGTGGGGACCCCCACCCTGAAGGGTGTGTGACCAGCTGCAAACAGCCATCATCCCCTCATCCAGGCTGGCCAGGCACCCCAGTGGGGACCCCGGGACACCCTTCAGGGCAAACCAGCCAGCCCCCACCTGTGCACCAGGCCTCTATCCTATATAGTAAAAGGGTAATATGCCTCCCAGCACCGGGATCAGCGGAGCCGCGAGGCCTCCTGGCACTGGAATCAGTGTGACAGGGAGCAGTGCCCAAACCCCCTGATCGCCCTGCGGCTCTGTGTGTGACAGGGGGCGGGGCCACAACCTCCCTATCCGCCCTGCTCTGTTCGTGACATGGGAAGGCGCCCCAACCCCCTGATCATCCCTGCTCTGTGCCTGATAGGTGGGAGCTCCCCAACCCCCTGATCTCCCTGCAGCTCTGTGCGTGACAGGGAGTGGCGCTGCAACCTCCCCATTGACCCTGCCTTGAGTGTGACAGGGGGCGGTGCCCTAACCCCCCAATCGGCCCTACCCTGAGCGTGACTGAGGGTGGCATCGCAACCTCCCGATCTGCCCTGCTCTCTGCATGACGGGGCGGTGCCCCAACTCCCCAATCAGCCCTGCTCTGAGCCCAACCAGGGGCTGCACCTAGGGATTGGGCCTGCCCTAGCCACCCGGAAGCAGTTCTAAGCCAGCAGGTCGTTATCTCCCAAGGGGTCCCAGACTGCAAGAGGGAACAGGCTGGGCTGAGGGACCCCCCCACTCCCCCAAGTGCACAAATTTTTGTGCACCGGGCCTCTAGTCTAATCTAATAAAAGACAAACATGCAAATTGACCATACCTTTGCTATGTCTTAAACCACGCCCACCAGCCAATCAGAGCGACTATATGCAAATTAACCCAACCAAGATGGTGGCCAGCAGCCACGGAGCAGAGCGAGCAGGAGGCTTGGTTGCTCCAGTGATGGAGGAAGCCAAGCTTCCCACCTGCCGCTGCCTGGCTCTGAGCTCCACTGAAGGCAACAAAGTTTCAATTATAGGAGATAAATAAACCCCAGATACCTGCTTTCAGCCGGCCGTGGCCACGGAGCTGGAGTGAGCAGGAGGCTTGTGTTGCCCCTGGCGATGGAGGAAGCCAAGCTTCCCTCCTGACCTGGCCGGCTCTGAGCTTCACTCAAGGCTACAAAGTTTCAATTATAGAAGATAAATAAATCTCAGAATATAAAAGAAAAAAAGGAGAGGCTGGGAGCTGCCATCGCCGGGGGGCTTTACCAGCCTGAAAACAGCCTCAGCCCCTCACCCAGGTTAGCCAGGCACCCCAGTGGGGACCCCCACCCTAAAGGGTGTGTGACCAGCCTGCAAACAGCCATCAGCCCCTCACCCAGGCTGGCCAGGCACCCCAGCAGGACCCCCACCCTGATCCAGGACACCCTTCAGGGCAAACCAGCCAGCCCCCACCCGTGCACCAGGCCTCTATCCTATATAATAAAAGGGTAATATGCAAACTGACCCTAACAGCAGAACAACTGGGAATGACTGGTCACTATGACACACACTGACCACCAGGGGGCAGATGCTCAATGCAGGAGCTGCTCCCTGGTGGTCAGTGCACTCCCACAGGGGGAGTTCTGCTCAGCCACAAGCCAGGCTGATGGCTGCCAGTACAGCGGTGGTGGTGGGAGCCTCTCCCGCTTCCTCAGCAGTGCTAAAGATGTCCAACTGCAGCTTACGCCTGCTCCCCACTGGCAAGTGGATATCCCCCGAGGGCTCCCGGGCTGCCAGAGGGATGTCTGATTGCCAGCTTAGGCCCAATCCCCTGGGTAGCGGGCCTAAGCCAGCAGTTGGTCATCCCCCGAGGGGTCCCAGACTATGAGATGGCACAGGCTGGGCTGAGGGACCTTCCCCCACCCCCCCACCCCCCAGTGCACAAATTTTTGTGCACCGGGCCTCTAGAGTGTGTGTGTGTGTGTGTGTGTGTGTGTGTGTGTGTGTGTATAAGCCCAGCAACCGGAACAGTGGCACGACCGGTGGCTATGCTGTGCACTGTGGCAGCCAACTGGCCTAAATCTGGGCCCCGATTGCCCCCCCACCCCTGGCCGCCCCGGCTCCCAATTGGCCCCCAACACCCCAATGGGGGGTAGGGGAAGCTGGCCAACTGCCTGTGGCCCCTACCCCCGGCACAAAGGAGAATACATGTTCACAGCCTCACCTTGGCCTTGAGGGACAAAAGCAGCAGGGAAAGACCACAAACCTGCTAACCTTGTTGGCTTGCTATATGTGCCTTCAGAAACTGTCACATCACAAGGACATGAGTCTACAGAGGACATTAACTCTGAGTCAAGTGCTTTCCTTCTGAAGGGAGTCGTTCAGGCACGGGGTGGGAGAGATGGAGTCTAAACCGGGCCCTCCATAGGTCTCTCAGACCCACGTACTCTAGTCTCAAACCTTGGAGTCATAACAGTCTTTTCATTCTAATTAATCAACATTAGGAATTGAGAGGTTTTTCCTTGTGAGTATTCTAGATGCTCCCTTTTGTAAGTTCAGTCTGGTTCTTTTTGTTTGTTTTTAGTAAATATGAAGAGCTAACAACACTTCTCCACATGCTATTGCTTTATATTTTGAAGACAATTTTATTTTCTGTATCTTCACCCCCAGTCTGTTTAGCCTTTCTTTCTTCTTTTTTTTAACCCAGTTTCTTTAGTTCATGTTTCTAAACAGGGGTGATTTTGCCCCCAGAATAGATTTGGCAATGTCTATAGATGTTTTTGTCTGTTATAACTTTGAGGGGATTGCTGTCTGCATCTAGTGGATGTAAGAGACCTTGCCTTCATTTCAGCAAATCTCTCATTAAATTTGTTTTAATAAGGTTTTCACAGAATTTATGTTGAAATGATAGGAGTATTCTACAATTACAAGACAGCTTCTATTGATAAAGAATTATCCACCCCAAATGTAGATAGTGCCAGTCCTTAAAAACCCTGCTTTAGCCCTGTCTTGTTAGCTCTTTACTAATGTTTTGTTTTTGCTGAATTGACAGTTCAGTTTTACTTTGTATATTATCAAGAATTTGAGGTTTATTTCGAGAACTTTTTTTAGTGTGGGAAAGGGAACGAGAAACATTAATCGGTTGCCTCCATACGTGCCCCAACCAGGGACCGAACCTGTAACCCAGGTATGTGTTCTGACCAGAAATCAAACCTGCTACCCTTTGGTGTACGGGACAATGCTTCAACCAGCTGAGCCACACTGGCCATGATGGGGGAAATATTTTTATTATGATCAGAATAACTAAAAATTTTGGAGGCAGGTCACTCTTGAATTGTGACTTAGTTTGTACCGTAGGTTGTACTACATCTTTAGTTTCTAAACCTGAGTGAGCACAACTACCTGATAACTTTTAAAAGTACAGATTTTTGGGCCTCAACGGAGTCTTTTAAAAAACTCCTCTAGAAATACCTAAAATTAGCCAGATTTGGGAATCGCTGACACAGATATGTATTTATAAGCTAAAAAAATTGATGGTTTTCAGGACTGCTACTGCCCCTTGGGTGGGAGATGGAGG
Source organism: Myotis daubentonii (assembly GCF_963259705.1). Classification (NCBI taxonomy): domain Eukaryota; kingdom Metazoa; phylum Chordata; class Mammalia; order Chiroptera; family Vespertilionidae; genus Myotis; species Myotis daubentonii. Next base: position 51,208,855 of record NC_081841.1, read on the forward strand.
CAGGCTTGAAGAGGTTAATGGGGGGGGGGTGGGGGCGGGGGAAGGGAGCACATGTAATACTTTCAATATAAAGATTAAAAAAAAAAAAAGACTGCTACTGCAAAGATTAAATGTTCTCTGTGGCTCTCAGAGATAATGTACACCCTCCTGGGCAACCAGTTTTGTCAGTAAAACCAGTCAGTTAGCCTCCAGGTTGGCAAGGCAGAACTAGAGCAGTGGTGTCCAATAGGATTTTGGTTCTTCCCAGTCATGGGGTGTCCAGTTTATCTTATTTGCCACAAGTTTGGCTTTTAGAAGAGAGAGATGTGAAAGGAGTTGTGGGAAAGGTATGGAGGAAAATTGCTAGTAGAGTCAAAGAAATACTGTTCACCTTATTTCCCAGGAGGGGGATTACTTAGTGCTGATATCTCTTGCATAGCATCCAGTTGCTACCCACATTCACCACAGAACTAAGTATCCTTAACAGCTGTCTGGTGTAATTAACCTTACCAAGGTAGTGGGGACACCGGGAAGCAGAGGGGGCTCTGTCCACTCCATTACTGCTGGCAAGAATTCTCTGGTTCTAGTCCTTCCGTTACTTCTCGTTGGCTAAAAGGCAAGCTTTTAGCAGAGGAACGTTCTATAAGCTGTGGAGATTAGAAATTTGTCAAGGAAGAAAAACATAACTTTTTTTTTAAACTTTTCCCCCCCTCTTTTGAGGCCACAATGTCACCTTTAATAGTGATGGAGGCAGAGTATGGTATAAAAGCCAGGTGAGCCTGCAGCCGAACCCCCAGTCAGGCCATGGTACCCCCTCATCTCAGGCTACACTGGTCCTGTGCAGGTTTCCCACAGCATGACACATAGCACAGTGGGGCAGGCTTGATCCCGCAAAAACAAGAGAGAAGGGTAGTAACATTTGAAATGAAGCACATTTTATTTGATAGGACAATACATAGCTTCTTTCCTGATTAGTTGTTAAGGATGCAAACTAGAATTTTATGAAACATTGAAATATTTATATTGGAAGCATACAATAAATATTGGTTCCATTTTAATATTCTGCATATCTTTTATTGTTTTTTTTACCTTTTTAAATGGAAAAATTTCAAACATATACCAGAGTAGAGAGAATAGTGTAGGGAATCTCCATGGACCCATCAGCAAATATCAACAGTTACCGACAAACACATGACCAAACTAGTTTCATCTATGCTGGCACCAGTCCACACAACCCTCTCATTATTAAAAAAAAAAATACCATCTTTTGACTGATCTATGTTGTATAGACAAATGAAGCTAAAGGCAGAATGCTGTTCTAGACAGTGTCAGAGGACCTCTTGCCAAGGACACTGAAGTGAGAGCGCATCATAAGACTTGGGGGTGGGTGTTATAGGCCGAGGGAACAGCAAGTGAGTTGTAGAGGAACAGGCTGGTGATTGGAAGACTAGTCAGCAGGCATGGGCCAGAGTGGAGTAAGTGAGGAAAGGCAGAGGGAGAAGAACCAGACCATTCGAGGCCTCACAGACCACGGTAAAGGTTTGGTTTTTATTCTGAGTGTGGGAGATAGGGAACAAGGTATAGGCATGATCTGACTTACATTTAAAAAGCATCACTCCGCTGTGTGGAATACAGTTCAGAGGCCAAGAGAAGACCCAGAGGGACTGCCCAGGAGTTGACTATAAAAATCCAGGCCTGAGAGAAGGTGCCTTTGTAATTATCTTGAGTATTTACTTACTTTCTAGAAATATAAGCTTTGTGAAGTCGGGGATCTTATCTGTCTGTTCACTGCAGTTCCTGATACCTAGCACAGTGCCCAGCCTTCAGTAAATATTTATGAATGAATAAATGAATGAATAACCTTTAGGTATCCACATAATCATGGCATTCTGTGATCCTGTACATTCTAGATGTGGCCCGCTTACTTTGTTTGTCTCTGTGGGCTTCAGTCTTTTCAGTGCGGGCTGTTCAATGAGGGGACCCAACGCGGAAAGTGGCCTCTAAAGACTCTGCCAGCCTCACCATAAGTGATTATGTCCCTGTTCCTGGTTTCACTGAAATGGTAAAAAGAAAATTGCAAGAGAGTTGAGCATTTGCATGAAAAAAAAAAAAAGATTTGCATTTAAAAAACTATTTTGGCTACAGTCCTCAGTAGAATGGCTTGGAGGAGGCAAGAGGGTGAATTACATATTTGGAGGATGTGGAGGAGCCTGGGCAAGTCTGGGCAGGAGCTTACAGTGGCCTGCACTCCCTTGGTGACCACAGAGATAAGGGAGAATGCCAAAGAAGTGTCGGGTCTTTCAGAGTTGAGGCTAGAACCCAGACCTTATAATCCAGCACTTTTACTCTACTAATTCTCTTGATACTTTTTAAATGTCTTGAAGCCAGCTACTTTAGAAAAGTTGTAATGTATGCATATGTGTGATGTCAGTGCCTTTAGTTAAAACAATGACATGTTTTTTAAAAATGTTGTTTGTGTGTCTTTGGACAAAGAAATAACTTGACTGGAAAACAGAAGAGTGAATGATATTTTTCCTGTTTTGTATCTTTGGATTTTGAACTATGGGTGAATGTGTTATAAAAATAAATAATATACATGAATCTAACCTTAAGCTGGTCTGCTCTTATGTTTCCTCTCTCGTCCAGATGCAGCCACTCCAGTTTTGCCCTGTGCACCATAGGCAGGTGTCTTTGTTTACTTTGGAAGCATATATGAGGCCAGTTGGTTTCTAGATAAAACTGGAGATTGACACAAAGTCAGGGGCCCCTTGTCTCTTTTCTTTCCCTTTTCCTTATAGACTTGTTCATTTTTTTTTCAAGGTGTACAACATGACGGTTTAATATATGTATTCCCTTGTCCTCTTAGGTTCTGTGGATGCTCTGTTATTGACTCTGCCCAGCTATAGCCCACCCTCTTGTTTCACCCTTCATTTGCTGTATGGACCTTATTAAAATACTTACTTAACGAATAATTAATGCAGAGTTAGCTTCTTGTAATTTTTGTTTTTTTGGATACCTGCCCTATTAGAGATTTTAGAGGTGTCTTTGACAGGGAGGGGATGTTTTTCATGAGGCACTTTGTTAGCTTCTTTCCAAAATAAAATTAATATATTCTTTTAATTAATAGAGGTGCATAGAAATGACTTGTCAGATTGTGATTGCCTAGGAATTTGCCAGTACTATTTTACTCATTCAATCCTAGCCTGTTTTCAAAATTTTCCCCTCTTCTTAGTGTCTCCTATGCTTTTAGATCGTACATGGAAGCAACAACCCTAAAAACAACCTTTTGTATTTCATTTTCAAAAGCTGAAGGTCCACATATACTTTGCATGCCACCTGTGTGCTCTCTTCTGCTCTTCCCACTGGTTCTTTTAAGTTTTCCTTTTACTTGTTGGATATTACAGATGTCCTGCCTACATTTATATTGTGTTATACTTTAAACTTTGTCATAGTTGTGTTTGAAAACTAGGTATGAAAAAGAAATTTTAAAGAAAATTGTCTCCTGAAGATATTTTGCTTTTATTAAAATGTAACTTATTGGTTTAGGATTTAATTTGTTGCTATGGAATACCAAAGCATAAAAGCAAAGGTAGACTTAAATGTTCAGTTACCCTACTCCCCCCAAAGAAAAGCAACCTTGAAATAATACATCGGTGAAACAATTTTAGAAATTGTTTTGTTAATACTTCTACTGTACTGTACTTAGACAAGATTCAGAGCTTCCCTCTGCTTTTTAAAAATGGGCATATAGTAGTTATTTCCTTAATAGTAACTTCACTGACGATCAGGAGGACCTTTTTTAGGGTATGCTATCTGAATGAGATATCTACCTACTGGGTTGCATACCTCCACGTGGTAGGGAGTAGGCACCCGTAACAAGACCATGCTATCTGGAGTTCCATCTTAACCCAGAGGCTGGACTCTATGTTTATAGCCCCTGCTGTCCATCTGGATTTTTGTGCCTGTTTATATAGATCATTACACGTTTGAAGGGTAGGGACGGGGTCTGGCGAAGTGAAATATAAACCTTTAAAGCCATGTGGTTGATGGGAGAACATACTGCCGATATATCTTATAAGGGGTTAATATCCAAAACTTAGAAAGAACTTAAAAATTGATTTTAGAGAGAGGAAGGGAGAGGAAGAGAAACACTGATGTGAGAGAGAAGCATCGATGGATTGCCTCTTGCACATGGCCTGACTAGTAACATCAGTTTATGTTGTTCATTATATTTCACAAATGAGTGAGATCATGTGATATTTATCTTTTGAACCCACAACCTGGGTATGGGCCCTGACTGGGAATTAAACCTGCAACCCTTTGACCGTTAGGTGCACTGGACAGCGCTCCAACCATTGAACCACAGTAGCCAGGGAGATCAAGTTTTGATGCTATAAAATTTTAGCCTATTCATGGACCAGAACACATACAGGAAACTCCATTTACAAGTTAGGTATACCATCTTTTCAGAGAGTAGGAATTAAATAATTTGTCTTACGTCTCAATGTGCTTTGAAGGCTAAGAAGTGGAGGTCTATGTCTGGTGCCCAATTGCTGAACCTGATGTTATTCTTAGTTTTTATTGAGTTTCATATTTTTGTTTATCAACCCAGTATGTTATTTTAATTCTTTTTTTTTATTAAACAACTAAATTTCAGCCTGAATTAAACTTAAGTTTTATACTTCTACAACTTTTTCTCTCTACTTCTATACTTGCTGGAATTAAAATCCGTATATGAAGAGGAACTTATGTATAGCTCTAGACTTAATGTCCTGGTATAAGACAATAGCTGAGTTTAGTCTTCTGGAAATAAAAGAACACGTTGAAGCAACAGCTCATTAAAAATATGTCCCAACCTTACAAGTGATTCCACCTATTTTGCAGAAGAGAAATAGTCCATCAGAGCTTAGTGAATCGCCTAAAGCCACAAGTGGAGGTTATATGTGGGCATTATTGGGAAATCAGCAGTTCCCGTTGGGGACACATCCTTTGTTTCATTTAAGTATGAGGTGTTGGACCCCAACCACCCCTTTCCTGCTGCCTCTGTAATTACAGCACAGAACCAAATGCCATCCTGAGTTTGAATCTGACCATGACATCTTTTGCTCTTTTCGTTTTGACCTAATCCCCACATCTGTGGAGACAGTGTTTACCTCAAGGAATTTTGTGATAATTAATTTAGGTTTAATTTTTAATTGACAAGGTCTCTAGAAAGAAAGAAACATTCCTTTTTACTTATTTCTTTTTCATTTGACTGATGTTTTGACCAAATTTAGAACTTAGTAGAATTTTTTTTTCATTTTATGAAGTAAAGTCCAGTATATATTAATGTGAAGGTTGGTATATGTATTACTCATCATGTGATACAGATTAACACTTATATACTTAATCAGTATAACGCTTTATGCTAAGTGTGAAGCTGCTTAATAATCAAATGATTATTAATTTAGAACTCAACATTGTCAAATAGGAAAAGGTCATCAGAAATATTAAAATAATGTATTTGAAAAGTTTAGCCCAGTGGTCGGCAAACTCATTAGTTAACAGAGCCAAATATCAACAGTACAACGATTGAAATTTCTTTTGAGAGCCAAATTTTTTAAACTTAAACTATATAGGTAGGTACATTGTTATTAACTTAATTAGGCTACTCCTAAGGCTTAGGAAGAGCCACACTCAAGGCGCCAAAGAGCCGCATGTGGCTCGCGAGCCGCAGTTTGCTGACCACGGGTTTAGCCTAGTTCAGTGACGGCGAACCTATGACACGTGTGTCAGAGGTGACACGCGAACTCATTTTTTTGGTTGATTTTTCTTTGTTAAATGGCATTTAAATATGTAAAATAAATATCAAAAATATAAGTCTTTGTTTTACTATGGTTGCAAATATCCAAAAATTTCTATATGTGACACGGCACCAGAGTTAAGTTAGGGTTTTTCAAAATGCTGACCCGCCGAGCTCAAAAGGTTCGCCATCACTGGCCCTCGTTCAAATGTAATGTATATTAAAAGGTTTTTATAATTTGATATGTGATAAAATGTTTTGCTTGTCTATCTTGGTCTTATATTAATTTAGATGCTTTACAGTTTTTATCTTGCCTGTCTGTTTTTTAGATAAGGTTATCTAGTTTATTTTGACAATAACTTAATTGTAAAATAACCTAACAGTGTTATCCCTGGTGTGCCTTAAATGACAGGTCTTAAAGGGCTGGTCTTTTGGAATCCAGGATCCATCCACTTTTTAACTTTTAGCTGTAATTCTTTTGACTTTTTTTTTTTTTTTTTTTACATTTTCTTCTTATTGAGAGAGAAGAGCTCTATTTTGAATAACATGATATGTTAAAGAATTATTTTCATAATACCATTTAGTTAAATTGGCCATATAAATGATCATGGAGCTCAAGTTCAGGGTCTAAAAGGAGGAACACTTTGGCAGCCTTTGGCTCTAATGAAAGTAAAACACTGCCAGTTCTGGTAATGAATGTTAGTTAGCAAGCTAGTGGTGCACATAACTGGTATGTTTCCTGTGTTTTGTGTACTGGTGATTATATTTAGAACTGGAGAATGAACTGGAGCGTTTTATTAGCAGAAAGCTTCAGGTACACAAAAATTATAACTAGTGTGGCCATTGAGGCTAATACTACATCCATCTTGCTCAAATATTTTTTGTTTTGTTTTTACTTTGTGATAATTGAATTAATCAAAAGGCTGTGTATTTAATTATAAAATAAGCCACTTATTCACAGAAGAAAAATCTCTAGGTGCATGGAAGTGAAAATGTGTGGGAACGAATTAAATATGTGGTCTCTGGCACATGGCCTTTCGGGAATATATTGAAGGGCTCCTCCTACCTTCTCCCCTTTTACTCTCAGCCTTCCCTATTTTACCCTCAAAAAGTAGGATTTCTTTGTGCCTTTGTGATCTCAGAATTCCAGTTCAGCTTCTGGAACATAAGTTTCTTTCTTGCTGTGTTTTGGGTATTTACAATGTTCAGTAAAGCTGAATAATTTTATAGCACTTTGCCAATAGGTGCCACCATCTTACACAGAGTATTCCAGCCATGCCTTTAAGACTTTGGTTCACATTAGAAGAATTCAATCTCATTTATCAGTGCTTTATATGGCTTAGTATATAAAAAGAGGCTTTTGGCAGGGGTAGAATTGTTTTAGAAATATAAAATAAGAATGATAAGCAGAATTGAAGTTGTGAAAAAAACTGGGGGAGGGCCTTAGAGATAAAGTTTTGACTGTGTAGTTGGATTGTGTCTGTTTTGCATGGTGGTAAAACAGGTTAACAAAAGCAGTGTATATGGGTAGCTGGAGAACCATCATTGCTATGCATATCCAGTCTGGGACTGTTGAATCTTAGAGCTTTGACATGTGTCCAAAACCAGGAGGCTTTCAGACTGTTGGCCTGGTTTGGATGATCATAAAAAAGACAGTTTTCACTTGGAATGAAAGAGACTGAGGATTCAGTAACTAAGGAGTTTGGTAACCCAAAGTATTTAGATAAATCTGATTTGCATGTTTCTTTAAAATAGCTATCACTTGTCTCAATTTTATTTCTTTGAAAATTGGTTATTTTTACATTTTATGATAGAATAGGTAATACTTGCTTTAATGTAGTCAGATTTTTATGTCAGATCAGTAAAAATATTCACTAACCTCTTAAAAATTATCTAAGCGATTTTTTTTGTTATATGGGTATTTAAAACTCACACATTTCTCCAGTCTTTTGTGAATCCTTCTACTAATTTGTCCTTTAGGCAAAACTAGCATGTTCTTGCAGAGATAAGCTCTTTATAAGAGGGGACTCCACTATACAAACTATTTGGTGCTTTGTTTTCACTCCTGTATCTTAGAGGATGTTCCCTATCAGCATATATAGCTTCATTATTTATTTTTTCTTTATTGATTAAGGTATTACATATGTGTCCTTATCCCCTCATTGCCCCCCACTCATGCCCTCACCCCCCTGGTGTCTGTGTCCATTGGTTATGCTTATATGCATGCATACAAGTCCTGTGGTTGATCTCTCCCCCTTACCCCCACCCTCTCCTACCTTCCCTCTGAGGTTTGATGGTCTGATGCTTCTCTGTCTCTGGATCTGTTTTTGTTCATCAGTTTATGTTGTTCATTATATTTCACAAATGAGTGAGATCATGTGATAGTTCTCTTTCTCTGACTGACTTATTTCGCTTAGCATAATGCTCTCCAGTTCCATCCATGCTGTTGCAAATGGTAAGAATTCCTTTTTTACCACAGCGGAGTATTCCATTGTGTAGATGTACCACAGTTTTTTAATCCACTCATCTGCTGATGGGCACATAGGCTGTTTCCAAATCTTAGCTATGGTAAATTGTGCTGCTATGAACATAGCAGTGCATATATGCTTTCTGATTGGTGTTTCTAGTTTTTTGGGATATATTTCTAGAAATGGGATCACAGGGTCAAATGGGAGTTCCATTTTTAGTTTTTTGAGGAAACTCCATACTGTTCTCCACAGTGGCTACACCAGTCTGCATTCCCACCAGAAGTGCATGAGTGTTCCTTTTTCTCCGCATCTGTCGCCAGCACTTGTTGCTTGTTGATTTGTTGATGATAGCCATTCTGACAGGTGTGAGATGGTACCGCATTGTCGTTTTGATTTGCATTTCTTGGATGATTAGTGACTTTGAGCATGTTTTCAAAAGTCTCTTGGCTTTCCCTATGTCCTGTTTCTAAAAGTATCTATTTAAGTCAGTTGCCCATTTTTTGATTGGGTTCTTTATCTTTCTTTTGTTAAGTTGTATGAGTTCCCTGTAAATGTTGAAGATTAAACCCTTATTGGTGATAACATTGGCAAATATGTTTTCCCATGCAGTGGGCTTTCTTGTTGTTTTGTTGATGGTTTTTTGTTTTTTTTCTGCTGTGCAGAAGCTTTTTATTTTGATGTAGTCCCACTTGTTTATTTTCTCTTTAGTTTCCATTGCCCTAGGAGCTATATCGGTGAAGATATTACTTCGGCATATGTCTGAGATTTTGCTGCCTGTGGATTCCTCTTAGATTTTTATGGTTTCCCGTCTTATGTTTAAGTCTTTTATCCTTTTTGAGTTTATTTTTGTGTATGGTGTAAGTTGGTGGTCTAGTTTCATTTTTTTTGCATGTATCTGTCCAGTTTTCCCAGCACCATTTATTAAAGAGACTGTCTTGACTCCATTGTATGCTCTTGCCTCCTTTCTTGTTGTTTTGTTGATGGTGTATGGTATGACGCTCCAAACACACCGGCCAGGGCAAGTTAGTTCATTTTTCTTAATGGCTACATGGTGCATGTTGGAAATCCATCATATATAATTGACAATACAAATTCTTAAATCAATATAGAGATTATTTTAATATAAGCAAAAATGTGAAAGTCTGGTATCTTGTTATATTGATATGCTTGGATTCTTTGTCAGCATTATGGTATTGATACAAATGATTTTTCTGAATTTATCCATTATGTTCATAGTTTGCAAACAACTGCTGATTCACTATTCTGATTTTTCTATAGAGGAATAGATTAAAAGTGAGGTTGTTGCCGAAACCGGTTTGGCTCAGTGGATAGAGCGTCGGCCTGCGGACTGAGAGGTCCCAGGTTCGATTCCGGTCAAGGGCATGTACCTGGGTTGCGGGCATATCCCCAGTGGGAGATGTGCAGGAGGCGGCTGATTGATGTTTCTCTCTCATCGATGTTTCTAACTCTCTATCTTTTCCCCTTCCTCTCTGTAAAAAAATCAATAAAATGTATTTTTTTTTTTTTAAAAAAAAGTGAGATTGTTATCTTAATACAGCAGTAGTAGATAGTGCAGTGGCCTTTTGTGTATGGAATGTTATTAAAAAATAAGTCACTGGCCCTAGCTGGTTTGGCTCAGTGGATAGAGTGTCGCCCTGCAGATCCTGGGTTCAATTCTGATCACATGCCCAGGTTATGGGCTTGATCCCCAGTAAGAGGACATGTAGAAGGCAGCCAATCATCATTGATGTTTCTCTCTCTCTCTCCCTCTCCCTTCCTCTCTGAAATCAATGAAACTATATTAAAAAAAAATAACTCACCAGGTGGTATTGGGATGTGTGATGTCTGATAGGCTGAGGGAGTTTAAGAAGAAGGGGTGTCATGAGAACTCACACTGGGAGCAGCGAGGGGGCTCTTGGACCTTTCCTGCCCAGCCCTGAACTTTGTCACAGGTGACACGGAGTGGCGTGTGTGTAATGAATGCTGACTTCTGTTTAGCTGAAACAATAGGGTGCTTTAATAATTTTTAGAGCTTCTCTATTATAATTACCTTTTCAATCTTCTTTGTGCATATAAAGCATATGTTATGTTACAGTGAATGCTCACATTTAAAGGAGAAGGTTGCAGACTGAACAGTAAATCTCTTTTGATGGTTTTACTCATTGGCTTAGTTGGTTTCAGCCCTTCGGAGTGTCCTTAGTCATATTGGCAAGTATGTTTTTCTGCCTCCCGTGGTCATGAAGTGAGCACACATGCAAAATGTGGTTACACTGACTTCTGTCAGGTTGGGTCCTAAGCATCCAGCCATGTGACTGGCTGATGTAAGATTCAGAAATAACTCCAGTAATTTCTAAATATGAGTTTCATTTATTTTGTTTTCTCCAATGTCATCAAGTCTTGCACACCTACCTATTTCTGCATTAGTGAGTGAAGGACTTCTTTTTTCTTTAAAGGAAGGACAAACAAGGAATCCTGATGATTTATAAAAACTGGGTAATCCACTTAATTAAGGCAATGATAATTAATGGTGTCTTGGGAACAGTGGCTGTAACCTGCATCACAAGATGTACTGTTTTTAACATAATTTTGTTAAGTAGTCTTAATCCTAGACTCACGCCCTTTAGGAGAAACTTAACACAGCTGGCAGCCTGCCTTTCACACACACTGCCTTTCTCCTCCAACGTCCTTCCCGCATACTCCCCTCTGTAGAGACGTTGGGAACATACTAGCATTAGTTTACCTGGTTTTCCAGCTGCTTTTCACATTGCTCTAAAATGTATTCTTGTACAATTCTAGATTCTTCATAAATACTACTGCTTTATGTCTCTGGCCATCTATAAATGGATAATTTTACAAGGTAACCTGCTTTTCTTTTTCTAGTGAGAATAAAAATACCTCTTTTCACCCTGGCAGGTGTGGCCTAGTTGGTTGAATATCGTCTCAACACCGAGAGGTCACTGGTTCAATTCCTGGCCAGGGCACATGCCCAGGTTGTGGGCTCCATCCTCAGTAGCGGTCCTGGGGGAAGCAGCCAATCCATGTTTCTCTCTCATGGATGTTTCTCTTTCTCCCTCTTCCTTTCTATTTATCTAAAATCAATAAAAACATTTAAAAAATACCTCCTTTCCCTTTTTTATTCTTTACTTAAGATGCAGCTTTGATGATGATGAGATCACATCATCAAAAAGTTTTCAGATTTATTACTTTCCTTTGTACATATTCTCTCTCTCTCTCTCTCTCTCTCTCACACACACACACACACACTCACGCACACGCACTTGCACGTGCACACACACATGCCACTGTGAAGAAGTGAAGTTGGATATTCGTATCTCTGTTTTACAGATGAGGACACTAACAGAGCTAGAAATGATTTTCTTAAAGTCACATAGCTTAGTTAGGAACGGAACCATATCACTAACTAGATCAGTGATGGCGAACCTATGACACGCGAACTCATTTTTTTGATTGATTTTTCTTTGTTAAATGGCATTTAAATATATAAAATAAATATCAAAAATATAAATCTTTGTTTTACTATGGTTGCAAATATCAAAAAATTTCTATATGTGACACAGCACCAGAGTTAAGTTAGGGTTTTTTAAAATGCTGACACGCCAAGCTCAAAAGGTTCGCCATCACTCAACTAGATCATTTTATTCCCAGACTAATGCTTTTTACACTGTACTTTGCTGTCTACCTTGTTTATTTAAAAAGTTTTTTTCTTAAACAATTCCTCTGCTAGAGGAATTCTTAGTAAATATCCTTCTGTTAGATATATATTATTCCAAAATAATTTTTTTAAAATATGTTTTTATTGATTTCAGTAAGAAGAAGGGGGAGGGAGAAGGGGAAAGAAATATCATTGATGAGAGAGAATTTTCCATTGGCTGCCTCCTGTATGCCCCCACCAGGGACTGAGCCCGCAACCCAGGCATGTGTCCTGACTGGGAATCTAACCATGACACATGGGTTGATGCTCAACCACTGAACCACACCAGCCAGGCTCCAAGATAATTTTTTAACTGTTCCCACTTGTTGAACATTTAGATTTTTCAGTTTGTCACTATAAAAACAATATTGAGTGGACACAGTCTTGTTTTCCTTTTGGGTAGATTCCTGGAAGATGTCTTGGGTCAAAACATATAAATATTTTAAAGATTCTTGAGCACTGCACAATTGTTTCCCCTGAGGGGATGTTCTGATTTCATTATTCCTTCATATTAACCTACTATTCACATAACAGAAAGCTTGACAGGGTGTAATTAAAGCCTTTGCCTACGGAGATTGGAGTCCCTGGTTGTTATTTATTAGTTTAACGGTTATCATCAACACCATTTCTATAAAAATTACCTGTTTTTTGTGATGGCAGTAGGAGATTTTGAGATTATGATCTTTTGTATTGTTTTGCTCTTTTCCTGATCATGTAATTTATGACAGCAGTTCTGTAAGGACATCCGTATTTACATTTACATTCAACTGCTTCCATTTCCTGCAGCTCAACTGAACAGAAAAAAAATTGAAATATTAGGGACCATTGTTTTTAATTAGTAAGTCTCCTCAAATGGCTGGGAGATGGTATCAGTTTATAGAACCAGAAAGAGGTATTTTATGATAGTTATAATTAGCATTTACTCTCTTAGGGTAGGAGACCAGTAAATTCAAGAGTCACATATGTTTGAATTAAATACCCTCTGCCCCTCATTATACATATGGCCAGGACAATTAATTTAGACATCTTTGGGCCCTGACTGGGAACTGATCTGGCGATTCTTTGGTGCACGAGACACGCTCAACCAATTGAGCCACACTAGCCAGTGTATTATTCATCTTTTTTAACCCCCCAAAAAAATTATTTCCTAAAGATGAGTGTTTGGGGGAAGCCCGATGCTTGCTTCTAGTTTTAAAGCTTAAAACATGTGTAAATTTCGCAATTCATTGATTTGCATAGCTGATTCCTCTTCCTGGAAGAGTCCTACCAGAAGGCTATTCCCAAGATACTGGTATGGTAACTTCTCCTTCAGGTTTTGCTCAACTCATTCTCAAATGTGTTCTGCTTAATTGCCTTATTTAATACTAGAGGCCCAGTGCATGAAAACTGTGCACTGCTGAGGGGGGGAGTCCTTCAGCCCAGCCGGCGCCCTCTCACAGTCCGGGACTCCTGGGGGGATGTCCGCCTGCTGGCTTAGGCCTGCTTCCCACAGAGATCAGGCCTAAGCCAGCAGTCAGACATCCCTCTTGCAGTGCGGGCCTCTCGCAGTCTGGGACCCCTCGCTCCTTACTGCATGCCTGCAGCAGAGGCAGGAGAGGCTGCCACCACCGCCGCTGTGCTTGCCAGCTGTGAGCCCGGCTTCTGGCTGAGTAGTGCTCCCCCTGTGGGAGCACACTGACCACCAGGGGCCAGCTCTTGCATTGAGCGTCTGCCCCCTGGTGGTCAATGTGCATCATAGCAACCAGTCGTTCCACCGTTCGGTCAACTTGCATATTAGGGTTTTATTATATAGGATTACAGTCTCCCTTCCCTATCTGAATTTCTCATACCCTGCTCTTTTTCCTGTAGTATTTTCCACCTCCTAACATTCTATATAATTTATCTACCTATTATGTTCATAGTTTACTAGAGGCCCGATACACGAAATTCGTGCAGCGGGCTTGGCCCTCACAGCTGGCTTTGTCCAGAAGGTCGGAAGTTTGTTCAGCTGTCCGGGCTAATTAGCATATTATGCTTTTATTATTATAGATTGTCTGTCTCTTCCCTCAAATAGAAGCTCCACAAGGTAATTTTTGTTTTGGCACATCTCAAATACCTAGACCAATACATGACTCCAATCAGCGCCAAGACTGGCTAAAGGAGGAATGTGTGGAAGAGGCTGACCAGAGAGAGCCTTTTAATTTAAAGTACATTTGCTTTTTATATTTTATATAAAATATTTTATATATTTTGTATTTATACATGTTAGCCAGTTCACTGAACACTTCTCTTGCTTTTGTAGGCTATTTTTAGTAAGCGGAATTGAACCCAAGCATCTGGTCCCAGATGACCATTGTACCACATTGCCTCACAGTAGGCTTTATTGTTGGCCTTTGTAATGTTTCTATGCATTCTTACTACATCTTGCTTCATTTAAAAAATTTTTTTTATTGATTTCAGAGAGGAAGGGAGAGAGAGATAGAAATATCAACGATGAGAGAGAGTCATTGATTGGCTATCTTCTGCACGCCCCACAATGGGGTTCGAGCCCACAACCTGGGTATGTGCCCTGACCCAGAATCAAACCATGACCTCCTGACTCATAGGTCAACCACTGAGCCATACCAGTTGGCCTTGCTTCATATTTAACCTGTTATTTTTATTCTAGTACTTAAATCTTATCCTGTCTCATGCCCAGTTTCTAAAGAACCCATGTCTGTCTGTATATGATTTGGGGGTAGAACCATCTTTACCCATGTACTTCTTCTCTGTTCCTATCTTGGTTTGCTACCGTCATCACTCCTGTTATAGAAATCAACATTCTCATCCTGTGATCAGAGAGCAAAATTCTCTCATCCTTGTTATTAACCATTCAGGGCTGGATCAGAAAGGAGCTCTTGGGAGTTCCAGAAAACCTCTTATCAGCCTTGAGCAGGTTCATATATTTCAAACTTCATATATTAATTTATTGAACTAGTTTTCACCTATTTCCTCTTAGGAATCCACTAGTAGGAAGAAATGAGGCAGAAATATAGCAGGACTTTGCACACTCACAAATGGTATGGTAGTATCAAAGTTTACATACATGTATCTCAGTAATGTAATTGGTATCTAAGTTAAAATTTAGCATTTAATTTAATATTTGCAAGAATTAATTTCTCAAGCAACTAAACAAGTAATGTCAATTTAAAGAGAAAAATAGGTAAGATCACATTTTTATAAGCTAATAAAGATATTTTGCCTTTGATATATTTCCGAAAAGAGGACTACGTAGGGTAGGGGAACTGGGAAGAGAGATTATCACAGTGCAAGAAATGGGCACTTATGCTTGACCTGTGTGGCTCAGTGGTTGAGTGTTGACCTATGAACTAGGAGGTCATGGTTCTGTTCCTGTCAGGGCATAAGCCCAGGTTGGGGGCTTGATCTCTAGTGGGGGGCATGCAGGAGGTAGCCAATTAATAATTCTCTCATCATTGATGTTTCAATCTCTCTCTCCCTCTACCTTCCTCTCTGAAATCAATAGAAATATATTTTAAAAAAGAAAAAAAGAAATGGGCACTTAGTTATGTCTCCATTTGACAACTGCCTAGTCTAATAAAAAGCAAGTGAAGTAGTTGGGAATAGGTTCTTTTCTTTTAAATATATTTGTATTGATTTCAGAGTGGGAGAGAGAGAAAAACATCAATGATGAGAATCATTGATCAGCTCCCTCCTGCATGCCCCCTAGTGGGATCGAGCCTGCAACTCACGTATGGTCCATGACTGGAATCGAACCCTGACCTTCCGATTCATAGGTCCACACTCAACCACTGAGACATACTGGCCAGGCAGAGAATTAAGTCTTTTTAAAAAGGCTCAAGTTGTTTCGTTCCATTTAGCCTGGAAAGAAGAGGGAGAGCTATGACTTGGTGTAGCATTTTAGTGATGAGGAAGATTATTGACTATCAGACTTTTAAGCTACCTGGTTGCCTCAGGCGATTGAGCCTGGTCCTCCCACTCCCCCCCCCCCCCCTTTTTTTGTATAGGACACAGTGGAGGTCTTTTCTCAGGAACTGCTCAAGGGTAAGTTCACAATGACAATAAAGCTGTGGACTGGTTCCAGGCCTTGGCTTGCTGAATTAGTACACTGGGGAAATGTTGACCTTGGCACTGATCAGAGCACCAAATTCTTTTCTTTGCATTGTTTTGCATTTCTTGCAAGCCCTTGCTGGATTGTGCTCTACCAGATAGTGACAGTACACTGAATATTCTGCTAAATACGGAATAGGCTTTTGAAAGAATTAACTGCAGACAAGGTAAGCAAAAATTATTTTTAGTACAAAAAGATTTACCCCGCCCTGACCAGTTTTGCTTAGTGGATAGAGCGTCGGCCTGTGGACTAAAGGGTCCCAGGTTCGATTCTGGTCAGGATCATGTACCTTGGTTGCGGGCACATCCCCAGTGGGGAGTGTGCAAGAGGCAGCTGAATCGATGTTTCTCTCTCATCGATGTTTCTAACTCTCTATCACTCTCCTACCTTCCTCTCTGTAAAAAATCAATAAAATATATTTAAAAAAAAAAAAGATTTACCCCATGAATCCTTTAAACAGCGAAGTCCCCTAATGCTCCTAAGTATGATTGATTATATACAGTGTTTGAGAAATAAATATATTAAATATAACAAGGAAATCTCTTGGCAGTGTGTAAACATACACCCAACCTCACTTCATTTCCATATGAACTAACATTATCAAGTGGTATATTAGCGTATTATATGCACAGTATATAATACGAGTAAATGGCATAGCAGTAGAGTTTGTTATGGCTGGCCTTTACAAATGTTATCTTTTATTGATTGGTAACTGGATTGTATTGTTGAGAGAGAAAGTAACCTTTATGATATGAGTTCTTTTAAATTTTTATAAATTGCTTATGGTCTGGTAGCGGTCAGTTTTCATAAATGTTCACATATATTTTTTCATATATAATTTATATACGTACACATGCGTGTGTATATATCCTATATAATAAAGAGCTAATATGCAAATGGTCGCATACCATCATGGAGTAATGGCTCAGACTCTTAAACACTGGGGAGAGAGGAATGAGGACCAGCCAGGCACAAATGAGCTTGCAAGAGAGGAATGGGGATGCCCTGAGGTCCCCTGTGGCTGCGGCCAGCCCGGGCAAAGCCAGCCTGGGTCCTGGGTGCCTGTGGCCGGCCAGAGGGAGGGAAGCCCAGGTCCTGGGTGCCTATGACTGGCTGGAGGAGGGAATCCTGGGTCCCAGGTGTGGTGCAAGGCAGATGTGGTTAGGGGCGATCAGGCAGGCAAGTAGGCAAGCAGTTAGGAGCCAGTGGTCCCAGATTGCGAGAAGCAGTTGGACATCCCTCGAGGGTTCCCGGATTGGAGAGGGTGCAGGCCTGGCTGAGGGGACTCCCCCCCCCCCCCCACCGCCCCTGTGCACGAATTTCATGCACCGGGCCTCTAGAGTGTGTGTGTGTGTGTGTGTGTGTGTGTGTGTGTGTGTGTGTGTATAAATTAGAGTGCCACAAGAGATTTAGGTCCTACAGAAAATTGAGTGGCCCTTCTCAGTTCTCCCAAGTATGGTACATAGCTGGTATTACTTTAGATGCACAGGAGCTAAGGCATCCATTGTATATAAAGAGTAGAAAGAAATAAACATGATAGCCCAGCTGGTGTGGCTTAGTGATTGAACGTTGACCTATGAACCAGGAGGTCATGGTTTGATTCCCAGTCAGGGCACATGCCCAGGTTGCAGGCTCAATCCCCAGTAGAAGGCAGCCAGTCAATGATTCTCTCTCATCATTGAGGTTTCTGTCTCTTTCCCCTCCCATCCTCTCCAAAATCAAATTTTAAAAAAGAAATAAGCATGATGAACTGCTAAAGATTTTTATAAATGACTAAATTTATATCCACATACTTATACCCATCATCAATACAGCCTGTTTTCTAGATAGCAGTATATTTTGAATATCTGTGATTTTATTTATTAATTTTTAGATGAAGTAAGGTGCTTTTTAAAAACTTCATTGATGTATAACTCACATGCCATACAATTTACTCATTTAAAATATGCAAGTCAGTGTTTTTTAGTAAGCTCACAGTGTTGTGCAACCATCATTACACCTAATTTTAGAACATTTTTATTACCCCCAAAAGAAACCCATTAAGCAGTCACTTCCCATCCTCCCCCACTCTCCCCTTTCCCACAAACAAACACTAAACTATTTTATGTCTCTATGGTTTTGCTTATTCTGGACATTTCATATAAATGCAATCATACAAAATGTGGTCTTTGTCTCTGGCTTCTTTCACTTAGCATAATGTTTTCATGGTTCATCCATGTTGTAGCATGTCATTCCTTTTATTGCTGGATAATACTTCATTGTTTGGATATACCACATTTTCATTATCCACTCACCAGATGGACATTGGGGTTGTTTTTGGTTATGAGTATCGTGTCTATAAACATGCAAGTATAAATTTTTGTGTGAGTGAATGTTTTTTATCCAAGAAAGTGTTCTTCAACATAGATATCACCCAGTACAAAAAGGCATACAACTTACATCAGAACTGTTTCATTTGTTCTGAGATTTATATATATTTAAATATTTTTATTGATTTCAGAGAGGAAGGGAGAGGGAGAGAAAGATAGAAACATCAATGATGAGAGAGAATTGTTGATCACAACCCACATGGAGACTGAGCCTGCAACCCAGGCATGTGCGCCAGCCAGAGTCTAACCATGATCCCCTGATTCATAGGTTGACCCTCAACCACTGAGCCAACACCCGCCAGGCTTGTTCTGAGATTTAAATGGTTGGTGGTAGGGGCAGAATGGTTGAGAGGGGAACTAATACTTATTGAGTGTCCACCCTGGACCAAGCACTTTGTTGGGAACTCTGCATACATCATCTCACTTAATTCTGTTAACAGTCCTGTGTGACAAGTACCGGTTTCCTCATTTTACAGATGGACAAACAAGGACCCAAGAACTTTAAATAACTTGTCCAAAGAGTCATAGCTAATAAGTGATGAGCCAGGCTTACAATATAGACGCATCTGACTTCCGGAGCATCACACAGAAATGGAGGAGTCAGAAAAGTTTAAACATAAGAAAAATTTTTTAATGGATAGTCTTACTTCTTTTACCAAATCAGGTCTTTCCAATGACTGACTTCTCTTTCTTTCCTTTACTTGATGATATTTCTTTTCTACTACTGAAGAGGCCGTTGCTCTATGCCTGTATATTCAGTAGAAAATCTTTTGGCTGAGTGAGGGTCTTTTGTCCAAGCACAGTCTTACATGAAGCCTGATTGAGTATAGTCAGTAAAAGCAGAGTTGCTCTGGTTGAAGCTTAGAGAATTTCCTAGAATTACTAATGGTTCTGGTACAGCTTTTAGTCTGGAAACGAGGAAGAACATTTCTCACACAGCTTGCTTATTTCCAGACGGTAGTCCTTAAACAACTGGCAAATTAGTAATTGGAATTTGTATTCACATATCTATTTTTAACTGATAGTTTGTTTATATAATATTTTGATGGGGGACTCTTAACATATCAAATGGTTGCTGTTTAACTTTAAGAATAAAAATAAACACAAGTACAATATAGAAATGTCATTTTGATTGTGCTAAAACCTTTCATGGAAACAGCGTGTATCAGAAGTATTAACACTAGCACAATGTATTGATGAATCCAGTTCAAGGCTCATAATGTGTGTACTTAAGTGATCTTATTAGTTTAAGAGTTGATTTGCAATACTCTGATTTCAAGTAAGTAAACCAGTACTTTGTAAGCATTCAGCCTAGATAAAAATCTCATGGACATAAGACTGGCTGTGAAAAAAATATTTATTAAGAGGTTTAATAGTAAAAAGTTTATAAGGGTGTATCTCACCTAGGTTATAGTTAAATTTGCTTTTAAAAGTTTTAGTGCCATGGTTTGTGGTTCTGGTGGAGACATCAAGTAGCAATTGCTGCTGTTGACTGGAAGTCATCTCATTTACTATGTATTTTTTGGATTATGGGTTTGACTGTATGTAACAGAGACCCCAAATAATAAGTACTTACACAAGACAGAAAGTTATTAATATGTCATGTTTAGTAGCCAGCACTAGTGTGGCAACTCCGCTCATGAGGTCAGTGGGCTTTAGGCTCTTTCTATCCTGTGCCCTCACTGCCCTTGGATCTGGCCATCACCCATGGTCCGAGATGGCTGATCACCACAGTCCCATGTCAGCCAGCAGGAAGGAGAAAAGGAACGGGCATGCTCTTTCCCTTTAAGAGCAGGACCTGGAAGTTGCACATATTCTTTTTGTCCAGACCACATTGGCCACGCCTAGTTATGAGGGGACTGGGAAATGTGGTCTTTACCCTGAGTGGCTGTTTTGTCCAGCTAAATATTTCATTATGGAAGACAAAAGAAGAGGTGATGGGCGACACTTGTTTCTCCTTCAAGCCCTTAGCACACAAACTGCTTATGCTTGGCTTTTATAATGATGTTGCCTCATCTTTCATGTTCTATTAAAACATTATAATTACATCCTTTAAAAAGCTTTATTCTGAAAAAACAGCATTACAAAAACACTTATTTCAAATGGAAAAGGGAATAGGAAATAATAGTTTAAATTGACAAAGTATTTAAATCCAAGAATAATAATAATAAACTTACCATTCTAAGTATAAAGCTGTAACACCTAAACATAATTGAACATATCCAACATTTGGTTGTTTCTAGCTCTTCTTCTGGAATAATAGCTTTTTCTTATTACCCCTACTATCATTAATATTCACATTTCCATATATAGTGACAGCATTCAGAGTTTGTTATTTTTTCTGTAATTATTTTTAGATATGTGGTGGGGTGGTGGTGGTTGGGGGATGAGTTTAGGGAAAGAATGGTATACTTGGTTTTTCATTATTACTGAGGATAAGTAGCAGTAGTGTTTTTTCCCTTTTCATTCCTAACTTTGTGATTAGTACATTGAGTGAAGTACAGGAAATATCTGTTCAAACTCTGAAGTATTATTCCTTGCATTGTTGTTTTTGCTATTTTAAGAAGGAATTTGCTGCTGTTGTTTTTTTTTTCCTCCAAGTGAAACCACAGGAAAGAAGTAGATCTTTTGGTAATGATATTAGAGATTTAAATATCTCTATGGGAACAATAGGCACACACATTGCGGACAGAGCTAAACCATACTATGTCAGACAACCCAAAAGTTACAGCTCCTAAACAGAGGTGGCTAGGTATTTATAAAATTAGAAGTCATTCATAAGAATCCTTAAGCAGTTCATCATATTTCTTTCTTTTACTCGCCTTTTTTTGTTTTGTTAATGCTTATCTGAGGATATTTTTTTCCATTGTTTTTTAGAGAGTAGAAGGGATGGGGGGAGGGCGCGAGAAAGAAACACTAATGTAAGAGAGATATATCTATTGGTTGCCTCCCACACATGGCAGGAATCAAACCTGCAACCTAGGTTTGTGCCCTTGATCGGGAATCAAACCCGAGACCCTCGGCGTGTGGGCCGACGCTCTAATCACTGAGAACACTGGCTAGGGCTCACCTTTTTTATCAGCTCTTGCACTACCCACACACCATGGTCACCTTTCTATTAATTACAAATCTTATTTTTATTCTTCGTTTCCCCACCCTTGCTCAGGGAACCTCTTTTCCTAAGAGTATCATTAATATTTAACGTTTATTCTTTTGCTGAGACTGCATTGAAGGGCCTGGGTTGTTTTTATTTAACCTTTAAAAATAGTGACCACCAGTTATTTACTTTAAATTTGCCCCAGTAAAAGAGGAACAGCCCCAGCAGCTGATGTCTTTTATGAATGTCTGACCTAGGGTGTGCCCTTTCGGGTTTAGGAACTCCCCTTTCCTCCCCACCACTGCCGCTTGATGGTTTTATCCTCTCCCTCCCTCTGCCTCTCCTGGTGATCCATACCTTCAGCCACTCCTTCACAGACCTGATCCCCCCTCAACTTCCACTACCAGGTCCCCCAAAGCTGTTCCTTGCACCAGCAATAATCTCTTCTCTTATAGTCTCTGCCCCTCTCCCAGACCTTTAGGAGACAATGCCCAAGAAAATTTTAGTTTCTAGTGTTTCCTCTAAAACATAAATCCATCTTCAGTCTTCTCTATTCTTTATCGCTTTCTCATGGATTTGGTTTTAATGGTTTTTTTTCTTGGTCTTTAATAGGCTCAAGGTGAGAAAAGAACAGGTAGGGAAAGTAGCAGAGAATTAGCCTAGCAGGAACCCTTTTATGTCCTCCTGATCGCCCTTCCCCGATACCTCTCAGCTCTCGCTCCTTTTGGAATCCTGTCTTTTCTTCCTGACAGTGATGTGTTCTGCCACCCAAAGATGAATCCTGAATGTATTTCCTTAGAAACTTTGTAAAGTTATAGAAATTAGGTTAATAGTAGTGCAAATCATTATTTAACAAGTATGTATGATTGCTTGCTTGATGGAATATTGATCAGTAAGTACTTGCTAGCCTGGATTCCATCCTTCCATCCTCCTTTTCTGTTAAACCCCAGTTCTATGTTATGCACACCATCAGCCTTCTCTCAGGGACTGCTGGAGAAAATCACAACACCAGAAATTGGTGCCACTAAAATTGTTTTCCTATCTCCTTGGACCATCTGCAGTGCCTGCCTGACAGACACACTACATTTCTAGTTAACTCCCTTCACCATTAGAGTAGCAGGTGTCATTTTTGAGTGCTTACTCTGTGCTAGGCACTGAGAACTTTGCATGTATCATCTCTTTAATTTTTATAACAAATGTACACCCTGTCATCTTTGTTTCACAGTTGAGGGCATTGAGGCTTAGAGAGGTTGACTTTTTTAGAAACAACTGGCAGTGCTGGGGCTGCAGTCTGTATCCATTCCCCTAGTGGCACTTGGTATCTCTACTAAAACCCTCTCCTCCAGCTCTCCAGTCCCTCAGCGAAGGGCTGCAGAGCGGCAGCTTTGAGTAGTAAAGAGCCTGGGCACCGGAGCCAGACCACCTGGTTTGAAGCTGGCTCTCCCACAAATGTATCCTTGTGCAGGTCACCTAGCCTTCCTGTGCTTCCCTTTCTCACCTGGAAACTGGGACCAGTGAAAATATTTTGAAGATTATTTTGAAGATTAAATGAGTTAACACATGTGAATGCTTTAGATGAACAGTATCTGACATGAGATAAGAACTAAATGTGTGTTAAAGGAGAAAAACAGACAGAAAACACCTTTACTCTGACTCCTACGCAGAAAGAAATTTAGAGGTCGTCAAACCAGAGCCCTGCCCCCGGTACTCCCTCAGCATCAGTACTCATTTATCCATCCACGTCTCCTTTCATAGAGAAAAAGCTATCAATAAAGTCCTACAGTGCTTCCAACCTTTTATACATCTTGACAGATACTGAAAAAGGTATTTGTTCAGTGCAATGGGATAAAAAGGCTGTTTGGTACTTGTAACTGCCTCAGCGTATCCAGCTCCTCTGAGCTCTGCCAGGCTGCCCCTAGGACTGAGGATAAACCTTTCCACACCCATAAAGAGCCCACAGAGCAAGGACACAAGGCTTCCCAGCATAGGTTGGGCAGCCCTGGAACCATCCTCAGGAGATAACCTATGCCCCCAGCTCTGGATCTTATTCCCTCTAACCTTTTCAGGAACTTCAGTCTTTAATATCAGCTACCTTGTTCCTTTGCTGTTTTTAATGTTACTGTCCTACTTAAAGCCCTTGAATGGCTTTCCCTTTATTTATAATAGAATCCCAAATCCTTCAGATGGTCTCCAGGGCCCTACAGGATTGGGCTCCCGCCACCTCCCAGCCTCATCTCCACACCACTTGTCACACTGCCTTTCAGCTGCACTCCCACCCAGACCCATCCCACTCAAGGTCTTCTAAGGGGGTCTGCTTAGCATATCACTGCAGGCCCCTTGTCCCCAGCTTTTGTTTCATTTTAAATTTTCTTGGGACTCAGCTTAAATATCACTTCCTCAGAGCCTTCCAGCTGCCCAGACTAGGTCATGTCTTGGCTTTGAACTCTGCCTTGCTCTGCGCAATGTGCCTGCTGAAATCTCTGTCAGAGCTCTCTCAGCCCCCTAGACAACTTCTGCTAGCCCTTATCAAACTTGTAATTAAGTCATTAATTATATCATTATTTTTAGATGTCTCTATGCTGGAAGAGCCTATATACTTAATGATGATGACTGTAAATTTCGGGACCATGTGATCTTCTGTCCTGTACTCTAAAGTAGTGCTTTGTAGGTAGAAAGTTCTTAGTATATGCTGGTTGAGTCATTGTTTCAACCTTTATTTAGTAGCTATTTCTACATAACATAAATTTGTCCATCTTTAAGAAAAAGGAAAACAAAAAAAAAGGCTTACTCTTGTTGACCCTATAAGCCTTCTGTCAATATTGCCCCATGTCTTGTTCAGTTTATAATAAACATATTGAAAGAAAAAATAATCTGCCCTGAGTAGTTCAGTTAGTTTAGAGCATTGTCCCCATACACCACCAAGGTTGAAGGTTTGATCCCTGGTCAGGGCACAAACAAGAATCAACCAATGAATGCATAAATAACTATAACAACAAATCCATGTCTCTCTCTCTCTCTCTCTCTCTCTCTCTCTCTATATATATATATATATATATATATATATATATATATATATGTGTGTGTGTGTGTGTGTGTAAAATTTCTTCCTCCCCCTCTCCTTCTTCCCCTCCCTAAAAATCAATAAATAAAAAATTCAAAAAACTTATTCTTAATTGGGCCACTGGTGATCTAGCTGTAAATTCAGCAGGCATTTTTCAATCTTTATTTTACATTTAATGACAGTGTACATTGTTAATCTCCTTTTCTCTTTCCCTTTCCCTCCTCTCTCATTTCCCCCTATTCCTTCCTGGTCTCCTGCTGTGTCCCTGTATTATCTCTTTTTCCTCTGCCCAACCTTTAAATGTCAGTTTTTTAAGGATTCCTTTTCTGGTCTTCTCTTCTTAGACAGTATTCCTTCTGATGATATCATGCACACCCAAGCCTTCAGCTCCCACCTCCTACACTGATGGTGAAAAATCTGTGTATCTGTCCTAGAGCTTATCTTTCAATTGTCTACTAGATATCTTCCCTTGGTTTTGACTTGCCACACATAACAGTGCCAGGCAAGTGGCATTCATTGAACATGAACCCAGAGCAGCCATAGAGCTCACTTGATCCTCATTCCTACAGATGAGGAAACTGAGGCTCAGAAAAGTATAATGGTTTGCCTAAGACCAGAGGGCCAATTGGGAGGAAAACATAACTCCCAACACCTAGGATCCAAGGCTATAATCTGTGCCAAACACATAAAGATAATCTGTTTTCTGTCTCATCGGAAAGGCCCTTTCCTCTCTCACCTAACCAAACTGCTTATTTTGTAATCCACATACTGTAGCTGAGACAGTGTTCTCCCTCCTGTGTTTTCCCCTGTGTGTCTTTGGTTTCCAGAGCAGTATGAATCAGCTACCAGCAAAAATCTTCACCTGTTTAAAAGTTTTCACGTTACTTCTGTACTTGTAAGAGGCATACTTAGATTATTTATTCATGTTTATTGATTTGAGGGAGAGAAAGAGAAAGAAAAACATTGATTTGTTGCTCTACCTATTCATGCATTCACTGGTTGATTCTTGGGTGTGCCCTGACCAGGGATCAAAACCACAACTCTGCACATCTGGACGAAGCTCGAACCAATTTAGCTACCCGGCTCGGGCCCATACTTAGACTTTTGACCAGTTGTTAATTTTATCTACACCACTGATAACGAAGCCTGACACATGCACTGCCTAATTTTTTTTACAAAGTATAAGAGAAAGTTTATTTACCAGTAGAAAGTTACAGAGGTAGGAAAAGTGAGCCCGCTGGGCGAGGAATCAGGAAGCAAGTTACAGAGGCAGAAGAAGGGCCCTTGGAGCTTAGGAGAAAGGGAGAAAGGTAAAGGTAACATGTGTGTGGGGGTTGGGAGGGGGGCGGAGATGAGGGGATCGGGAAAGGCACAGGCATGCTCCCGAAAGGGAGAGGCCCTTATTGCCTAATTTTAAAAAATTATTCTGATGGATGTCAGAATAAAAGCAGATTTAATTAAACATACCTAATTGCTCTTACAAGAAACAGTTTTTTGGTTTTCTGAGGAAAATTAAAGATGAAAGTCAGGTAAAAGAAGGACCCATAAAAAAAATTACCTTTTTTTTTCCTGACTTTTTTTTCCCTGGGAATTTTCCCCTGGACATTTTCAGTTTTAGCCCCTAAATTAAAATCACAAACAACATCCATAGTTAGATGCATGTAATCCTGTTTTGTGCATAATGGCACTGTTTTATATGCATACATTTACATATATCCATTTTAACTCATTTCTAGTGTAGAAAGTTGTGCCTCCTCTTTGATGTCAATTTTTCTTCTTTTAGACTGTTAGCACCGAAAGGCACTAACACGACTCATGTTGGCTCTTATTGCTGAGGGTCTAGCACCATAATGTGTCTTTAGAGTCACTTAATGTATTTTCCCTTTTAGTATATATACTTTTATTGACTTCAGAAAGAAAGGAAGAGGGGGAGAGAGATAGAAAATCAATGGTGAGAGGGAAACACTGATTGGTTGCCCCCTGCACACCCCCCACTGGGGGATAGAGCCTGCAACTCCGGCATGTGCCCTTGATCAGAATCAAACCCGGGACCCTTCAGTCCACAGGCCGATGCTCTATTCACTGAGCAAAACCGGCTAGGGCCTCTTCGTTTTTTTTAAGTGAGAACCTACCAACTCAGAATTTTGAAAATAACTCTTTTAAGAGTAAAGTTATTGTTAGGACTTAGGGTGGGGCTGGGGTGGTGTCAACTAAAACTAGTTGAATGTTGCTATGTGCCAGGGACTTTTGCATTTATTCCCTGATTCAAGACTCATAGAAGCGTTTAAGGTATGAGTTATACCAGTTTTACCTATTATGAAACTAAGGCAGAGTTGTTCATAACTTGTCAAGGAGCCAGTAAATGGCAGACTCAG
Source organism: Myotis daubentonii (assembly GCF_963259705.1). NCBI lineage: Eukaryota > Metazoa > Chordata > Mammalia > Chiroptera > Vespertilionidae > Myotis > Myotis daubentonii. The sequence continues at coordinate 51,235,806 of NC_081841.1, forward strand.
GGTCCAAACCGAGGTCTGCCTGAGGCCAGACCCTGTGCTTTTCCCACTGACTGAACTGATCCCAGGGACTCCTCCTGCTCTGTTTAAACACTCGGGTCATTTGTATAACAAATTTCTTATTTGCAGACATAGTTTTTCTAATGGACAAGTGAACATACCTTTTGCATTAGATGGATTAGTTTAGCCAGCTGCCTGATGATGTAGTCAGACTTAGAGTTCAGTTTCTCAGTGTGTTTCAAGTGTTTTATTTTACTCTGTTGCTTTTTATCTGTTTGAACTTGCTTGATGCCTTAGGTGAAATACCATCTGTAAGAAGTCATATATATATTTGACCTAGAAAACAGAACTGTGCAGCCAAAACTATTCTATGATTTGAGTTTTGGGAGAAAGCAATCTGGGCTTATTCTCAAGTTCTTGACGTGGAAAATGTCTAGTGGCTGTTTTAAATGAAGTGAGAGGACATCTACTGAGAATGGAGATTTGAATGTTCTAAAGTTAATTTCCTTGAAACTCTTTTGTAAGATTATTAGCAAGGTTGAGTTAAAAGAAGAGAAACTATAATTTTTATAAGCTGCCATTTGAAGACTTAGAATCACTGAATTTTTTCCAAAAGAAAAATTAGATAAAATAAAAATTATCATCATCTTTCAGCAGATTGAGTATTTTAATCGAGGTTTGTTTCTGGATAAAGTGTAAAAATATTATATCTTCTTATCCTCTTTTCAACGTAAGATTTGTCCTGCTTCTGTGTAGAAAGAAACTATAGTTTCGAAAACAATTCAGGTTTTTAATTCTTTGGCATCCTCTTGGCCATTTTCAGTACAGATACGGAAAGAAAATATGGTAAGGCCCTGACCGGTTTGACTCAATGGATAGAGCGTCGGCCTGCGGACTCAAGAGTCCCAGGTTCGATTCCGGTCAAGGGCATGTACCTTGGTTGCAGGCATATACCCAGTAGGGAGTGTGCAGGAGGCAGCTGATCGATGTTTCTCTCTCATCGATGTTTCTAACTCTCTATCCCTCTCCCTTCCTCTCTGTAAGAAATCAATAAAATATATTAAAAAAAAGAAAAGAAAATATGATAAGGAAAAGGATAAATGCCAAATGCCCTGTCACTGGTTTGAGGGGTAAAGTCATTGTTTTGTGTGACTGTGAGCCTTTATATATCACCTCTGGAGGATGGGTGGCTGGTACATGTTATTCATTGAATGGAATTATTGTTATAAGGAGAACATGATACAATTTAATAAAAAAAAAATGTTCTCTGTCTTCTAGCCAGCATCTCCTGGATATGATCCAAATCCTCTGCCTTTTTCAGCTGTGATAAGATTGACCTCATTCACAGCTATATTTTTGGCTCTTATATCACTTATGTATGAATAGCCATAACCCTAATCTTATTCCCCATCTCTAGCCATAGTAAACATGTACCTTCCTCGTCTAAGATTTACTTATAGAGAACAGGATAGGTTTATTAGATACAGGTATAGATTTGAAGGTGATGACTCTAGAACTTCTTATTCTTAGTTTTATTTCTTTTCCTCATAATTTCTTCTTAACAAAGAAGATAGGCCACATTCTCTGTTAGCTGAATATTTAGTAATGATGTATAATAACTTCTTGCTAACTTTTAAAACTGCCCTTGGACACAGTGGCCACAATTGGCTGTCTCACTGAAAAGATGATTAAAAGAGAAACTCAGGATCCTGTTGGGGCGGGGGTGGGATTTTTAATGCCTTCTGGAAAGTCATGAAAAAGAATAAAGAAAGTCATCTCTATTTTGCACTGAGTCATAAACATTGTTTACCCCATTGTGTTCATTTTATGAACAATAGGTTAGTTTTATACTTTCATTGCTTCTGATTTGGGGCCACCTCCAAGTAAACAATGGACAAAGAACAATAAGAGAAGGCCAGAGACCCAGATTCTAGTCTAGTAGGGTATCCGTAAGCAAGACATTTACCTTGTCGCATCTGTTTCTTCTGTAAAGGTAATTTTGTTTATTGAAGAGGATTTTTAGGTTAATCAAATGGATATCAGAATATTTTGAAAAGTCAGAATGATGGTGTCCTATAGAGACATTTATTGAAGAGGAAAAAGGGATGTAAATTGATGACATAGGAGATAAATATCAGCCCTAAATTTCAAATGTCTGAAGAGTCCAAATTGAGGCACAAAAGGTGGAGTCCTCCCATTTGGCTGGGCCTGCTGGAGCCATAGTAGGGTCAATGTCTTGTTCATTAGAGATTGAATTTACAGCGTGCTTATTTATCCTTCTCGCTCCAAGCATGCCACTCACTATCTCCCACAGAAATTGTGTCTTCACCCTCAGCGTCTGTCTCTCATTTCATTCATCCATGAAGACTCAACCTAAGAGCAACTTCTATGAAGTCATCTCAATCTTTCTGAAGCCAGATTTGGAGTGCCTCTCTGAGTAGGGTACTGTTTAAGAGCCAAATCTGTCTGGGTTCAAACCCTGATCACAGCACTTAATAGGTCTGACTGTGGCAAGTAGCTTAAACTTCCTATGCTTCAGTAGCCTCCTGTATAAAATGGGAATGATGATAGTATCACCTTATAGGGCTCCTGTGAGGCCCTTGAAGCGGAGACTGATACATAGTTAAATCCTGGATGAGTGTTCACTTATTCTCATTGAGCATTGTAATTATTTTTTATTGCCATTATTTCTTTTGTACTCCTATATGACTTCGTACTAATCTCCAGTATAGCACTTGTAGCTTTCTTTGTAATTATTTGTTTAGAACGGGAGCCTCTTGGAGACATAGATACTGTTTTATTCATCTTGGCTTAACACCGCATGCCATTCATTCAGTACTCAAAACTATTTTTTTGTGGGATCCCAAAAGTCCCCCCACCAGTTGCTGCCTCTGACTAGATAGGTGTGACTTTGAGGCAGGGTGGCAATGGCACGTACCTTTTTATTTCAATTGGAGCAGAAAGAGTTTATGGCTGGAGCTATAATCCTTGCTCTCTCTGCCTGTCAAGTTTGTGTAGACATAGAACCTGGTGACCCTCCAGAATTTCCGAAACCCTGTGTTTATGTAGCACCTAATTGTTCAGGGTGCTGCACAAGGTCATCTATGAAAATTATTTAGCATCACCCTACTTCTCTCTGGCAGATAGGAATCCTAAAGAAACTACCTAACATAGCCATACCTGTACAGAGCCAGTCAGCAGCAGAGGAAAACCAGTAAACCACTAAGTGATTGCATCATTAGGAATTTATGTCATGTTTCTGATATTAGAGTGAAAGGCGAGACCCAAACAAAAATGTCGCCCTCTCTGTAAGTAAAGCTTTTCTTTCCCTTTCCAGACAGAACTCCTGATGCTTGCTTCTGGGTTCCACCCGCATTTGGTATGCACCTCTCCCTGGTGTTACGGAGTATTAGTAATGCTTGTTGGCCTTTCTCTCCTTTCTTTGCAACACAGTTGCCGACCCGTACCCCCACCTGGCCAGTAGGGTAGGCTTCTATAGGCTTTCAGTAAAAGTTTGTTGATATTGGTGCTTCTGTGTCCAGACTCCCTACTAAGTCCTTTTAATCACACACACAAAAACTTTGCAAGGTAAATATTATCGCTCCCCATTTTACAGGCACGGAAACGGAGACTTGTCAAGAGGTCGAGTGACACTTGTCTGGAGTCAGCCACGAAGTCGTAAGGCTATGCTCCAGAGGTGGTTCTGTTGAGCTCAGGCTCTGAGGTTCTTCACAGCACCGTGCCACCTCACGGAGTAAATATACACTCAGTGGCTGACTTGTAAAACTATTTCTCTTATTGCCGCCGACCTTTAAGAGGCTTGGGTGGGCCGGCGGGCTCACACCTCCTCTCAGCCCCTTCGTCAGTCTGCTTGAAGATGATGTGTGGACTCCTTGTGCCAGGCTGCTTTCCTCGTCCCCCCGTGGTGAGGAGAGAAGTTGGGAACATATTTCCTTTCTGTTCTGCCCCGCACATGTATCTTTCCATATGTCTGGTACTGTCTATTCGAGATTGTGGTAGTGCAGAAGCAACTACACAGTCTTAAATCATCTCTCGGTTGTGTGGGTCAGTATCTACTTACCAGGCTCGGTGCCTCCACACCTGCCAGGCGCTGCAGACCCCTGGAAGTGGCTACTCTTGTAAGGGTACATGTGGGTGGAGAAATGTGTTACCCTAGTGAGAGGGGAAGGCTAATCCTTCCTTTATTTGTTTAGCTCTTGAAAAACTTGAACAACAGGTTTAACTCCAATCGATGCTATTTTAGTGCAGATTTTATACTGGTATAGTTATGGTACTCCTTTTTGTTTTATATACCAGATGGCAAAAAAAAAAAAAAAAAAAATTTGTTCTGAGTAAGAATGTGTGTGATTGACTTAGTGTCTGTGAGCTCCTGAGGTTCCGTGCTCTCCCTTGAGGCTGCATCACTGAAACAGCATCCCTGAAAGCAGGTATCTGGGGTTTATTTACCTTCTATAATTGAAACTTTGTTGCTTTGAGTGTAGCTTAGAGCCAGCTGTGGCAGGCGGGGAACCTTGGCTTCCTCCATCACTGGAGCAAGCAAGCCTCCTGCTCGTTCCAGCTCCATGGCTGCCGGCCGCCATCTTTGTTGGCAGTTAATTTGCATATCTCACTGATTAGCCAATGGGAGGCATAGCGAAGGTATGGTCAATTACCATGTTTGTCTTTTATTAGGTAAGATTTTATATATATATATATATATATATATATATATATATATATATATATATATATATATATATATGGTTAAGTGTCCATCCAACTGGTAGCTATGATGTGCACTGACCACCAGAGGGCAGATGCTCAACACAGGAGCTGCCATGATGCGCACTGACCATTTAAAAATAAACAGCACCACGTACCTGGCGCCGACAAACCAACACTCGGCTTCCCCCAAGTGGGACACAGGCTCCGCCACCACCCCGCAGCAACACCCCACCAAATCACAGCCAAAGCTGCCAAGACCCCATGGTGCAAAATGCAGCCCACAGCCCAGGCCAGCCCAGAAACGGTGGCTGTGGGCACTGGGTAATGACGTCACATAGCAACACCAG